>NC_135510.1:13088610-13688610 GCF_051989575.1 Stigmatopora nigra | reverse complement strand
TGTTAAATGCATTCTAATGGGAGCAACCTACAGAGATCTGTATTATATACATTTTTCTATATCTCAGAATTTGCATGTTGTCCCTGGGCTTGTGTGGGTTTTCTCTGGTTACTCCGGTTTCCTCCCACAATCTTAAAACATGTAGGGAAGGGTGATTGAACACTCCCAATTGTCCCTAGGTATGAGTGTGAGCATTAATGTTTGTCTGTCTGCCAGCCTGGAGCTCATAGTTAGCTGCGATAGGCTCCAGCACCCCCGCGACCATTGTGAGGATGAGCGATTCACAAAATGAATGAATGATTGAATATAGTATTTTCATTTAAGGTTTAGAACTGTCTGGAGCTTGTCTGGTAGCTATTATGTTGCGATCTTGAAAAAAAACCCTTCACAAATGAGAAGCTATTTTTATATTCAGAAGTTCGTCGTTTTGTACTCCACATTTATGTCAGGCACTGAAGTAACTTGAAGGTTGCTTAATTTAGGAGATTAAAAGGGGTTTTATTAGTAGTAGTTCCCAAGGTAGATAGGTAAATAAGGGTCTGTTTTTTTAGGCCTATAGTTACATCTTTTCTTATCCTATACATTCCAATAAGCAGGTTCTCTTCCACAACACTCATAATTAGAGGACATCAATCTGTGTTTCATTTAAAGCAGACCTTTAATTCTTGTAAAACTTAATTGACTGGAATGTTGTCAATGTAAAAGACATGGCAGGAGTGTTTGCCCATTGATTAGTCTTCTATTACACTGTAGTCTCTTATTAAAGAAAGCTTGTTCACACTGAACTAAAGTTAAACCACGCTTACTCAGAAGAGAAAACTATAAAATACTGCCTGCAGTCTTAATCTATAACATATTATATATAAGTATAATATCTCTCACACACAGTATATTAAAATACATTTATGCTGCTCTATTCTAGACTGTAAATAGACTATCTAATAAAATCTTTGAGATACTATAGAGACCAACATACAGTATTCACTTAGTAAATAAGTAAAAAAAGATAAACATTTAGCACCAGAACAGTAAGGAACTGTGCAACGTCTGCAGGCTTATTATGCAATATGTATAAACATTCTGACACTCTAGATTGCCCCTAAGTATGGCTGTGACTGTGCATGGTTGACCGTCTCCTTTTGCCCTGCGATTGGCTGGCCACCGATTCAGGGTGTCCCCCGCCTCTGGCCTGGAGTCAGCTGGGATAGGCTCCAGCACCCACCGCGACCCTAAAAAGGATAAAGCGGTTCAGAAAATGAGATGAGATAAATAATTATTGTGGTTTCGATTCTTTTTTTCTTTTGTTTACCTATTTCTTTCTGAAATTAGGCTCCTTTTGAGTATTTTTTTTAACTATCACAGAACTTAGCATCGCAAATGGTGCACTATTTGGGAATTAGAAGAAATAATAGAGGGGAAAATTTACAAAATTCAAAATTACAACTTCCAGGCTCATTATCGTTCATTAACACCCCACCCCCCCCCCCACACACACACACACACACACACACTTTTCAATAACTATACACATGCGTACTTGAGAATTAATGCCGTTCCTTTTTTAGAACCGGGCCAATAACTTCTGAAAAACACACGGAATAAAACTGCAATTTTGATAAGGATCCGAACTTGGCATTGAAAAGGGAAAACTTTTGCCTAGTCGGTAATGTACTTTCCAGAATTGCCTGTTCCTAAGCAGCATTTTACATTTAGGGCAGCCAGGATACACTGGAATGTACAGAGATTGTGATAAAAAAATACTGCTTTTGTTTTAGTCACAGACCTAATTTCACAATTATATGTTCATCCCTGTATTTTCTATAATGTACTGTAAACTGCACTTTTCAATGAAAACTTTAAGTTTTACCAGGGGGCTGAAAAAGACAGAAATATCCCAAATTTTACACTGTAAGAGTCAAAGAGCCATAGCTTATACTAAAAGCAGCAAAAAAAGATCCAATTGCCAAAGTTTTTTAAAATATAATGTATAATTTGTTTTTAATGGACCCTGATGAATTTGAGTGTGTTTTAAAAGAGAATAAAAATAAGAGAAACATAAAACGAGACAAAGAACCACAGTATATACAAAATATGATAAGAAGCAAAGTGCCGCATTTTGGCCGGGAGCCGCATGTGGCTTGAGAGCCACGTGTTCGCCACCCCTGAGATTAAGGAAATCTTAACAAAGACAACTGAATATTTATACTTAAGTCTTCAGACAACTCCCAATATGATGCAGTGAATTAATGCCATATCAGACTGAAACACAAGAATAAACTATATTTTTCACTCCGGTGGGGGGTCTGATGCACTTCGAAGTCAAAGTGCATCATACAAGAAAAGCTCAGCAATGGAAAAAAAGTCTCAATACTTCATGTATTCATTTTTCAGTCTACTGAGGCGTGTGCCATGACTGCGGATGATGAGGGAGAGCAACTCATGTTTGTCCCTCAGTCCCAGAGAAATGTCCAAAGTGTCCTTCAGGGTGTCCCGGGTGCTCACAATCATGTTGAGAAAGTCGTCGCTGATCCGATGCTCTTCTCTCAACTCGCTTTCTTGACTCTGCTTGAACTTCACCTCAAGTTCCAACAGGGATTTCTCGGAGTTCGTGAAAGCGTCGCTTATTTGCGAGGTTTCTCTCCGCAGATATTTCCCGTATCCATCCTCTCCATCCAGGTCGTAGGAGACGCTCCTTCCGAGCCCCTCCAGTATCCGAGCGGAGTCCTCGATCTGTCGCCTAATGATGGTGAAATCGTCCCGGATGACCGAGTCCTGGTCGTCGTCGTGGCCACACTTTCGATCGTCGGTCATTCGGAAGAGCAATTGACATTTCTCCGGGTCGTCGTTTTCCTCGTAGTTGCCATCCGGCACGAAGTAATGGTGAAATGTGCCATTAGACATCTCAGGCTGGAGAGGTCCGCTATAATAGGCTCCACACACGCACAGTGTCAACATCCCCGCACAGATCAGCAAGTGCGTGAAAGCCATGGTGTTTTTTTTCTTCCCCTCCAAATAATATAAGTCCCTCACTGGTAATCAATTCAATGAGTCGTTAACGGCTCTGTTTTTAGGCTGACTCCGGTCTAAGAGGAAGCATTTCACACAGCATCTGACTTTCAAAGCTGCTTGCTATACTTTTCTTTCTCTCTCCTCGATGTGCTCCTCTCACTGCTCAAATGCCAAAGTGGTGTTTAAGTGGGAAAGTTTCCCTTCAGTGGTCTTGGCAGCTTCCACCGCTCTGCGAGCTTCTGTGAGGAGAAACCATTTAACTTCCGACCTTGTTTGGGTACCACAAACGTGACTTACCGGTGCCCAAACTGCGGTCTGAGGACGAATTGCGGCCCACTGGCCAGTTTTGAATGGCCAGCTGCCATTTGTGTAAATATAATTGAAAATGGCCAGTAACTAAAGCTTAGATTCAGCCAACATTCCCTCGCACTTTTCATCTTATTCAACGTTAGATCAAACTAGTCACTTTAATGGTGCCTCATTAATAGCCCTATATTTATACATATATATATATATATATATATATATATATATATATATATATATATATATATATATATATATATATATATATATATATATATATATATATATATATATATATATATATATATATATATATATATATATATATATATATATATATATATATATATATATATATATATATATATATATATATATATATATATATATATAGATAGATAGATAGATAGATAGATAGAGAGAGAGAGAGAGAGAGAGAGAGAGAGAGAGAGAGAGAGAGAGAGAGAGAGAGAGAGAGAGAGAGAGAGAGAGAGAGAGAGAGAGAGAGACATATACAATTTAAATTAGTGTGTACTTAATTAGTATGTACTGTACATGTTAACATTAGAGTTTGGCCAGTAACTGTGACTTCTTCTCACTTGGTGTCTCTTGGCAGCTCATACTAAATCGACAGCTCTGGGGAGATAAAATAGATGTAAAGTTAGCACATTTTGAAGTGACCACCTGTTCTCCCAGTCTAAATTACAAGCCAAGATTAGGTTGAAGGAAAAAAACACTGTATGTGACTTCTTGAGTACATGGTAGCTGTTTAAATACAACAACATTAACACAGAGGACTGTGGCAATCTTTTATTTTCTGTTATTCCTGTGCGTCACCACTAAATTGATAACTGTAGACATGAAAATATCGGTGATGTTACCGCTCTATGTAAGAAATGTACCATAAAACATGGAGGTTTTCCATTCCTCTATTTAGTCATCTAAGTTTTAAAAGGTGATCACAATTCCCCTCCCAAGAGAATATCTTTCCAGTGGAAAATCTAAAAGTCACAGACCACCATCTTTCTCACTGCTTTATAATTTATTTGGAAGGCTTAGTATTGTGACTCTCATCCAAAAGACTTTTAAATTGAAGTGACACTTTGTTAAATTTTGGTTTATTTTCTTAAATTTATTGATGGAACTGAAAAATAAATCCAACACTGAAATCCTCATGTAATCTAGTCTTGGCAAAAGAGCATGAGCAAACATTGCGTGCTAAGAAGTCTGCTTTCATGTCACTTTGGCCCTGACGTTTATGACTGTTGTCATATTTCCCAAGTTTTTATTCTTTCTAAAGAGCCCACTGCTGGACTTACTACAGTAGAAATGTACTTTGGACTATGAAAAGTGAATAAGTAGACAGGAAAATTGCTCCCCCCCACACCCATTTTTAATGAAATGGTCTTATTTAAAATGTGATGTCATTTAAGGTTAGGTTAAGTTACTCCGTTTGAATTAAATTATTTCATTATAATTAGATTTAGTCATTCCGATATGAACTCCAGACACTCACCTCGAAGAATGCTATTTAAAAAAAATCAGAGACTATGAAAGTTATTTCATGAAAGTCAGGCTAACACAGTTTTTGCCTCAAAAACAGAACATTTGTCCTAATTTATAAAAAAGAACTAAATTGTGAACGAAAATAGGCAAAAATAATTACTCAATGAAAACCTTTAAATATGCGCAAATGTATGTGGTCGAAACAGCTGGAGCTCGACATCAGTTTTGCATGGGGTGTTTAATTAAGGTGAGGGAGATGGTAAAGCAGGTGTGATAGCAGCTGAAAGCCTCCTGTCTAACAACTAATGACATGGTGAACTGACTTAGCAGGTTAAAACTGACAGGCACTGATTTGAAGAAGGATACTACCACACAAGTCACCAATCATGCTCCAACAATGCCACATTTCTGTTGTCGTGGTATATTTTAGCCTTTGCATTGTCTTGGTGG
Source organism: Stigmatopora nigra (assembly GCF_051989575.1). Lineage (NCBI taxonomy): Eukaryota > Metazoa > Chordata > Actinopteri > Syngnathiformes > Syngnathidae > Stigmatopora > Stigmatopora nigra. The sequence continues at coordinate 13,683,339 of NC_135510.1, read as the reverse complement.
AAGAGTTAGAAATATTTCTGTTCTCTCACTTAGTCTTTGTTAAAGCAGTCAACCCTCGTCAACCCTCATTTCCATGCTATACGTCACTATTTCTTTCTGACCTCCTTCTGTCTGGCAAAAAGTTTTGTGTTTTTGTACACAACACTATTTCCCAGCAAGTAGCCATCGCAATATAGTGAGCTATGACAGATTAAGGAATTAATTTGTCAGAAATGTAGTATTTAAACATTGGGATATTTGTTTTGCCAATTATCTACTATTTAAAAGCAACAGACAGATCAGTTAAAATCTCTTCAACTAGATGACACAAGGTAAATGAACCCCATGCATCCTCTTGTTGTCATTTTAGCAGTCAATCAGTTTGTGTTCCAACAAGGAGAACTGGATTTCACATCGAGTAAGTGAATTTGGTGGTAAATTGAGAATTATTTCAGTCAATCGTTTTGTTTGGCTCAATAAAAAAGGTTGAAGGTCGTAAACAAAGGTTAGAAGGTTTGATTGGCATTGAGGATGCAAGATTGCCTGAAAGTAAAGAGGTTTATATGATTTTGAGACAGACTGCCTGTGCCATCCATTATTCCATTCCGTGTTCTTATGTGTCAGAAGTAATAACCTTCTTTTCTGTGTTTCCTGGCACGCTAAAGCTGTGGTTCCACACAGACAGGCTCATTTCCTTTGACTTGCTGTTTAAAGTAAGATTATTCTGACAGGCAAACATGGATGTACGTGTGTTGACAGAGAGTCAATGAAGATTGATAAACCAACACATCTTTAAGAAGCAGCCAATAGTATATCTTATAACTTTCCTATTTACAAAAACAAACATATTTTGACTCACCTTAACAACTATCATACTTTAAATGTAATTACTGTATTGCATAGAAAGCAAATGGATTTTTTAAAATTGTCTGCCTGAATTTCTTTGCCACATGAACTAATATTTTAAAGTTTTCACTGTGTTGCCGGTACATTCAAGCGGTGCAAAAACATGTGGCCCTCATTGCTTCAATGAAGAATGGTCACTAAACCCAAAAATGGTGAACTTCTGTTAATAGAGGATAGTCGAAATAATGATAGAAACACTTTCAGTTTATGCCGTCAACTATGGCTACGGCAAAACTGTAGAATCACCAATAGATTTGGCACAAAAGTTTTTTACTTATAATCTATGTTATCTTGAGCACAATTCTAGTATAAATGTACACAATTCAGCATAATATTGACGGTAATACCTTACACACATATATATATATATATATATATATATATATATATATATATATATATATATATATATATATATATATATATATATATATATATATATATATATATATATATATATATATATATATATATATATATATATATATATATATATATATATATATATATATATATATATATATATATATATATATATATATATATATATATATATATATATATATATATATATATATATATATATATATATATATATATATATATATATATATATATATATATATATATATATATATATATATATATATATATATATATATATATATATATATATATATATATATATATATATATATATATATATATATATATATATATATATATATATATATATATATATATATATATATATATATATATATGTGTGTAAGGTATTACCGTCAATATTATGCTGAATTGTGTACATTTATACTAGAATTGTGCTCAAGATAACATAGATTATAAGTAAAAAACTTTTGTGCCAAATCTATTGGTGATTCTACAGTTTTGCCGTAGCCATATATATATATATATATATATATATATATATATATATATATATATATATATATATATATATATATATATATATATATATATATATATATATATATATATATATATATATATATATTTTTTTTTTTTTTTAAACTTTAGTGCACTAGTTCACAAGAATTGTAGTGGCCAATCAACATGTACACCCAGCATACCCAGAGGGAAACTGAATTTTTCTTAAATTAACATTATTTCTCCAGCTTTTAATCAAATCATTGCAAACAAAGGTTATTCGGTGTACGTCTGAATGAAAGAATCATAACTTTAAGACACTGTAGAATTTGAATGTGAATGGGAATAATGACGCACATACACGAGGAATAGAGACGAGAATCAATATACAAAGGAGCAAGGCCAATCTGAACAACTGAATAGAAGCCACATATTTGATGAAAATGATTACCAGACATTTTAAATCATGAAATAAGTTAGATGGTGGTTTTTCTGCACACTGACAAAAAAAGTGTTGCTCAAGCCAACAAGGGAAATTATATGTAACTTAGCTTGGAGAGCATGCGGCACAAGCTGCAAAGTTCATTGATAGCTGGTGATGACGTCTTTGTTTTTTCATATGGAGCTTAACATCTGATCTGACTATTATCAAAACGGGTTGCTACTGACTGTACATGTATATTTGCATTCCTCTCAGAGAGCCTAGATCACAATTCCAAAATCCCATGGCACAGAAGAAGAATGGATTAATGAGTTAACCATATCTGTTGAGATTCAATTCTGTGTTTAAGATTTCACATTTTGCAGTTCATCAGATCCATCTAGTACTATAATTTGATGGAATAAATTACAGTTGATTTGAATCATTAACATTTCCCATCTTGCAGTTTTACCAGCTCCATTTAGTACTGTGATTTGATGGAAAAAATTGTAGTTAATTTGAATCATGAACTTCTTTGAACAAGGATTCTTTGGGGTGGCAACCTGCTTATAAAAAGAATTACAGCAGTTCTTAGTCTTGCATGAAATACTTCATTTAATTACATAATGACGACAATAACACTTAAGTCAGACCTGTAAGTCTTTCACGGTAGTAGTTTTGAAATTTTTTCCATTCTTTTTTCTTTCCATTTTTATGAATTAACAACATCTTAAAACTATGATATAATGTAAATAAAATTACTTTATTCCATCATCTGACCCCTCTTCCATGTCTCACAAAGCGTTTTAAAAGCTGTTTCGCAGAAAGATTATTAGGCTGTGAATGCTGACCACCCATGAACGTGAGTTTGAAAAGACATTTGAAAGCTTCACCCAAAATCAATGATACATTTAAAAAAATCCCTTTGTACAAGTATGGAGGTGTCGCAATACAGTTAGTCCAAAAGAATTGGAGGTGAAAAAGGTGAAAAAAATATTACTGTTTCTGTGAAATCATTAGAAATGACATTTAAAGAAAATTAGTGTTTAGTATTGGCTCTTTTGCCATTAGTAAAACACAGCAATCGCATGGGATTTCCCCCCTCTTACATTGTCAGAAAATATGCTTGTTACAGCAGTTTAGATTTTTTTTAAACAATGTTGACTTTACCCTTTTCATAAAAAAACTCAATAAGTTGAACAGATTTGTGTCTTGGACCATATCAGGTCAGGTTGCATGACATCTATGAAATGAATCATTTATAAAACATTATCCCATCACGAAGGAAACAACTAATACAAATATTTCTAGTTTTGAGTCCACATTTCGTCCCAGGAGCCAAGCTCTCAGCTGCTACAATTATTTTGAGACATTTTTAGGTTTTAACCAATGACCAATTTGACTGCAAAATCAGTTTGTCCATCCTTGACTGAAAAATAAAAGACCAAACAGCCAGTGGGAGCCAGTCTTTGGAGAGCTGATGTAATGCAGACAGGAAATTTAAATGACTGAGATGCAATATTTCATCTGGAGCTGTTTGTAAATCCCAGCCTCCCACTGAGACAGACAGAAAGTGTTCCAAGGTTGCAGTATGTGCTATTTGGCACCTTAACAAAAAAACACAGCACAGTGAGAACGGATCCAGCCCACATTCGATGACTGAAAGGTTGGGAACACATTTACCATATTATAGAAAGACTGTAGAAGGAGAAAATATACTCAAAAACTGCAAAAAATGAGCATATTCTGGTTTCTGAGCCAGAAAGATTAATTAAAAAAACACAGCAAAACAAAAAAAACAAAAAAATTACGCCAGTATACCTGCAAATGACTCATTTTGGTAAATAATTGTCTCCTGTCCGAAGTGAAAGGTGTGTCTTTGTGAAAGAAAAAAAACGTAAAACAAAACAAAAAACCTATCAATGATGATTCAGTTCACTTGTAAAAGGCCCTGAGGGAGCCATTACAAATTGTCCAGTTCTAATCTTTTCAAGTAGGAGAACTTGCACAATTGGTGGTTGACTAAATACTCATTTGTGCCACTGAAAAAGCTCCTATGCAGTGTGTGAAATGCATCAATGCATTGATTCCATTTCGAGCAATGGTCTCAATAATGGTTCATTCTTTCGGAACGCTTCAGTTTATCCATCCCCAGGGAGAGTATGAAGCAAAAGCAAGCCACTCAATCAATACAATGTATACAAAGCAGATGATATTAAACAAGTGCAGAAACAACTAAATCAAAAACAGACAAACGTGCATCTAGCGAAGAAAAACAACCAGCAAATGGTATGAGATCTTAAATTTGCAATGGAGACTAGCAAGGCAATATCTTGGCACCCTCTTCTTGCATTTAAATACATTGGGGAGTCTACCCAGCGCCTTATACCTGGGCTCTGTAAGGTGAAACACAAATAGCCCAGTAGCAGAATTTGAAGGTCTGTAGCTTGGCGTAACAGTAAAGAATCCAAAGATACAGGATGTCCAAACTATCCTTGAATAATTTCCAGGAAAATATTTGATGGAATCCAAAGCAGCAGTAAATGGTTCCTATTAATTATTTAAACATTTATAGTAAAGGTCAATGGAATTGGGGATGGTGAATTGGGAATTTGGAGTACGAGAGTAAAAATTTACCCTTCTGTGGGAGAATGTGGTAGCAATATGTCAGTGTAATTTACAATTGAGCAGAATCAGGTAATGACACAATACTGTTTGGCTACTTTTAACCATACTTACTCTGGCAAGTGTCAGTGGAAGAGAGGCAGACACTCATTTAAGTGCTGAAAGCCATGAAACAAACCATGACTGTCCTTTAACTGAGGTTGTGCTTCAATTGCTTCGGCACGAGGTCTCTAGTGTGGGACAGCTCGAAAACATTTATTATCCTTTGCAAAAGGTCACGCAGATGTCAGCGTGGCGGGAGCTTGAACTGTGACTGATTTATATCTGCATGAGTGCATTTGCAGCTAATTAATCTTCCTCACTGCTGAAAAATAAACAAGCCACAGAATAATTGTAAATTATTTCTGTACTTCCAAAAAGATTAAAGAAAAAACTTATATACACCAAAAGTGACAGGCGTGCAAAACAACAATCTCATTTAGCAATAAGTGGACTAGTTAATGCAATGAATATGAATTATATGTTTTGCACTTGGTGGTCTGGCTGTGGAGTGGTTAGCACGTCAATCTCACGCTTTTGGGGTCGAGGTGTTTCATCCCAGGTTGGTCCTTGCTTTGTGGAGTTTGCATGTTCTCTCCGGGCTAGCGTGGGTTATCTCCGGGTACTCTGGTTTTCTCCAACATTCCAAAAAGTTGCATGGCAAGTCGATTGAACACTCTGAATTGCCCCTAAGTATGAATGTGTGGGTTGATGGTTGTTTGTCCCCTTGTGACCTGCGATTGGCTGGCCACCAACTCAGGGTTTCCCCAGCCTAGTGCTTGAAGTCAGCTGGAATGGCTCCTTCACCCCCCGCGACCCTTGCAAGGATAAGCGGTTCAGATAATGGAGGAAAGAAAAACATTTAGCATTTTGCAAATAGTCATTAAAAGCCAGCGGCGCAGTGGAGTTGCTGAATATCTCAGCTAGACCTCAGCATTATGTTCCCATATTGGAGTTCAATTTGTGTGCATGCTTTCCACATGCTGTAAGGTATTGTGGTAGTTGGCAACACAGTTGTACTCGTGCGGTAATCTTTGGATAATGCTACTTGAATGATGGCCGAGACCCAGTGAGTATGCTTAGTGAGTATGCTTACTGCCTGGCAGCAGCAACTGTGTTGATCCCTGTGAATGACACATTTAATATGCTTGACTGGGACAAACTCCTGGCACATGCAGCCTTCTCTTGCAAATATCAACGTACTGGCAAAATTGTCAACCTACTTTTTATTCATTACAAAACACCACATGTGTAAAGACTCTTTTTTTCTTTTTTGAAGAACATTTGATTTTTTTCTACAATGAAACGATAAATCCTCCTCAGGTTGTACACCCGCAGTCCCAATTCTCCGATTTCTCATTCAAATAAAGATAATACACATAGATTACAGATGTCCCAGATCCAATTATATGATGGAAAATTGGGCCTAATCACGTTATTTTCAGGAATTTGATCGGTACAAAAATATATGGTTTTATATATATATATATATATATATATATATATATATATATATATATATATATATATATATATATATATATATATATATATATATATATATATATATATATATATATATATATATATATATATATATATATATATATATATATATATATATATATATATATATATATATATATATATATATATATATATATATATATATATATATATATATATATATATATATATATATATATATATATATATATATATATATATATATATACATACATACATACATACATACATACATACATACATACATACATACATACATACATACATACATACATACATACATACATACATACATACATACATACATACATACATACATACATACATACATACATACATACATACATACATACATACATACATACATACATACATACATACATACATACATACATACATACATACATACATACATACATACATACATACATACTACAGATTTATATTCCCATTCGTGAATAATTTGAAGAAGAAAAAGATCATAAAAGTCAAGAAAACCACAGTCAAAAGGCTAAATTTATCACATTGAACTAGGTTTTTACGTAAGTTGATCGTTGAGAAATATTTAAACGTCACTTGTTCGCAACTCTATTCTGTGCTGCACAATTGATTTGCAAAGAAAAATATTTTCGCTGGTGGCGCTTTAATGGCTTTTATGTTGGGTAGCTATGTTCAAAATTACATCGGCTGTTTTTCCCACCTGTGATGAATCTCCGAGGTGTCGGATCAGCACTCGGTATTGGTAGATATACACAAGATTTGCATCCCAAAACATGCAATCGAGACATTCCTCATGTGAACAAGTCTTGGGGCTGTATATTATTGAACTTTGCAGGTTCAAATGAACATCATTTTAGTATGCTTCTATACATTCTGGCCTCGTTCCATCTTGTCTTTGGAGGTTTCTTGTTAGCGGCCTTTGGGTTGTAATTCTTTGCCTCATTTCAAAGTTACTGATGACAACTGACATTCAGATGGCTGAGGTAACAGCAAGGTCATACATCACATTAGAATAGTTCATGTTCTTTTTCAGTAACTTATCATTCTCAATTAATCATTCTATCTTAGTCCTCATATCATATTCTCTTTGTTGTTTTAAAAAAAATACTTTTAAGTTTCGCCTCATATCATTCATTTATGAATCCATGTATTATTCATAGTGTTGTTATTTCTCACAAATGTATAAAGAGCTAAGGGAATGACACAATTGTACTAAGGCTAAAGTTAAGTTGAATGCGATATGTTATTTAAATTAATTCAAGCTTGTCCTGCCGAAGGAGCTGTTGTAAGTCGTAGTGGGATTTTGTTTAATGAAAAAAAAAAAAGAACTATGAATCTGTCTGCCACATGATTTAGATTAGCTCCTCAAGTCTTTCCATTTTGTCACACAGACTCTTGTGGTCAGATTAGTCAGTGGGCGTTTAGCTTTAACCCGAGGCAATAGTTTAAGTCATCTCTCATTGTTCAAAAACCTTTGAAATATTGGTGTGGTCATATGGAGAACCCTTGAACATTTTTCTTTAATGAGAGGAAAGTTGCGAGAGAACATTTTATACAGCCATGCTACTAGATTTTGTTTCATTTTAAAAAGTATAGCTGCCAGAGCTCTAAGAGTTTTGAGTTTACATTTTCTGTCACCAATAAGCTAGAGCAGGGGTAGGGAAACTATGGCTCGGGAGCCATATGTGGCTCTTTTGATAGGTTCATATGGCTCTCCACCTTTTGAAATCGTAATTTTTCTTCATTAGACTCTTCTACATGCATCTTCTCTCATTGATACTCATTGATTAGCAACTGTGAAATAATGTTCTCAAAAGAATTCAGACATTTTTTTTACTTTCAAAGTGGTGAAATGAATAATAAATGCTCACATTTTCCATGTATTTTTACTTTTAAATTCTGAGTATGGCTCTCAATGTTTGAAAATATGAATTGTTTATGGCTCTCTTCGTCAAAAAGGTTCCCGACACCTGAGCTAGAGCTATGTTTTTTTTCATCTTCTTTTGGAAATATAGAGCAAAATCATAATAACAGGAATAAAAAAACTGAAATAAAAACGCAGTCCTCAAATTTGTATATGTGACCTTTCTAGATTTAATTTCGGAATAAAAATACACTGCAGTTAGAGCTAAATTCCTTTTAAAATGACAACAAAACAATACAGTAGTTATTGCTACAGTCTCTTTTGATTCTGGCAAAATAAAATAAAAAATCAATGGCCAGATTGGGGGTGGGTTTTATTCTCACCTGGACTATAATTTCCATGTTTAAAGGATGGGTTCATGGGTTTCTTTCTTTTATATAAATAAAATGCAATTACGCTCTATTTGTTACAAGCGAAACTCTATAATTTGTTTCCTATTTGAATTCATATTCATTGGTACATTTCATTGAATATTTTGTTGTTTTATCACGTTCATAATTCCTGTTATTTTCCAATTTCCTTGATGCACCCTAGTTTGCTGAAATATATGGAATGAAATTCATATATGTCATCCAAAATCAGGTAACCCGGGACAACCGGTATTCAATTACTTGAGTACCAACTGCACTTAAGTCAAGGATACATTTGTCAATGTGCCTTCAAGTGTGCTTGTTTTGCCCAAGTATTCTCGCTAATACCCTTTCAAATGAAAAAAACACTTCAATTATTATTTAATTCATTCATTTTACCAGAAATCTATGAGAAAATGCATTATATTTTGCACTATCCATTATAAGAATTATTGTGTTCTTGATCATATTTAATATCAAGATCTGTAGATATTAAAGTTTTTCTGTCATATCAAATCTAGAGTCTTTTTAATTTCACTTCTTGGTTATTGATGTAGACCAGTTAAATGCCATTTAAATGTCAAAAGTGCCACGTTGAAATTCTTATTGAGAGGAAGATGCTACTGACATCAAGTGGCGAGAAAAAGTATGAACATGTCAATCTGTCTTCCTGGCTGTCCATCTGTCAGTCTGTCTGTTTGTCCAGCTGTCCATCTGATAATTAGTTTTGACATTTGTCACATCAACCCAGCTTTAACTTCTCTCAGTTTACAAAGGAATCTGAAGGCTTTTAACTACTGATATAAAAAATACCTAAAATTATACAAACGAAACACATTTGCACATCACTTTTAAGTCTCCAAATTACTGCTCCAAGAGTGTTAATTTCCATCACTTGGACTGTTGCAGAAAAAATCCAGATAATATATTACTGAGATCATCATGATGTTAGCACAGCACGTCAAAGCCATTATTATCATATGTTATTCCATGCCAATCAAAAGGAAATAAAGGATATGTTAACTTAATTGCATAGTAGAAACACTGTTTTTTTTTCCAATCTTTCTTAGTCATGTAATGAAATGAATCATGAAGCAAACACTCGGTAACAAATAAACCAGTGACAAGGTGAAATATTTGATTGAGCTTTGACAAGAGGATTAGTCTAAGATTATATTATGAATTCTGTAATGTGGATGATGAAAACCTTTTTTTTTCCACCATATTTGTACATTTGTTGAATCTGGGTATTCATATATCTGTATAGTATTGTATGAGTGTGGTGATATTCTATCATACAATGTATTTTTCAGAGAAGTATTGATAAATGTAAAGACCATAGGAAAGTACAGACAGATGTAGCAACGGACAAAAAAAAATACAAAATATATTTAATGCTAAACTATAACATAAACAATCCAATTGCCAATCAAAAATGGCACTCAACCCTTTTAGTGTCATGAATAGGAAATATATTATACAGAACTAACAGCTACACCCAAATCACATGCCTTAACTTCCTTTTATAATCTGCTTGGGCTTTTATGACACCTTTATTATGTGGTTCTTTTTTTTTTACTGTAGTCATAAATCAAGTTGTCTGTAAAACTATCAGAAAAATGCCACTGTGATGTAAAACCGGATTTTTAAAAAAGATAATCGGTCAAAAAAGAACAATTAAATTTTTTTAGTGGTTACACAGATTACTGCAGAAAAAAAATGATTATGATAACAATCAGAAATTTAGAAAGGGCTTAATTTGTACTTTAAATGAAAATGTATGTTAAAAGAAATGGGAAAAACAACTTTCTAGAGGGAAAAAATCCCATTTTAAATGTTATTAGTGTATCATCCTTCTGTAATGTTTAACAAGAAATAGAAATAATTTGCAGCCCATACATTACATCTTCATGAGTTTGTAGAAAATATGCATTGTTATAGACAGCAGCCTACTGTATCTGAATGTAATGAAGCTCTTTCCATACACTTTGGAGTTGGTCAGAGTCTCAATGCAATAAGACCTTCCCAAGCACAACAAAATAACAGTTTAAAGTAGTAAATATGTACATTATCCAAACATATCCATCACCTCACAAAAATGCAGCTATTCATTTTAGGCTTTATTCCCTCTTCTGCTTATGGAAAACATTTCCAATTTCTACATCCACTTAGAGGAAAATTTGGCATTTCTTCTTGTAACTGTCAAGCAGAAATGTTGCTAAATTTACATCAAGCCCGAGTCCTGCACTCTGCTTCATTTTGCCTGCTTGTCTAGTCCATTTGCTAGCAACTGAAGCATAGATTTGTCATTTATTTTATAATTTGAAATAATTGGTGATGTGGGCAAATCTCGGGAGGGGAGGCTTGGCCATCGGATGCTGAATGCGTATGAATGGCATCTGCCAGGTAATCTGGGACCTCCTCTTATTCCCATCGGGGTACTGTTTTTTTCCCTTCTTTTTCTAATAGATCACCATAAAATGAGTGAGAACCACAGATGTGTTCAGTTTAGGAACTGCTGTAGCCTACATGTCAAGGAAAGCAATGCCACAGCAAGCAAGCGCAGGTTGAATAGCTGAAACAGCAGCATTTGGCAAGTATATGAGGTGTTGAAAACTGTCTGGGGGTCAGAAGGAGTGGAAAAATCGAAGTGCCATTTATAATGTTTGACCATAAAAAAGGGGCTTTAAAGGAATAGAGCATAAATGTTTCACATCTTTAGGATTGGCGGTTGATTAATCTTGCCAATTACCACTGCCATTAACCCATTCCTGATGATTATTGCTTTCTAAGATATGTTCGCTGAAGGAATTTTTAATTTCTTATACAATTATTCCAAACCCAGCATTAATTATTGCAATGAGCCGCATTATAATGGATGCACATATATGTAGTCTCTTATCTCTCTGCTCCACATGCTACATCAAGAGCCTGACTCTACTCGACTTGGAAAGAAAGCATTTATCATCATTTATAATATAGTAAATTTAAAATGTGATTAGCGGAACTGTGATCAAGTGGTTAGCACTTCCACCTTACACTTCTGAGGGTTCATTCTTTGGTCCTCTGATTCACAATTTTAACTTACATATTCATGGTTTTAATAGGGAGTAAAAATATGTTACTTTGAAGGGAGAATATTAAGAAAAAACATTGCATGTGGAATTTCTGAGATACTGTAAAAAATTGAATGGATCGTCCTCTGGATTCCACATTAAAAAATGAAGTCATGTGAGCAGTACAACCAGGAAGTGTGTCCATAGCGGTCTAGTTTTCACCAAGTCTCTGGGTGCAATGATAGCATGAGATAAACATCACACAGGTATCAAGGCTGATATTTTAATGATCGACCGCAACACCTTCGATCAGCCTTAACAACTATTGGGATGTGCTGACATGGTAAACAGTACGAATATATGTATCACTTTTCACCTTGTGCATGTCAAATCTAATATAAGGCGTACCCTTGATTTAGTCATCGTTTTTTGGAGCGACAAATATGGCATATATGCGAGAAACATATGGTAATTTCAATGACACTTTTCTGCTAATTACAATAATGGTGCGTATGAAACATCCATAATTTTGGACCTTACCTTGAATGAACTCAATGCCTGTTAGGCTGGAAATGGGATTTTGCAAGGGTTAAGACAATAGCAATACAAGTAAACAGTAGCTGAGATCGGCTGCAGCTGCCAGTTGGGTTTATTTATGCATTGATGGCGTGTCTGTGGTGGGCAGTTTACCCACAATGCAGTGAAAGCATGAAGACTATGGAACCCTGTTGGTTCATCATGGAAAAGATTTGAATGGCAAGCAGGGGAAAAAGAATCGCTGGGAAATCACAGTTGTGACAAAAAAAAATCTAGTGAAAAATGCGACTACGTTAATCACCAAACCTCACTGCTAAAAACAATAACAATAAATACTACAACAATTTGGAACTGCTGCATAGTACACAATTCTATCATTTTTCATCTGGTGTTACAGGGGCTATAATGGAGACAAATGGTTCAAGAATCTTCATCACGGTGCCCCTACGACCCTGGTGGGTTACGGGACCTGACTGACTGACTGATACAATTCTATTTGACAAAAAAGAAGGGACAGACACAAATGAAAAAGAAAATTGAAACATTGAAAGATCAGTAAAATTGTTGGATTTTAAGTTTCAAATGATGGGCTGTTTTGAATTTTAGTGGGGAACGGGTTCCAGAGTTGAGAGAAGTCTCTGGCTCCTAAACTAGGTAGGAAACACTTCCCAAGATGGGTGGATAGGTGGAAGATATGTGACTGTCTATGGCAAATTAATGGGTGGATTTAAACATGTAGAACTGTTGTATCTGACGAGGACTTGAGCAATAGCCAGTTGAGATTAACAAGTGTAAGTGTCTTTTTCCGCCATGGCCTAGTGCAATTGAATTGAAGCATGTCCAGGGATTTTCCTGGTGTTTTGCAGTGTACTATGATGCAGCAGTCCAGGCAGGATATATAACAGCTTGGTGGATATGGTTGTTGGCAACAGAGTGGGAGGGACACAGTCTGGAAATATTTGTTTAGTAGAAAAGATGGATCTGATTTGAGAATAAAAAAAGAGAGTGAGGTTTATGACGACGGCAGATTCCAGACCTTCCGTAAATTTGATTTGAGTCAAGAATGGTATGTGAGACCGGGCCAAAGGACGGCGAGAGGTCGAGGCAGAAGAGAAGGCTGATTTTTTTTCAGTGTCGACAACAATGAAGAGGTCATTTCTCATTTTTATGAGGGTTGTCTCAGTCCTTTAGTAGATTCAGAAAGGAAATAGAAAGAGCTCGAAGGGCTCATGTGTATGGGAAAATACAACAAACATTCATTCATTTTGAGAACGGTTTAGAACCCAGAATTGGTATCCAGCCAATCACATTGTAAAAACATGTTAACTCATTTTTTTGCTTTCATTACATTGGCCTGATTGGATATTTCTCTCGAGATTAATGTTGGATGAAACTATTTCATGTGGCACAATTTTTGTACTTTTGAACTGAGGCTGTGCTAGAAACAAAGTCAAACTCATCAAACCTGGAATGGACAACAACAAAGGCACTGCATATGACTTTGTGATTAAGCAAAGGCTTAGAAGACCAAGTTAAAGAATCAATGATTATAGCAATCATGGACTTGCGGTTTCTCAGTCCGCTCTAAGCACGTATGAGTAATTTATAGACTTTATAGACCAATCGCAGAGCTCAAGGAGACGGACAACGACTCACGCTCATGCGGATACCCAGGGGCAATTAAGAGTGTTCAAACAGCCTACCATGCATGTTTTGTGATGTAGGAGGAAGGTGGAATGCCAGGAGAAAAGCCATGCAATCCTGGGGACAACATGGGAACTCCATACAGTGAGGACCCACCTTGGGATCAAACCCTCTACCCAGAGCTGTGAGGACGATGCGCCCACCGGGTGGCCGTTGTGAAATTATTCTGTTGATTTACTTCCGGACCCTTTTTTTTTTTGGTGAAATAAAAGAGTGGAGGCGGTTCGCTGCATTCTGTGCAAGACTTCCTTGTGTTTCTTGCCAATGCTAGTTAAGAGAAACCTAACATCATGGTTTTGGAAACTGAAAAATGATGCTACAGTTTAACGTTACCTAAAACAAAGACATGAAAACCTTTAAAACCTGTGGAGTTTGCAGCACACATTTTCTCTTTTTCCTGCTTTTTTTAAAGGTCAGTGACTATAATGTTTGCCTCCTAGTGGGACCAATTTAATGCTGAAAAGACTTGACTGGAAAAGCACAATAATTTTTTTTTTAAAGCGACCGTATTATATAATAGAAGATCAAGTAAAACAAGAAAGTTGTAACAGTGGTTCTGGTAGGTTTACACTTTATTGGCTTTTGAATCCAATAAATGTTCATTTGAATTTCAATTTGGCACTAAAAATTTGACTAAGGCTCTCAAACTCGCTCATAATGAGGGTGAGGGACCGTTTTAGCTTTTCTCAAAGGACTGTCTGTGCTGTAACAGTCAGTAAATCGTTCTTTTATAAATGCTAAATCTCAGGAAATTATTACATAATTACTCATTGGATAATTTTTAAAAATCAATTTCTTTGTTGAATTTAATAAATAACCCAAAACCAAAGAAGAGATCAACGAGAAAGAAATAATAAATAAATATATTATTAAGCATATTGCATGAAAAAACACACACACACACACACACACACACACACACACACACACACACACACACACACACACACACATATATATATATATATATATATATATATATATATATATATATATATATATATATATATATATATATATATATATATATATATATATATATATATATATATATATATATATATATATATATATATATATATATATATATATATATATATATATATATATATATATATATATATATATATATATATATATATATATATATATATAATGCAACATGCTTATTTAGAATTTATTATTTAGACATATATATATATGTATGTATGTGTGTATATGTATGTATGTATGTATGTGTGTATATGTATGTATGTGTATGTATGTGTGTATATGTATGTATATGTATGTGTGTATATGTATGTATATGTATGTGTGTGTATACGTATGTATATGTATGTGTGTATATGTATGTATATGTATGTATGTGTGTAAATGTATGTGTATGTATGTGTGTGTATATGTATGTATATGTATGTATGTGTGTATATGTATGTATCTGTGTATATTTATGTATATGTATGTATGTATATGTATGTATGTATATGTATGTATGTATGTGTGTGTATATCTATGTACATGTATGTATGTGTGTATATATATATGTATATGTATGTATGTGTATATGTATGTATATACGGGGGATGGCAAGTAGAAGAGACGCAGCCGGTAAAACGAATCGGTAATCACAAGAACAGGACACACACAAGAGAAAACACCCAAATCAAAAAAACACCCACAGTAATTACATACTTCAATTTGTGAAAAATGTATTTTTATATTAAACTATAGTACGAAGTAGGTTTGGCCTGATGGCCCTAAGTCTGAAATAGGAAACTACCTCACAAAATATAACTGAATTTTGATGTATTTTGTCCTATGCACCAAAAGTAGTCTCTCTGCATAACCAAAATTCCCCTTGTTAGCTTTCATTCATGGATGCATACTGTAGAGGTGTATTGTTTGACCTGTTATGATTGTCCCTGATTTAATAATATAATGTTTCACATTTCGTGAGCATGACGCTACCTAAGGAGTGGTTCCTTTGTTTATATTGTATTGTGTGAATTTGGCCCAAAAAAGTGCCAGGAAAACAGGACTCACGCAGTATCTATCTTTAGAAGTGAATGCCAACTTCTGTTTTTCAGATGTTCATTTCCAGACAAAAGGAAGAAAGGACCAAAAATGCAGGAACCTTGTTTTTCCCATCCTTGTCTGTTAACTCATTCATTTGTATCAAGCACTAGAATCTCATTTCAACCACATCATGACACCGTCATCAGATTTGAAACAACAACAATCACACTTCTTTTGACACTGAGTGCTTTAGTCCCCAAAGTCATGCGTCACTCGGTAGACTGATACAGTATATGTAACCAACAGACAAAAGTTAGCAAATGAAACCTGAGCTTTTCAGGCACCTTTCTATTGCTGTGGTGACAGCAGTCGTTTCTATTGTCTCACAGGTGTGTGTGTTTGTGTGTGTGTGTGTGTGTGTGTGTTGCACAGGAGACTTGTACCGTAGCCAGAAGCTCCACCCACAGAAAGACTTAACTCAGGTATCACTTGAAAATTGGAAAATGTTATTTAAATCAAATTTGATATTTACCAGATCAGCTCCCCTATTAAACATTGTTATTCTTTTCCTCTTCCTGGCACAATATATTTTATCACTATTTCT
The DNA here is from genome assembly GCF_051989575.1 of Stigmatopora nigra. Lineage (NCBI taxonomy): Eukaryota > Metazoa > Chordata > Actinopteri > Syngnathiformes > Syngnathidae > Stigmatopora > Stigmatopora nigra. The sequence continues at coordinate 13,666,763 of NC_135510.1, read as the reverse complement.
TTCACACAAGTCTACCTTTTGGTTGAGGGTGTGTCATTACTGGTGAGAAGCAGGTTGAGCTGGTTGTTCCATGCCTGAACGCTCACTCCTCTAGCCAGGTGAGAACCGAAACATTCAGGTCTATCACTCGGCGAAAACATTTCTTGCTTGACTTCCTGCTTTTCTCCGACATAGCCTGAGAATAAGGTAAGGGTTGACTGCAGAAGGCTTATTTGTCAGTATTGTTTGTTGAAATTAGTTTTAAAACAGAGTGCATATACATATTATTCTTGTGTATGGTACAGAAACATAAAGCATAATGCATTGGATCATTACCTGATTTTAAAAAAAAAAAAATTGTTATTTTTGCATTGGCAATTTTAAACATGGTAATATTTGGATGTATATTAAGCTTGGCAAGGTATTTAATGAAGTTATAATTCTGTCACAGTTAGTAGTATTTGGAATAGAGGGAATAGATTTAGAAAAAAAAAAAGTAATATTGCGGGAAAAATACTGTTATTGTACTTACCGTATATATTTTATATTGTGCAGATATATTTATTATGTTCGTGAGTGTAGATTCAGAAAAAAACGGATTAAGTGGAAGGCTGAATTGCATTTTTGCCTTACATTTCTATAGTTCTTGACTCGAATCTTAACTACGGCCTTTCCCATTTTACACTGTACAATATAATGGATTGCAGTGTGAATGGTACTTCCTGGTGACATACAGGCACATATAAGTGCTTGGTTAGGTAACTGACTGATATAACCGATATTTTAAATACCTAGTATTATCTAAGGTCGGCATGGTGATAGTTTGGCAGTCACCTAGTGCGGGCGTGAGAAACAGGGGATGCAGTAAATCTTAGGGAACCAAGGAGACAAAGAACAGTGTTGTACTCAAAATGATTTCATTAATGAGACCAAAATAAAGTGCAAACAAGAACAGGAAACACAAAAATACAAAACTGAATCAAAGAGCTGGGGAATCAAAACATAGCTGGGAGGCAAACCTAACACTGACGTGACATTGACAAGAAATGAAGAAACAAAAGGGAATTAAATACACAGACATGGGAAACAGGTGGGCGACACACAACACAACATAGACACAGGGGAGGTGACAACAAGTGAAATCAATGGACAATGACAACGACAAGAACAGAGGGGAAAAAGCCAAGACTAATGCATCACAACACACACAAAAAGCAATAAACTTAGTCAACCATTGGTTACTACATCTCACAGTTCGGAGATCAAGGGTTCAATCCCAAATTCCAGCTCTCCTTGTATGGAGTTTGCATGTTCTACCCACGCTTGCATGCTAGAAAAATATAATAGAATAATTGATTACTGGACTTGGGTTTACTGAGACAAGGTAGCGGTGTAGCAATAGTTGAAGTACCACATGACATTTAAGGTATATTATTGTAAGGCGTAAACATCTGAGTTATTTAGGAAATGCACTTAGCAACTTCTTTTCTTTCTTTTTCTGTGCCACAGTGGGCAATGGCCAATGCCCTGCCTCGGGCTTGCTACATGAACTGCCATTCTGGGTCAAAGGGTTCCATGAAAATAGCCAGAAGTAGAGTTGGGAAAGGCATTAGCTCACCCTCTACTCTTAAAAGGACCATAGTGCTATAGGTGGATCCAGTAGATGGATGGAAAAAATGATTAAGCACAAGCGATAACGTCACCCAAATCCCCATGGTGACAACAAAAGGCCAGTCGCTTTTGAAACCAGTTCTAACTGGAATAATTGCGTTTTATCACTCCAAAGACCTGTTTGATCACCACTTTCCTCTGAAATTCTTCAGATCTTTGACATTGTTTTCAAAGCATTGTATTTTCTATAAAAAAAAAAAAACCTGAAAATTTCCAATGCTGGGACCCCATTTGCATAGCCTCTGATGTCCTGTGCGAGACATTTTAAAGGCACCTCTAAATTATATTAATTTACTTGATTATTTGAATTGATCAGTGTTCTACAAAAATAGAGCTGCAGGATTTGTACTGACAGGTGAAGCATGCTTACATTGAGATTCTGTCTATGTAACTGCAAATTCATGACAGAGAGATTTTATGTACTACACTAGAGGACTCCTGCGGGGTTAAACATCTTTTCATCAGATAGCCCACTAAGTGCCATGGTCAAAGGCAAACTATACAGCAGAGGGTTGTAGCACGCTTAGAGCCAGCGGGCCTTGTAATTCACGGCTGGTAAAAAGAACAGGTGGAGATTTAAATTTGTCTTCACATAAAAGTAGACTTTCAAATAAAGATTCATTTCTCCTTTGATTCTCAAATTGTGAGTTTTTGATGCGTTAGATATTTATATCCGGAACTTCACCAAGCTGTTTTGAAAATGGAATGCAGTCACACCCAATCTAGTTCCACCTCCAATACATACATGCCGCATGAGGCTTGGTAATACCTTGGAGAGACATAAAAGGGAAACAATGTGAGGGTAATGATTACTCATTGGGTTTTATTTGTATAAAACTTAATCACAAATGAGTCTCAGATGGCTTAAATGACCGACTTGTCACAAAAATCTGCATTAGCCTGTCCAGACATCCCATCTGGTCAAGAAAAAGCAATGCAAAAACATTACATTTGCAAAATGAATTATGGAAGCCAATTGCAGAGTTGGTGGTGATTACTCTCTGGTTGAAAAGTTATTTTTATTTTTTAACTTAGCTTAATCAGCAGCCTGATGGAAGAGTGTTTAGCACCTCGGCTCCCCCAGTTCTTAGATTGATGGTTAAAGTTCAGCTTCCCATAGTCGACCATGATAGGATTCAGCAACCAGCCACAACTCAAGTGAGGATGAAAAGGACGGAAAAGGAATGAACTTGGTCAACTTGTTGAAATACAACACTTTCCGTCTTTGGCAAAATCAGTTGGGATAGGCTGAAAATTGGCGTTTGGGTGTGTGGACTGGTTTAAAGGGTGCAATGTGACAACCATCTTACCAGAAGCTAAATGGGATTTTTTTTTAGATATGCTATTGAATGTGATAAAATTGAATATCTCTTCTGCATAGTTCATGTGTTGCATTTTAGGTGAATCTTAGCAACTTGATTGTGCTTTGAGGAACAATTAGTTGACCACTGCTTGCAACCCATAAAATAATCAATTTGTATTCCTATCTATCCCGGCAACAAACTGCATACTTATTTTTGTCCTTTTTAAGTATGCGATTTCACAAAAAAATGCATTTAAACAAACAATAGTTCCCTAAGACAAATACTGTTTAATGTTTCGAACTCTTATGACAAAAATTATGGCTTGGATAATGGCATTTATTCTTTTTTGGAGGGTGAAATAAGCCATGGATTTCTTTCTTTCTTTTTCCCTGTTTGATTGACATTGTCTATTGTGTGTTTAAGGGGGATACCGGAAGGAAGAAATGGAACGACATTTTATTGTCACAATACTCCTGCTGCTATTGGTTCATTCATTTAACTTGGTATTGCTCCAAAACGCAACGGATCCTGCACTAAGCACGTTTGATCAAAGCTGGTTGCGTCAGCAAAACCTTGTTACAGAAGAGGAGGGAGTAAACGGACAAGAAGGTGATGTGTCTGGTATGGATACAAACAATTTAAGCACCTTATTAAATATTGAAGATAACAACTTGGACAGTGATGTGAGGAGTGGAAATAATACGTCAGAGGATCCAGAGGTTGCCATAACTACCACGCCTTCCACAGCTCAAAATGCCACAACAGTACAACTTGAAGAGTCAGATGAGAAGACAAACATTTCAAACCCAGAATTAAATCAAATCAACATTACCCAAAATGACATTGTGTTAAACAATTTAACCACACCTCCCCCCATTCCAGATGTTGATTTGTTGGATGAAAACTCAAGCATAGCCCGCAATCCTTCGAATGACACAGATACAGGTAATATCACCACTTTGGCAGCAGAAATCCCAGATTCAAATGAAAACATGACAACAACAGCAAACTCAACAACAACAACAGCAAACTCAAAGTCCTGGAATCACACAGAGACAACCAATGGAACAGAATTAAACAACATAACTATTCCGACAACTGCAGCAGCAACGGACATTAGCATAACAGCTCCAACATCCTCATCACCAAACCTATTATCTCTCGAAACCACCAACGTGGCAACCATTGCTCCTAAAACACCTGCAGGCAACTTGACAGATAAACAGGCATCTTCAGGGAGCAGCTCAGAGAGAGGTATAGTTGCATGTTTACCTTCCAAAGTATCCTACTTTGTTAATTAGATGAAGCCTAGAATGGTTCTGCTTTGTTTTGGAAATGCATTCAGTTTAGAATAAGGGATAAAATTTAACATTGAATTAAACTGTCCAATTCACTTGCAATTCTGCATTCAGACCAATGTCCTGAGAAACATGGCTATTTTGCCACTAAAAATGTCCAAAACAAACTGCATGTAAGGTCACTAATATAAATATGCGAAAAGGGGGAAAAAAAGGCCCACTAGTGGGTTTATGTGTGGCATAAGGAGTTTTATTATTTGGATTTTATAATAGACTCAAGCACGAATTGGGGAATTTTCTGGTAAAATAATCTTAAAAAGATCATTTTTAGGTTAGGATTTTGACAGAAACACAAAATCTTTTGAAAATTAATGATACACTAGAGTTCATCATTGTTTTTTTTTTTTTTGTTGTGATCCCCGACCCCTCCTCACTTCACTGACCAAGATCAATTTAGATTTCCACTGGCTGAGGACAAACAACCCTTCTTTCTGATGAAAAAATAGCATGGGGTTAGGTTTCAGGTTTGTACGTTGTCTAAAAGGTTCTTTTATAACCTTGTAGCGAATAGGTACAATGAAACACTGTTTCAGGTGGAAAAAAGGGCTAAATAAAAGGTTAGGAGTGAAAGATTTCCGCCATGTCTTGACATCTAATAAATATAAAACTACATTTAAATTTCTTTAAATAATGTTTTCAACGACTGTAGAAAAATCCCAGAACTAAGAGTATTCCAAGATGTGTTATTGCTGAAATTTGATCCTTGAAACATCACTGAGCTGTGAATAAATATTTATGCCTTATGAATTCAAACTCTGTAATTTTCCAATAATAACCGGCAACTTCTCCCACTGCTTTTAACCTTGCAGTTTATAGAGCAATGTGACAGATTTCTGGATTTTTAACGGTTGATGAACTGCATTACTAGTGTGTGAATTCCTTTGTTTACATTATATTGTATTGTGTGCATTATTAGTGTGTGAATTGCCAAATACAAGGTGTAAATTTAATGCTTATTGTTCAGTTCGGGGTAATATATACACAAAAACAATTGCTGTGCGAAGTCTATCTCTTTTTTCTAGAATCCTTTTTGGAATACGTTTTGCTTCCACATTCTCAAGAGTGTAAATTGTTGCTTGTATCTATCTTGTTTGTGATTGGCCGGAAATCAAATACAGGTGTACCCGCCTCCTGCCCACATATTTGGCGAGGATAGGCTCCAGGATCTTTTTCAGACCCTTGTGAACATATGCGACACAGAAGATGAATGAATGAATAGACAATCGACTTATCCCCCCAGGGGATCAATATTAATAAGAAAACTTACGATAGCATAACTCAATATTTCCACTTGAAATAAAAAATGTGGCAAGGAAAAAAAATTAAAGCAGCAAATGAGACCATTTTCCTTATTTTCCCGTATGAATTAATTTTTAAAATGAGCACTTTATTGTAGGAAGAGAGGGACTGTCAGACAGATATATTATTTGCATATATATTCATTTATTTCCGAACTGCTTATCCTCACAAGGGCCGTGGGGGGTGCTGTAGGCTATCCAGGGTGACTATGGACACCAGACAGGGATGGACACCTTGAATTAGAGGCCAGCCAATCGCAGGGCACAGGGAGACGGACAACAATACACACTCACACTCATACTTAGGGGCAATTTAAAGAGTTCAATATTATAAATAATTATATATCTGGCTCGGTCTGTGCGCTTTAAGTTACTGGCGAAAAGTTTAGGGAGTAGTACGCCTCTTACTCAAAGTCAGCTGGACTAGACTCTAGAACAGGATAGCCAGTTTTGCGAATGAATGAATTATTCTCAGCAAATTTTAAATTCATATAATACAATAAAGTTTTTTTTTTTATCTCACATTGGCACAGTCATTGGAACAATTCCTACTCATGTGAACTATGATTGTTAAAAGTTGTTTGTCTCTCTCTCTGTGTCTTGCAATTGGTTTGCGATCAGTTTTGGATGCTGTAAACACCAAGTTGCCTGAAATGAGTCTCCCGTACACCCCATGACTTTGACAAGGATAGGCAGTATTGAAAATTGATGGATGAATGAGTGAACAGACAATTCAAAAGGATGCTAATGTGCGCTTATTTTAGAGCGGTAAGCCAAGTAAGGGTTTGATCATTTCAAAAATATAGGCTTGAGGTCATTGCGGCTATCTGTTATTCAATTTTATTCAAAGCATAATCATTCAATCATTTTCCGGACCGCTTATACTCAAAAGGGTGCTGGAGCCTATCCTTGCCAATTATGGGCACCAAGAGCGAGGACACTCTAAATTGGTGGCCAGCCAATCACAGGGCACAAGGAGGCAGACAACAAATTCACTTTCATTCACACTCATACTTTATGGCAATTTGGACTGTTTAAAAAGCATACCCTGCATGCTTTTGGGATGTGGGTGAAGACTGGAGAATTGGTAGAAAACCCACGCTAGTCCGAGGAGAACATTCAAAGCATGTTTCAGACAAAATAATTTTCTTACCTCCTTTCTAACTCAATATTCCCTGTCTTGCAATAAAGGTTTGACTTCTGAGACCAGCAAGAACAAACGGAATGAAGCGTGGGGGGCTGTATTGGGAACAGCCATAGTTGTGTCCATTGTAGGACTGGCGACATACATCATCTTGAAAAGGAGACACATGAAAGGTTTCTCACACAGGAAACTGGTTGAGGACTTTCCCCCTGACCCAGGTAAGATAAAAAGTTCTATATTGTCACTGAGGGAAAAATTCAGGTTTCGTGGCAGTAGCGATCACACACAAAATATTATTATTAATAATAAACCTCAGGAAAGAGCAATGCAAGCGTGTCAGGTTTGCCATTAAACATCCAAAAAAACATTCCTCAATAAAGAGGAAAGACACGCTCCTGGATTTTCACTTGCAACCGCGTTCTCCCCTTTGTTTTCTCGTATCCATTTTTATTACATTCAGAGGCCCTGATTACATAGACGTCTTTATTCTAAATGGAGGGGTGGATTACACAATTGGGACACAGACTTCAAGACGCCTCGGCACATCTCGTTTTGAATAAGGATAAACAAAACAAAAAAAAACGTTCGTCATTGGTGGCAAGAAATGAAATTATGGCGACTTAGTCTAAAGCAAGAATGTGTTCAAATTTAGGCAAAGCTCATACTAAATGTAGCATGTGTATGATAAATGATTATGATGTGCACGTAACTCCAACAGTGCGACAATATTTCTCCCCTGTGTCTTTTTGTAAGATAAATTAGCAGTGGGCTTTTGTTTTTGTTATGATAATTCATTCATTCATGTTCCGTACCAGTGCAGGAAGCCTATCCCAACCAGCTATGAGCGGTAGGCAAGGCACACCCTAAATTGGTTGAAGGCTTTATCCAGAAAGTAAAACAAATTAGCTAATAAAACTCCACATTGAATTTCCTGGTTATAGACTAAACTGCCGTTGTACAGGCTAATGGTGGGAGGCAAGAGTATGTTGGCTGGTCGTAGTACAATAAGCTTTGTAATAGACTTAATCGGATAAGTGTCTAACAATGGCAAATAGCACATGTTCACAACAGAACTATAAATTGTAAACACCATTTATAATTTAGGTTTGGCCTCTTTAGAAAGATGTCCTCATTACAGTTTAATGGAATTCTTAAACTATTGTGGAAAAATATACACACACACCTACACTTGTAAGACACTCCCATCACCATTAAAATGGGAGGAGGATGTACTATAGTAATTTGGCAATTTAGAAGAATTCTTGTCATTCACTTACATGAAAAAGGTCACTTACCTACTAGCATTACTTTATCACCTTCTGGTTAAAATCCAAGAAATATGAATATACAGAAAAGAAAATATCGCAGTAAATTCATGCAGTACTAGAATAGAAATAACTGGCTCACAATATTTTCTAAAGGTACCCACATTTAAAGAAATCCAGTGCAAGGCTTTTGAAGACTATTCAAAAGCCACTTTAATATAATTAAAATCTTTATTTGGGAAAATTGCATTTAGGAATCCACAACCCTGACAAGGAATAGCTGTGTTGAAAATTAATGAATAATTTTTAAATTAGGGTTCCCCAAGTTTTCTGTCTTTAAAGTCTTCACATTTGTAATTTAAACAAGGAACATTGTTCAGAAGAGCAAGTTTTGTTCAGTGATAATCTAATGAATGAACTCATTTAGTCACAACTAGAGAATTTGTTGCTTGCAAAGTATAAAGTGCTGTTTATCCCATTTTTATCATCATTAGCAATGAACTCAATCGAGGACAAACTGAATTCAGTTCGAATGATTCAATTGTATCATTTTTTTTCCTCCCACATGAGCTTCCTTTATAATTCATTTTTCTTCACTTTGAGTGTTAGTTGTTATTAGAATATTTGTAATGTGTTAACTAAAAACATTCACTAAAAAAGGCAATTGACTAGATAATAAGTGATATCTTTATAGTATAGTTACAATCAGTCGTAGTAGTAGTTGTTGTTGTTTTAGTGCGCCAAATTCTGCAAACCTTTTTTTCATAATATTTATTTTTCCAGTTCTCCGGTTGGATAACAGCGAACCCCTGGATCTGAACTTTCGACATTCAGCTCATTACAACCCCGGAGTAAGAGAAGTTGACATTCAAATGGACAACATTTCAGGGCGGCAGACAAAATAGAAGAACAAACTGATCACTCTAGAGACTCGGGGGCAATTGAAAAGGAGTAATGTGAAGGACTTTGCCAAATTATCTTTTTGTCAGAATCATTTTAGATCAACAATACGCCGCCATGAACTTTTCTTACGCTTGAATCTCAATGTTTTTTTTTTTAAATCTAAACATCATTTGTCATGTTTGTGTACACATTTCTAAAAGTAATCCAACAAAAATCCCTTAACAATAGAGAAAAAAAAACACCTTTTTTTTGTTGAGTGAAGACTCCAAATCCTAACTTGACCCAATAGGAAACAAATTTTGGGGTTTTAATAACATAAAATAAACCTGGAAGATTGCTGCTTCAACAGTGTAGAATGAGAACTCAACATGAACTTTTATTATATGATAAATAGGTAAACTATTGTTGTTTACTGCCATAATCAGAATCTAAGACCAGAAATGAGTTACAATTATATGCATTCATAGACAGAGGTTTTGGTATTCACAAAGAAGATATATATTTGGTTTTATGATATCTGTGGCATTATTATCATTTCAAACCTACTAAATTCTATGACCTCTACATGTCCAAACAGAGATATCATTTTTTTTTATTCAGCGGTGAGGGGCACCTCAGAGAGTTACGCTCCATTCACCTGCAGCATGACAAGCAGACAATGCACAGTAGATTAAACTTTTTTCAATTTCATTGTTATTCTTGTCACTAACTTTCTATGACTCTTAGTGACAACCTTCAGCAACTATTTCTAATCTCAATGTATTTTGCTTAGATGGGAAGAATAATGGCTATTTTTAGTAGTGTTTTGGCCCGTGGATCAACATTTTATATATTTGTAAATAAACAAATGCAATCATAATGTCACATTTTCTATTTCTCTTCTAACAAGATAGACTTGCACTCGGTGAAGGTTTTCTGATTTTGATTGATATGCATCGGCGCTTGGTTAGAAGACCTGGCCAAAATTCAAACAATGCACATGGGCTCACCATCCGTGAGAGGGGCCAAATCGGTCGGGTGCGTTGACAGTTGGGGGGCAGCCAACGGTCAGCCAATCATTCATATTGTTGCTGAATTCCGAAATATTTAATTTAATAATTTTGCAGCAATTAAAATGAGTGCCCACACCGTTCCGTTACCTTTTTCAACACACCCAAAGGGATCTACATTTCTACAACCCACAGTGGCACCAGTATTTGTTCCTCTGCTAAAGCCTGACTCCAGATTTATCCAATAGCAAGAAAGGACATACCAACAACTGGCCATTTTCCCCCCTTTAAACTACAAGCCTGACTCACTCTACCGATTACTCACGATCGACCTATTGTAATGGGCACCTCTGAATTACAAGGACAAAACAAAAGTATGTATTGATTCTTACTCATTGTACTTGTATAGCAAATGGCTGCGATTGGTTGGCAACTGATTAAAGCTGTATCGTTACCTGGTGCCTATGCATAGCTGAGATAGCATCCAGCACCCCTGCGACGCTCATGAGCTCAAAAGATGGATAAACCAATAGTAATTGGGCTAGTAATTGAACTGACCTTAATTTCCTAAATGCCTAATTTGTAAGTATTTCCACAATGTCACTGTATTCAGGGACTATTCGTATATACAATCCTGTGCAGCTTCTTTCTCCAAGCTAATTCTCAACCACAAAGAAGATTGGCAGTATAGAATGAGCAAGGGGTACAAGTTTCAAAAGTCAATTAAATGGCACCAAATCCCAAATCAGTTCACTTGAGACTTGGGACGGATTTATTTTCTCTTCTAACTGCAAATGGAATGGAACTAAATGATTTCCATCTAAAATGAGCCTGTTTAAATATTTTTAATGTTGTTATTCAATTTATATATATATATATATATATATATATATATATATATATATATATATATATATATATATATATATATATATATATATATATATATATATATATATATATATATATATATATATATATATATATATATATATATATATATATATATATATATATATATATATATATATATATATATATATATATATATATATATATATATATATATATATATATATATATATATATATATATATATATATATATATATATATATATATATATATATATATATATATATATATATATATATATATATATATATATATATATATATATATATATATATATATATATATATATATATATATATATATATATATATATATATATATATATATATATATATATATATATATATATATATTAATAACATCCAGCAAAATATTTCAACATGTACTACTTTTAATTAAATGAATCAACAGTGCAGTCATTGTGCAGTGCAGTTGTAACGATATCAGTATTGCAAAGGGTCCTGATACCACTAATACCATCATCAGTATTGGGAATGCTAACAAATAACCCGCATTTACCGGTGTTCTGACGAGTTGAGTTTTAAAAAAAAACTATTTATTGATCTATCTCACAAATTCCACACAGACATTACAATGAATTTATAAAAAAACAAAACAAAAAACCCTTCCTGATAACACTTTCCGATAGTGGCAGTGCTTGGGGAAGCAGATGGATAGTTCCTGGAGTACCCCATTTACTAATGGGCTACAATGGCGGAATTATTCTATAAAATTCTATTAAAAATGAATAAAGAGCATCCAACCAGACATAATATGAACACTGCTTTAAAATTCTTAAAATCAGGGAAGGTATCCACCCAACCAGCAAACCACACAAACACTGCCAGTTTCACAAACTACTGTAATTACTCGTGCCATAAAAGAGTAATTAAAGTTTTAACTTTTTACACGAATGGCACAATTAAACACAGCCAAGCTGGGTGAAGTAACTATTTTCTTCCAAGTGTTTTTGCAATAATGCTATTTTTTCCCAATGATCTAGTTTATTGTTTGTCTTATTTTAAAATGTTTAGGAGAAATCCATTGAGAATTTATGTGAGTATATTATTCCAAAAGTACCTTAACGAACATACTATATGTGCATGTGTAAGTAGGTTAGTGCTGTTATTGTGCACATCAAAAGCACCCAAGCTTCAGACAGGTTTGAAAACGAAAACATAGGTGGGTTGTACTTAAAAGTGAAATATTTCAACAGTGTTGGAAAAGGTGAAAATTGAGGTCAACATCCTGGATAAATTTTTCTTAGATAATACACAACAGTGTTGCTTTTTGCAGTTTAAAGAGTTCATCATTTACCTCTCTGAGGGCCCACTGCAATACAGAATGTCTGCGATCTCCTGACATTGTAGCTGCTGTCAAGTCACGGGGGTGGATGTAAAAGGTGAGTCTCCTCCGGCTGTTGAGGAAGATAAACAAACATGGTACAAAAGGTATACAAATAGACATGACCAGGAGGGAGATTTGCAATGACAACCATTGAATACTAAAAACGGCTGTAGCAAATTGGGTTGCAGCCTGGACAACAGAAATTGGCAGAGAAAAAGTATTCTTAAGGCGTAGTGGACTTAAAAAATGAGATGCTGTGTGAAATTATTTTTTTCTTTAAAAGTAAGAAAGTCTGCAATTGGCTGGCCACCTGTTCAGGGTGTCCCCTGCTTTGTGCCGGTCATTAATTGGCTGGAGCCAACCCAGCTGACTTCGGGGGGGGACACCCTGAATTGGTGGCCAGCCAATTGCAGACCACAGGATATGGACAACCATTCACACTCATACCTTGAGGCAATTCATGGGTGTAGATAAGCTAATAATTTTTTGTCCAAGTTCCAAAGTAATGTTATCTTGTGACCAGTATGTGCTTTCTCTTGCAAACTTTTTTACTCTAATTTTTCACGGGCAGCACATGACAGCACACCGTTGTTTCCTAATGACAAAATAAACAGCGAGTTCCATTTTTCCATCATATTTATAGCAAATGTGCTCATCTGACCAGAGCAGACGGCATCAATATTTTTGACACGAATGCCTTCCATTACCATAACTGATTGAAAGCTCTTCTCCTATCTCTGGCCGATGTTAGATGTTGGACTGCTCTCTCAGGCAGGCTCTGTTATGTACAGTGACAACTCATTAGTTCCAGGGCAGATGACCACATCATGACACAATGTTGTGTGATCAAACACTGTGATTGTCAAGAGCAAATAAAAATCCTGGCCCCGTCATAAAACATACATCTAAGGTATATTATAACTTTAGAGAGAAGAGCTTTGACTTCTGTCATTTACCCTTCAATCACAATGACAGCTAAAATAAAGAAATTTGCCTCACTGTTCTGGGGTGAGTATATTTTTTAATGTAGAATATGAGTATGTATTTAGAAAACTTTTGATTTTATGAGAGGAATTCCCAATGTAATTTGAATTTGGATATTTTTCATTGAAATATGTTTAATTTGCAGCAGCATGGTTGACCATTGGTTAGCACGTCCATCTCACCCTTTGGAGTTTGAGTGATTAATCCCTGGGGATTTACGACCAATGTTCCCTCTAATTTTTCGTTGGTCTGGGCAGAAAGACAACCTCCCTCAGCGCACTGAGTACCAGTGTGAGCGATATCATCACTGCTCGCTATGGACACACCAGTATCACACCTGCCAAAAGCAATATTCCCTCAAATTTTTCATGCAAAACCTGCTGTAAAAAATGAAAAACAAAAGAGGGAAAAATCTGATTTCTGCTGCGCAAAGAAGACGAGAGTAGTGCGTAATTGCGCATGGGCACATCTTAGAGGAAACATTGGTTACGACCTTCCTGTGTGGAGTTTGCATGCTATTTCCTTGCCTGTGTAGGTTTCTCTGGGTACTCCCTAGTTATGGGAGTGAGTGTGAATGGTTGTGTGTCTAAATGGGGCCTGGTGATTGGCTGGAAACCATTCTAAGGTGTCATCTGCCTGCTGCAAAAAGTCCAGCGAGCACCAACTCATGACCCTCGTTAGGATAAATGGAAGTTATAGTGGAATTCACTTGGGGATTGACCTGGAAAAACATCCGTATATTATTATTTCAGATGTTTGAAGAAACTGCAGACACAAATAATGGCCAGAGTGGCAAAATTCTATCCTGAAATAAAAAGTAAGTTCATTCGAGCATAAGAGTTTAGTGACTTGCTGCCTGCTCTTGTTTTTATGTCTTGTGTTTCTGATTATATGTGTGGTGAAAAGGGCAACAAAAGGAAAATATGAAAACAATAGATGTGTTCTGCTAGTTGAAACACCTCTTCAAAAAGAAAACAGTTTCCCCGCTTTTTTTTCTCTTTTCCATTGCACTTTTTGGATATAGATACAGGTGCAAAATAAATACCTTCCACACATGGCTGACGAATGGTAACTGCATGCATAATATTTGCCCTAGGTTCTGTTCTTTCTTGCTACATAACTTGACTAAACAGCTGAGTCCTGCATTTCACATTTATTAAGTCCTTAATAGTTTTGTGTGTGTATATGTGTTAGTGTATTATTAATCTTGTCTGTTGTTTAAAGCAACACATTTATATTTTGCAAAGAAAGTCCACTCTAACTGTTGTTTTGTGCCATTTGAGTTTAATATTTAACAATGAAAAAACTAAATAGCGCCTCATTCATAAACAGACCCCCTTTTCAGTACCTGATGGAAAATGAATAAGCGAATGAGTAACTAACCCCAGTGTTTCACTGTATCATCCCCATTTAACCAACAGTAGTGTAGTTCATTATATCTTAACTTAATATTTAAAGCGGTGAGATGCTTCCTTTGTAAAATTTGGCAGCCATTCACGGTTTACCACACCAAAGTAAGACCCCACTGTATAGAAGAATTGCCTTACAATCTAAATACAATGCTGAACACGCATACGTCAGCATCCTGTGAAACAGTTTAATGACAAATGAGGCAGAATTTTGTACAGGCGGAATCTCTTGGGGCGAATGCTGAGCAAAAGTAATCAATTATTACGCCTCCAAACGCATACCCATTGCAGGGGTCACCTGATTATTTCAAGGAATTAGCTATTGATCAGCCAAAAGTCACCAACAAACGATCCGGTCGCATTCATTGCATTCGGGAATGGTTCATTGACCACCCGCTATTTTCTGTTTAACACCTTAACTTAATATGACTGCAAAGGATTTCAAAAATGAAAGGGAATTTTTATGTATGAATGGCAGGCTAACAGACCATGGGATCGAATGATACAGTGTGACTCTATTCTTATATCATCTCCTAAGAAGTACTCATATAAAGAATAATCCATCAAGGAGCTTCATCATTAGCAAAGAAAAAGACCAATCTAGAAGTACTCTTAAGTAGCAAAAGAAAATTAACAAGAGCGCATTGATAAATATTACTTACTAAGAAAACCAAGCTAATATAAACCAAGGCCAGGACATGTTAAACTCATTAAAGACTGTGAATGAATGATCAAATAGTTGTGTGTCCACATTTTATGTGCCAGTCATCATTTGTTTTCATTATTGTGCCGCACCGAAAGAGCATCTCAGCAAGCATTCAAAATTCCCAAGCTTTAAAGATGTTCAAATGAGTCAGGTGAAAATATCTGTTGACTTCATTATTGGGCCACTCATTAGTCATAATCATGACCATCCATGATTAATTTAATACCAGCATGAAGTGTCTTGTGGTTTCCCGCTAATGAAGTAGCTCACCACTTGACACAATTATATCCTATTCTTTTCTTGGTGCTTATGGTTTTCCTTTGCTGTCCCTCACAACCGTATGATTTCCATAGCGACTGTGTATGCCTCTGGTTTAAAAAAAATATATATATACATATAGCCGTGTCATAGTTTTACAATTATCATTAAATACATATACATTCTTCTCTTTTTTTGTATTTATGGGCATTAGGATTAGTAGAAGATACTTATCACTAAGGATTTACGGAAAAAAAGTTAAATTACGAGAAGTCTCATCTGCATCCTAACTAGAGACGTGCTGTCCTTGAGTGTGTCCTTCAGATTCAGCTACGGGCTGTTGCATCATTTGTCCTCCAACACACAACTCATCTCTTAATCTCTTTCTATGTGTGTGTGCTCCACACCTCTGCATGGTATGCAACAGAAATATACGTGTAACTCCAATGTCCCTTTTGAGTAAATCCAAATTATTAGAATATATATATATATATATATATATATATATATATATATATATATATATATATATATATATATATATATATATATATATATATATATATATATATATATATATATATATATATATATATATATATATTTCTTTTTTTTTCAAGAAGCATAACCGTACAACGTCTTGTTGCAGGCTGATAGGATTAGCATTGTAAAATACAGTACTATTCACAAATGGATGCATGTTTTTGCTTACAGCATACATTTTGAATTGTAGACAAGATACATAAAAACGATCATTGCATGGTACCAGTAATATTGTTCAATCATAATAGTATATACATACCTATAGGTGTAAGAATGCATTTGAATTCTGAAATGAAGTAAAATAAACAAAGGGGAAAAGGTCACCTCCTTTTCATTTTCATGTTGCCTGCCAGAATCTTGCATCACTGAATTTGTTTGTTCAATTATGCCATTGTAAATTTTGTTGTCTCTATGCTTGAACCTTTGTTGTGTTAAATTGAAAATAAAGATTTGCCTGAATTTTTAAAAAATCTCAGACAGTCTGATAATTTGGTCAAAAAACATTGAATTTGTTAACCACTCTTTTGAAATAATGGCGGCCTGATAGCGACAACTTTGTTTTAGTTACGTACAGGCTTTGTCTGATTGATGAGAGAACACTTGCAGTATCAAATTGCCATACATACAGTTCGCTGAGGTACAACCTTTGCACCATTCGCTCAATTCACTTCACTTCACAGGTGATGAGTAAGGGTGGTGGGAGTATTCTACCTTGCTCTCAAATGACTCCCTGGTGATCAGAGATGGCAATGAACAACGCAAGGTCTGTATCGTCTTTTTCTTTGAAGGAGTTCACCGCCTCAGAAAAGCCAGTCATCTCCAGCTGAGCTTCAGTTGAAACTCTCCCAGATCTCTCTAACCCTTCTGAATTGCTACGGGTTTATAATCAGAACCAAGCTTGAGGGCTGAACACTGAAAAAATCATTTTGTTTTCAACCTAGTTTGCAAAGATGAACTGCAACCTGAGCGGTACTGTATAATCATATTTTACCGAGCAGTGATGAATATAGTAAGTTCTGTCTTTAAAATGATGATAATGATTAGTAGTTGTATAGGTGCTATTTTGTTTCAGCTGTGGGCGGTACATTGGAGGAGAGTTTAGCATGTTCACCTCACAGTACTGGGATCAGGGGGTCGATCCATGGTTTCCTGTGTGGAGATACCATATTCCCCTGTGCCTGTGTGTTTTTTTCTGGGTATTCTGGTTTTCTACCAAATCTCCAAAAACATTCTTGGTAGGCTGATTGAACACACAATATTGCCCTATAATGTTAGTGTGTGCACAGTTGGTAGTGCCTTTGTGCCTTACAATTGTCCGGCAAGTCATTCCGAGTGTGCCCTCTCTATTGACTGCTGTTTCCTGGGCTAACCTCCAGCACCCCCACTATCTTTGTGAAAATAACTGTGAGGATTCAACAACTAAATTTTAAAAGTGAATTTTCTTTCTATTTTTGTTGGTGTAAAACATCATTGCATGTCATTAAAATGGTTATTCTATTAGGTAAAAGTTTATGTTTAATTTAGAACAATCTCTAAATTACAGTTGGTGCTCAGTTTTCATTGGCCTGCAGCAAATTATGCAAATATTGATTATAGCCCACACAAGAAGCAAAGTTCAGACTACATTCTGTTCCATTTCTAGGATTTTTATAATAGATGGAGATACTAGTCGCTTATACATCTAGGAAATCTGACATGTTGAAATAAATGCATAAAGTCAAAAGTCAAAGTCTTCGTAACAATATGCTGCTAATCTTGAAATATATACAGACACAAAAGCAGAGATTGTGCAGAACCAGTATTAGCAACACTTTTCATAGTGAAGCTTTAATGTATAGCACCATAGCAGCAAAGAAAGGCAACATCTACATTTTAAATCACTGGATATTTAGTCAATACTTTCCACAGTTAAAAATGCTAAGATTTATTTCATCTTTTAATATCTAACACTCTCGTTTCCCATGCTTTGATTCATATTAATGCTCTAACGAGATATTCCCTCTGTCTCTATAGATATATTTTACAAAAGTGTATTAGTCACTATCTTTAATCAGATTCTACTTTAAATAAAATCAATTTCTTCAAGTGCTTTCAGTGATGTCGGAAGAATTGGCACCATATAATGATAAATTACATTTCAACAGCAGGCCTCTATTGATAATTGCTGTCATGTATAATTAGTCCCTTCTCAGTGGCAATGAGAGCTTGCACTTGACAGTTATGTTTTTTTTTCTGTGAGCCCCAAAGCTCCTCTACAGCGTGTGCTGTTGTGGTTGAAGCCAAGGACACATTAAACCTTCCACAGGCCGTTGCTCCCCTAGCACTTAGTTACTTGTGTGTTAAATTAAGAGGATATTCCCTTTCCTTGGTCTCTTGAAGCAACCTCACCTTATTTATTTTTCTATTTTAAATATGTTTTTAGAAGAGCAGATCTGAATCACTTTGGCTACATAAACATTGTCTCACTGATTCACATATTTCCCTTCCATTCATCTCTTTGCAAATTTAGTATTGATGAATATAATGAATGCTGATGCATTATTTCAAGAGGTTATATATTGACTATCGAGGTGGTGTAGTGTAAAATTAAAATTTGTAACAGGAGTAAATTTACTTATTTACATTTGCACAGTGCAGCTGTGGAAATGTAAATGTACCCACTTTGTCTACCACCACTGCCAGAACCGCATGTTTATGAATAATAAAATCAGCGAAATACATTGAGGTAATTGAAAGGTGAGGGATAGATCCTACCATTATTATGATATTGTGATGCCATCACAATGATGAAAGCTTTAAATCTCATTATGCTTGGACAATGACAATAAAATCATTCAATTCAATTCAATATATTCGGAGTATAATCTGCTACCTGTTTCTTTGCATTCTAATTGTGTGTGGCTTTAAGGATAAGGAAGCTACTTAATTACAGATTATTTTTAGGGGATGGTGGGGGAAAATAAGCTTCATGTTGTCTCGTTAAAAATATAATTCAACATTTCCTTTCATTCTACTTCACTGCGTGGCCCGGGGCATTATGATGACCCTACTACTTCGGGTTCTTTCAAAGCTTCAACTGACAAGGGCAGGGGTGGACAAACGGGTCCTCGAGGGCCGCTGTGGGTGCAGGTTTTTATTCCAACCATTTGACCAATAAGATTCCTGCAGAGAACAAAAAGCACCTGAATCCATTGATTGCACTTGTAGGACACCAGATTGGTGAAATGGTCTCCTCTTTATGGGTTGGAATGAAAACCTACACCCACTGTGGCCCTTTGTGGAATAGGTTGCCCACCCCTGGACAAGAGTGAGTGTTTTCTGGATATAAGTGCTCCATTCTAAATTTTATATGCTGCTACGAAAGAACTTTCCATTTCCATATCCATTATCCATCCATAAAATCCAATAATACTGTTAACTTGTTCATTGAGGAGTCCATTCAAGGAAATATATCATCTTTAGAGCTTGTCCAAAATGCATTTTAAGAGAATGTAGGAATGGGGCATATTGTTTGACTTCTCATGCACAAATTCATTGTCATTCAGTTTCTAGATAGCCACGTATCGGACAAGGCCAGTGTTTCCACACAAAATGCAATGTCCATGTTGTTGTAGTAAATGTCAGCCTTTCCCTGGAATTTTATTTTCTTGTGTCACAATAAAAACCTCCGCTTACAGACCATCATTTTTCAATTAAATGCAATACTCACAGAGCAATTCACTGTCCCACAAGGATGTTTTTGAGACTTTATTCCCCCCTCCGTCATCTGTTAACTAATGATAACTCATGAATTGCCTCTGCTTGATTGTAGACCAGGGGCTGGAATTTTTTCAACCTCTTTTTTTGGTCATTTATCTATGTTTAGTGCCTTTATTATTCATGACCATATCGCTGTCATCCCTATTTAATCATCTGCTGTTTTCCCCACTTGGTCCTCGAAATTAAATATTTTTTTACTGATTTGAGGGTTCTTGTGTGGCAGTTAATGTTATGGTTTGCATATTAATATGATGGTCTTTTGATGCTTCATCAGTTTTAAAGCATGGTAGTCTAATTCCAATGAAAAATATGCAAGGAACTTTCGGAATTTTAATCTTATCTTTTTGGCCACCAAGAAGACTTTCGTAATATTTTAATTCATCCTGCTCTCTAAAATGTAGTATTTCATTACTCCTTTTGGGGGGAAGAGGTGGTCCCTCCTTTTTGGGTTCAGATCACAAGATGTTGAAATTGTCGGTCAGTTTTTAGTCTCCGAAGCCCTTTGGAGATATTTGTTGTAGTTATCGGCTATATAAACAATTTTGGCTTAACCCTGTGTAAGATCCAGTTTTATTTTTAGCTTCATTGTGTCTCAGGTTAAATTAATGGCTCAGTTAAATTTTAGATGTAGAAATCTATTGTAATTGCGGTTCTAAAGAAACCATCTATGTTCGGCAATGTCTTTTGTAGTGGGAGTGCCTTTGCCATGCATCGTTTGGGGACTATGGTGACTGCTGCCATCTCCTCTATCAAGTGGAAGCACTGTGCAGCTGGGCTACAATAACAGCTGCCAACATTTTACAACTTGATTCACATTTTAGGCTGTATTTTCATATGCGGTCAAAATCCAGACCAGCAAAACCCCATGTTATGTTCTGTTAATTAGTTTAGATGTCATTTTTATCATGAAAGTGTCATTAGAAACACACACCTACCTTGCTGATACGAGAATAATGCTGATAATGATGATTCCTAAAAAAAAAAAAAGAAGTCATTTGGCTTTGCTTCAATACTTAGTAATTTATTTTCATGCATATGGTTGTGTTGGAAATCCATTAATTAACATTGATACATCCACTTATTTAAAACATTTAATTTAGAAAATTATTAGGTAACCAAGAGCTGTTGTAGCTTTCATAATTGCTTACCTTAACTTCATCCCTTTATTGCCCTACTGAAACACAATACTGCTGAATTGTTACATTTGATTCCTATTCATTCTTCATAAAGTCATCTGCATTGGGAACAGACATGAACAAGACAGAAGCTTAGATCATTTTTTATGAAGTACAAAGCAAGGAATACATTTTATGATTTAGACAGGAATAGCATCTTGTCAACACAATGTTTGTACATTTTCTCTGTGGAATTTAGCAACCCACCAAGAACAGACACACTTTACCTAATTAGATGTAGCTGTACAAGGTCCAAACACATTGATTGCAGTGAGCAGTCCTTGAGTATAAATTCCTTATAAATAGCATAATTCCATTTAGCTACCTGCCAAACTGATATGAATGAACATGATTTCCCTTTTTGTACACAAGGCCTGGTAATTACGTTTATGTTTTCAGACAAATATTTTCACTTTACGAATCCTTACACCTAGAAACAACAAAGGTTTTTTTTTTAGCCCCAAAACATTTAAATAGCTTGTGGTACAAAATATACATCTGCACTCTAAATTGGGACATTGGTGGATGTTAAGGCCAGCCAACACTTGCATATCTGGAATGTTTAGTTGGAGAAAAACTACTTTCCAATGCACAGCGAACACTGCGAATACAAGGACCAACCAGCTATTGGCTTTGAAAAACTTGCTACATAATTTATAAAGGCATAATGGTGTGGTAACATGAGACTTAACTTTTTATAGAATGGAGAGAATTTCACTGTATATTCTTTAATTAGATTTAATGCAATATTTGACGTTTATTCTGAAAAATACCAATAACGTAATCAATTATATAATCAGTCGAGTATTTCCAAATGTTGTAAGGACATTGTGATCCATGGAAACTGGTTAAGTGTACATTTGCAATGTTTGCTTTAGATGGATGCATGCTAAAAAATTTAATCTGACAGGGAGTGTGGTCCAACATTGTATTTGTTTGGTTTGCTCTATTTGACATCTGTGATTTGACTGTAGCCAAATTTGAGAAAGTAATAAAATGGAAAGAAACTGTTATAGTCATTGGAAAATATAGCATATCTATAAATTGTGCAAAGCTGTAGCCAACTTCTGGAACAAACATCTGTACGATATGAATTTATTTTTTTTATATGCAAAGAGAAACAGAAATTAGGTTTTATGCGATTTTCCTTTATTTATATTCTCATCCACAGCCATCTGAAATGCACTTTGCAAATTAATTGATTTTACTTAGAATAGAAATAAGTGTAGAAGATCAGATCAACGTATTTTGTGACCTCAATCAGTGATTTAACATTGTATATATTTTTATTAAGTAAATACATTATTCTGGAAAAATACCCTTGTATTCATATTCAAAAGTGCAGAAATTTACCAGTAAATGATTGTAAATATGTTTGTCATTGCTTTGCACAAATTTGAAATTAAGCAATGTGGATTATTCAGTCCGTAGGTACGTGGAGTTCTAGGTTATGCATTTTAATGAAAAGAGCAGGCTGTACTGAAGATAAAATTAGGCTATGATGATGTTTGTATGTTTGCTGTAGGTACATCTTTAATAATTAGGGCTCTTCTCCTTAAGGCAAGGGAGAGAGAAAGCAGTTTTGAAGGCAGATAGGTGGATACTAAAACTGACCATAGGCAGCCACATTTATGAAGGCATGAGGGAAAAAATAAATTGTGGCATTTCAGGGAGCATTTGGCATTTATGTCCCTACAGACACAGACGTGACCTTGAAACTTGGGTGGTGTCATTTCATTTTCATCCTTTTGTTTTTCAGACTTTGCTGTAGAGTTTGCCCTTTTAACATCCACAGAATAAAGGCTGTCCACTACCTCTTAATGGTCTTAGTTTACCTCTACTTTACATTAAGCCAAAGCAGAATTCAGCTGGAGTAACTTGTTCAACAACATGATTCACAGAAATCTATAACATTCCCTCTGTATGTTGGAGAATGGAGCCCTGGGGAGTTTTCCTTGGTGAGTGGAACTTTCTGTCTAGTTATTTCTATCAATGCAGGGTTCAATACTTCAATCATTATACATTATGCTACTCTGCTATACTACACAAAGCAGGAACACTCGGAACCTGCTTTGGGATGAAAAGGAAGCTTTGCATATCTAAACAGAATAGCTTCCAGGCATTTGAGACTATCAAGCATCTAAATCAATACTTACATCAAATGTGACAGGTATACATTTTTACAGCTTTGTCTGGGCTGTAATGTAGTTAAGTCATAATTCTCCAGCTTCTACTACTTGTATTCTAGTACTTGTATTGACCAGAAGGAAGTTCTTCCTTTGCCTACCTAGCTTTGACAACCCCAAAAATTAAATTTAGCAGTAAAATGAAAATAGCATTACCTACTAAGGATCCATTAATTTAAACTGTCTGGAATGAATAAGCCCCAGCAACACTTTAGACTGTATGCTTTATTGAGTCTCTTGAATTGTGCTGTTTTTAGATTTTTTTTTGTTCTTCTTTTGTTCCTTTGATTCAGACTAAATAAAGTAAATCAAACACATTATCTCTGCCTGTGCTAGGGCATTTGAGACTATTCCATAATAATTTCATTGTTGGAATTCTCTCAATATGTAAGTGTGAAATATTTAAATGTATAATCAAGCAGTTGCTGCCTGCTGTACACTCAAATGTTTTCAAACAGGAGCAAGCCTGGGGATATATAATATAGTATTGCGAAAAAAAAGCTCTTTCAGAAAGAAACCAAAATCTGGTGTATTTAAACTAACATAATTTGCAGCTGCACGACACTGGTAAAAAATACATAATGGCAATGAAATGGAAATTTTAGACAATAAGCGACCACTTTTCACCCAATATTTGCACCCTGTGGCTTATGGTCCAGTGTGGCTTGTTTATGGATTTTTACTCACTAATGAGCTGCATTTCTTTAGTTATAAATACAGCGAGGGATCCAATTTGAAACTATATTACAAGTATTGTATGGATAGGACAAATTCAGAAAGAGTCAAAAAAATGTAGCTGCATCTATTGTCAAAATAAATTTGCATTCTGCTAAAACAGTGCTGAGCACTAGCAAAAGGTAAACACATTTCTCTAACTAGGAATAAAAAAATGATAACATTCTACCAGTGGTGTGCTGGCAGAGCCTTCAAGGCCTTCTCTGCTGGCCTAAGAAATATATCGGAATCACAGACTCATGTTAATTATATTTTGTTCATCACTACTTGCACTGCTTCCAGATGTGTTTTCATATTGAAGCATTTAACCAATCACATTTCAGCCATTATTTCAGCATTAGCTTCCATGGCGATAGAAAAGGAGGAAAGAAAGGAGGATGGATATTGTGTACAGTTAAAAAGGATTTTTGGTGAGTAAAATATGGCTATATTCCTAAAGAAAATATTTCAATTGTGTGAGCTTGTTATTGATTTTTTGTGTCGCTGCTGTAGCTGCAGTAGAGTTTTTATAGCCATAAAATTGTTTTTGCTGAAGGCGTCAGTAGGAAATGCACGGACCGCCACTGCATTCTATAGATTATTTTCTTTTACATACTATGAGCAGAATCAATTGAATTGAAAGGTTTACATGTAATATATTTGAAATTGATGTAAGGTAAATAAAAGACGAAATAATGTGACGTTTAACACAGTCTAAAAATATTGTGTTGATTTCAAAAGTACACATTTTGTTTTTTATTATGAGTAGTACTTTATTTTTACTCATTTTTCCGTACCGCTTATCATCACAGGAGTTGCGTGGTACTATATAAAATGCTAAAAGGGAATTTGTCACTGTGCTATCTTTAGAAAATTTGTGCAGTGTTCTCACACCAGGCTCCGATGACTTAATACGGCCACACAATACACACACGCAATTATAATTATTCGTGAAAAAGCTGATAGGGATAAAAAGCAAATGTAGCGAGAAAATAGTACAAACACCTTATATGATCAATGCAGGATAGAATGGGATGAGGATTGCTAGTACATTTAAGGTGCTCAATGAGAATAATTCCTTCAAGTGAACTGGACTTTTCCATTTGGTCAAGGAGAACACTTTGAAAATATATTTTTTTTCTATTTAAATTATCTATCTTTCTATTAAAATTATTATATTAATCAAAAGAAAATGTGCCTGTTTGCCCATGACAACCAAGATTTTAAGTTTTTCTCTTTCTTCAAAATACTTACATTCTCATTTGAACAAATTCAAATCCATGGCAATCAATATTTGGAATAAATTGTAGTTCTTCAACATATTGGAAGTTCTGGGGGGTAAAAGGGAGGAAAATGGTTTAGTCCATCTTTAACTGACTACTGGTGAGGACAAACTAAAGTGATCAATGAGAGAACGGGCTAATGTGCGATGTGTCCACCAGGGACAACATGGAAATTACTGGTTTTGTCCAGCAAACTGCAGAACACACGCAAGCTGATTGGTTACAATACAATGTACACTCAGCACAGGCCACACGTTGTAATCCTTTTGTTATGTTTATTCATTCATCTTGACTCTCAATCATACTGGGAATTGAGCCCGTGCATCAGAGGAAGGCAAGTGAACCACTACACCTTAAGGCGGTGGCTTTGTGTTATGTTGGGAAACAATTTCAAACATAAAAATCTTGGGCTGGCTAACTTTGGATGTCAACATTTCTTTCACAGAAAGTGGTCCTGGGGCAGAAACAACAGGAGCAATCTGGCTGAAAATGGCTTTAAATATTAAGAATAGCCCATTTCCATTTGTTTGTTTTTTGGCTCATTCGTTTCAGATAAGGCCTCTCAGATACTGAGTTTCAGAATTTGGTGCTACACAGTCTGGGACAAACATTTTTGTCAATTATCTCTATAGTTTTTACTCTTGACGCATTATGTATTGTTCTGCCACTGTCACTTATTTTTTTAACAGTCTTCAGTCTGCATTTGATAATAATAATAATAATAATAATATTTGATAAAATTCAGTCACTCCAACATGGCCTGAGGTTTGTATTAAATGCTGACAAAACAATGCTGTTTTCCAACAACACAAAGAGGAATGCTATTATGCCATTTAGTTCTACTGCTCAGGGTACTCCGATTAAGTTATTAGAAGGCTACAAATTCCTAAGCATCATCATGAATGATTCTCATTCGCAAAATTCATATTTAAGTTTATTTTTAAGATAAACCTGGTAACTTCTTTAATAGTAACAAGTCTTGTTTTTCCTTTAGTGCCAGAAAATGACTTGTTGCTGCCAGTTTCTTGCCTCTGGTGAATTATGATGATGTTTAGATGAATGCATCAGCTCACTCCCTACAGCTGTTGGATGCTGTTTATCATGATGCTTTGACATTCATTACTGATTGCAAGGCCTTTCCACCTCACTGTATGATCTATGCCTTAACAAATTGCTCTTCAATATCTTTGGGCAGAAGCATGCATTAGTTCATCTTCATTTGATCTTGTTTATGTATTTTTTTTGTATAATTGGTTTACAGCTGCTTGAGGAGTTCTCCCTCGTAAATGAGACCTTGGTTTCGATGGGAATTTTTTTGTCTTTTTAAAAAAACATGAATACCATTTACACAATTATATGAGCTTCATATAACTTAAACGTCAAGTGAAATATAATTTTTTCCCCAAAACCAAATAAGAGAAAACTGAAGCCAAAACAATTTTAATTCTAACTTTTATATACATTTTAAACATCAAATTACTATTCAAATATTAGTTTTTTTATGTTCTGAAACTATTGGATTGTATTTCTTTTAGATATTATTTCCAAATGATTAGTAGTATTGCAAAAAATATTCATTACATAACATCATGTGCCCTGTAGTAAATCCTTTTTTGTTACTCTTTCAGTTTCTAGCATTTTTCAAAAAGATAAGAAATGCTCTTTAAAAATCACAGATCAAATTAACTTGCTACAAAATACCCAGGCATATAATCAAATAAACCTCAGAGAAACTTTGTGTACACTCCACGGACTCTCATTTTATTTGCTTGAAATGTGGATCCAAATTCAATCATTTTCTGAACTGCTTTATCCTCATTAGAGTCGTGGGGGGTTCCGGAGCCTATCCCAGCTGACTCAGGGCCAGAGGCAGGGGGCACTTTGAATATGTGGCCAGCCAATCGCAGGGCACAAGGAGACAAACAACCATGCCCACTCACACCCATACCTAGGGGCAATTTAAAGTATCCAATCAGCCTACCATGCATGTTTTTGGAATGTGGGAGAAAATGGGAGTACCTGGAGGAAACCCACGCAACATGCAAACTCCACACAGGTGGATGTGACCTGGATTTGTACCCAGGACTCCAGAGCTGTGAGGCTGACACGCTAATTGCTAAAGCTGCCGGGCCGGCCAAGTGAGTTTTGTAATTTAAGATGGATGCATTGGGGGACATATCGCTTTAGTTAACAACTCAAAATGGGCATGAAGAGAGGTCTACTGGTAGAAAAAAAATGTAATATCCCTGCAGTACAAAATGCTGCCAAGACACCGTTTCAAGAGCATGGAATAGGGCTAGAATTTCAAATGACTGTGCCAAGCAAATTAACACTCTCATTCACAAGACATGTTGCTTCTAGGAGTATAAGTGTACACTACTAAACTATTTACTTGAGCTGAGTTGTAGTCTCGAGTGGAAAACAGGGGAATGGTTCCACTTGCGAGTTTACGGTGTATTTTCACATTTTTATGTACAAAAAAAAGATAAATAAAGATAAATAAAAAATAGTGAAAGTGAATTTGCGATAGGTGAAGTCGCGATAATCGAGGAAAAATGTACAGCTGTTTGCAGGCCCAAAACAGCTGTATAGCAGACAAACTTTCCTTGGCATGTAAGTTTCTTCCAAATCATCTTTAGTCTGGTATCACCAGGAGATTTAGTTTTTGGTGTGTCAAGCCTTTGTTCTCTCTTTGATCCCCCTTGATCATTGGCGTTAAAGTTCTCATGTAATCTGCAGCCTAAGTAGCTAGGAATAGCAATAAGGCAGGTGTCTCGGCTGAGTTAAGAATGAACTTACTCATGCTTAACTCATCCTGAAAAGCCATTCAGGCCCTTTATGTTTGACATCTAATAAACCTTGATTTAAATTAGGAGCCCATTAATGCCACATAATGGAGTTTTGCTGCACTCCTTGCACCAAGTTCCATCAGACATCCTCTATGAGGAATTACAATATGCAGCCTGGGTAAAGCATTACCTACAGTATAGACCACACTCCATTAAAAAAGGTTTCAGCATGAAATTGATGAAAGAGCCACAAGGGAAGGGAGCCTAACAACCATTTGGTGCCACAATTACTTGCTATCTGATGGTATAACTGTTAAAGACAGTCTAGTAGATATGATGAATTTGACTTTTACACCTGAAGATACCTCCCGCTCTATCTTTTTCGTGGAATATGTAAATCAATGTTATAAACTTAATTATGCTCGTCAACTGGACCGATGAAGTAACGAGGCCAATGTTTTCTTTATATATATATATATATATATATATATATATATATATATATATATATATATATATATATATATATATATATATATATATATATATATATATATATATATATATATATATATATATATATATATATATATATATATATATATATATACACATGCATACACACACGTGTGTGTGTGTGTGTGTGTGTGTGTGTGTGTTTGCAAATGTCAGCAATGATTATCAACCATAACAAATATAAACAAACCCTGCGAAGTCCTGTCTATCTGATTTAGAATGTGTGAAACTTTCCTTGTGGTGCCATGAACTGGTTTCTGGCAACATTCAAAGGAATTTATACATCTGTGTTTACAAGAATGTTTCAATGTGACAAATGTTGTTGCTGGACTGCATGCATGCTGTCAGGGAATGCTACGAGTGTCCCTTTGCTGAGACTCTGTTGAACCAACAATCGTGAGATGTATCTTTTAGAAGGCTTCTCAGTGTTTTTTCTTCTTCCATGGCTACCTTACAAATTTATAGTGGCATTACAACCTACAATATATATTCTGTGCATATACTCCTTTTTACTCAACGTGACCGGATTTCTTGTCACGTTTGAAGTAGTGTATTATTACATACAGTATTTGGATGCAAAAGGAGCCCTTGCCGTCTTGGGAGATAAAGGGAAAGTAGCTCTACCACGACAAAAAAGGGTTACAGGAAGTTTATTTACATTTCATTGGATGTTCAATTTTGTTTGATGTTTCGTAGCTTGTCGCATCTTGGAACAAAATCTTTCCAATCAAATCTTTTTGTAACCTGAAAATTTAATATTTAGAAAAATATTTAAGTAGAGGTACCCCTGTAATACTTTTTGGTTGAAAGGAATAGGTGAAGCTATAGATGTCATGGTAACATGATCCAAGTGTTCGACTAATCATACAAGATATACATTATATGGGGTAGATAAATCATTCAGGTCCATTGTACTTTTAGCAAAACAAACATCATTAAATTGGAAATTTTATTTTGATCCTCAGAGGTATTTTGAAAATAATGTGTGACCAGAATTAAAGAGTAAAATACCAGTAATGTTTTGTTTTTGTTAAAATGCATGCAGTGTTCTCCCCCCTTTAAACAATGTAAAATGTGTCTCATCCATGAAGACGATATATTTGATGATCAACCAACCACACCTCATTTCCTTCAACGACTCTTGGAATTATGATTTGATTCGATAAAAATATGGGGGCTTCTGAGATGTATTAATTTGAAAGGCTTTCATGCACAACAACAGACACATCTCCTATGGTACCGTATTGCTAAGTGAGCTTTATAGCATGGAAACAACTCTGTTTAATTACCCTCCTCTGAGGCATCCACACATTGCGTGTGCCACCCCCACAACTCATAAATTAATGATGCGCATCTCTTGAGGTTATTAGTTAGCTACTTTGGGAAACAAACTGCTTGGAGTTCATTTCAAAATCAGTTCCAGAGAAGGTAAGTTTAAACTGGCAGCATTTTTAAATTATTTCTCAAACAACAAAATAAATCACTCAATTATTTGTGTCATGGCGAATGAGTGGTTAGCTCATCGCCTAGCAGTTCTGGGGTCCTGGGTTTTATCCCAGGTTGGTTCTCCTGGGTGGAGTTTGGCTAAGGGTTAGGGTGCACTGCAATTGGCTGGCCACCAATTCAGGGCGTCCTCTGTCTCGTGCCTTAAGTCAGCTGGGATAGGCTCCAGCACTCTCTGCGACCCTTATGAGGATAAGCGGTTTGCAAAATTAATTAATTTTTATATTTGCATCACTATTTGGTGAAATATAATCCCGGCTAGTGAAACAGTGGTGCTAATTTGATTTCACATAAAAGGGAACTGCTTTAATAAATAAAAAAAAATATATATATCTTTTTTAAATTAAAAAATTCAAATGGTCCAAAGGCCAACTGGAAATCCTTCCACTCTTATTTGTTAAATAGACATTTGGAAGAAAAACAATCTTTCAATCTCAATCAATTGATTACTGCTAGTACCAGTGCCCTACCTCAACCAAAACCTTAGTTTTTGTCCTTGACTACAGAGAATCCAGCTGTGAATTGGTTTGCCAACAAATCACAGGTCACACTTTTTTTGTTCAGTTATTGAGAAAGTGGGGGAAAATGTGTACCCTTAGATAACGCATGTAGGGTAAAGTAGAACATCCAAACTCTACACAGGAAGGCTGAGCAGGAATTTAAATCTTGATCTCAGAACTGTGAGGCGTAGTGCTAAGAAATCATCCAGTGTTCTGGTTTCCACAACACTTCTGTAGCGTCGCAGTGTTTTATTCCAGATTTAGTCAAACAGTTTTTATTTTTCAAAAATTGAGCATGGTGAATCATGCATTTTCATTTTTTTCTTTGCGTCTCAGATTTTTGGAATACATTACCATGGGACCTGCAAAAGAAATCCCATAAGAACATATATATGCATGTTACCTAAATGCATTCTTTAGTCCAGGCAAAAAAAAAAAAAACTTACCTCCAGATATGGCTGTTTTTGCTAAAGTTCTAACCATTTTTCAATAATTTCAAATGTGTATTTATATGTGAATTTTGAGTATTACAGTTTGAAAAAACCTGACTAAAATAGCTTAGTATAGTAAAAATACTGGGTTATTTTATTTGTGAACACACTTGTGTCAGCCTTCTTCATTCTGCTAATGAGGGGATTTCACCGTGGCTTCATTTTAAACTGTACCAGCTAGTCAGCAATGATCATGCAAATTATTCTGTGGCTAGTGAGCTGTATCGGAACATCAGAAGTAGGTAAATTAACCTCCACCCGCAGCGTGTCGACTTCTGCAAGGGGAGCAGGAAGCTTTTGATAAAGACGCATGTAAAGATTCTCCCAAGCATTTTCACGGCACATTGCACCACATCAGCGCTGCCTCGGGGCATCATAGCGAACGCGAAAGACTGATTTAACTCTTCTAGCAGCATAGAGACCAAGCAGATACAGG
Organism: Stigmatopora nigra; assembly: GCF_051989575.1. Classification (NCBI taxonomy): domain Eukaryota; kingdom Metazoa; phylum Chordata; class Actinopteri; order Syngnathiformes; family Syngnathidae; genus Stigmatopora; species Stigmatopora nigra. The sequence goes on along the minus strand of NC_135510.1, from coordinate 13,635,339 downwards.
TCAGGTGAATATAATGACATGACATGATATGGATACAAGGACACTGTACTTTACCAAGTAGATAAATGCTCATCCAGTATGAGTTTGAGTCAGTCATACTGAATACTCATCCATTTTCAATAGAGCTTGTCCTCAAAGGGGTCATGCTATGTGTAGCCAAACACAGTCAGGGTAAAATATGGCTGCAAGTGGTCAGGGGAGTAGGAAATATTTTCACCAAATTCCTATTTCATGTCGCAGATCTCCCTCCCTAGCCAAATTCATGGCATCTGCCTAGTGCAGGGGTGCTTAAACCAGGCCTGTGGGTGCAGATTTTTGTTCCAACCGATCCAGCACAGACAGTTTAACCAATAGGCTTTCTGCTGAAACAAGAAACACCTAACTGGAATCCACTGATCGCACTTCTAACATACCAGATGTGTGTAAATGTTTCCTCTTTAGAGGTTGGAACGAAAGCATGCACCCACTGCGGCTCTTTGTGGAATAGTTTGCCCACCCCTGACCTAGTGCCACACTTCCTAGTCAATGAGCCTTCGTTCATGGATGAACTTCACCAGCAGATCTTCCACTATTAAAGGAAATGAAATAAAGTCTGTACTCTTTCTAAAATACAGATTTAAGCCTAACCATGAGACATCAAAACAGAGTGTAAAACACGTTTGCCCTGCGCAGCGGGTGATGACTCAGTGCAGTAAATGTATCGAATTCAGTAAAGTACTGCCTGATGTGATAGTGAGAGTTTCAGCCTCTAATACAGGGGTAGAGAACCCATGGCTTGGGGTTCATATGTGGCTCTTTGTATGGGTGTATATGGCTCTCCACTAACCTGTGTGGTAGAATATGGGTATCGCTGGTGAGAGACCTAAGTCCTGAATGCACCAATGGGAGCGTCACGCTGGAACTGTGATCTCTAGCGCCTTTTTAATCATACATTTTCTTCATTAGACTCTCCTGCATCCATACTCTCGTTGATACTCATTGATTAGCAACAGCTCAAAATGTTCTCGAAAGAATTCAGACACTTTTTTAAAATTTTCAAAGTGGTGAAATGATTAATAAATGCACACATTTTTGTGTATTTTTATTTTTAAATTCTTCGTATGACTCTCAAGGAATAATGTTTGAAAATATGAATTGTTAATGGCTCTCTTCATCAAAAAGGTTCCGGACCCCTGCTCTAATATCACAAACAACTCAGGGTGGTTTGCTAATTTTTGTTAGGCCACATAGTGTCAAAATATCTTGTATATGCTGAATGGTAACGTTTCTCTACTGGCCCTGGGTGTTTCCCAAGCCTGAATAGCCCATTTACTAAAGTTAATTTTGATACACAGAGGTTAATTGAATCCCCACAGGTTTCACAGCCAATAACCATCTCCAGCTAGTGCTGCAGGAACACCTGTTCCGAAAAGATCAGCGGAAATGATAAAAATTCTAGAGAGGTAGGAAATGTAATGTGTCTAGATAATCTGATTGCTCATTGTTTCAAAGATAGAGTCCGAAGGCACAGCTGGGTAAAATCATTACAGGTCCATTGTGTGGGAATGATGAGCCATCTGCTCTCAAACTGACAATTCTGTCGGATGTTCATTAAAAATGTGAGTGCACGCTGTGCACTTATCTTGCTTAATGACTGCTATAAAAGGTATGAAACAGCAAATGCCTATTGCTAAAGGGAGTTATTGTAAGTGTGCCTTCAAAGTGCTTTAACATGGACAAAGTTCATGAAACTGTAACCTTTTTATATAAATGGCTTGACAAAATATGCATTTCTCTCTCAGCTTATTTCAAAGCCAGTCTATATAAAGGTGGGTGCATGAAAAAGCATATACAGTATAATACATGATAAATATAAAACCCATTCTTCGCGCAGATGTTTATTCCATCTTCATAAAGTCAGTGAACCTTAAAATGCTATCCTATTCTTAAAATGGATGTTGTTAATAGTCCAGAAACTGTGAGCTGAAACAAGTAGACTTCTTCCATCAAAGCAATCATTAAAAGCCTGTTTTTCAATGTTTGTTATGAAAGGCCATATAATCATAATACCAAATAGAAACTGGTTTGCCTTGATCCGAAATCAATTCCGCTTAATGGTTGCTTAAACTGGTTGATTTGAAATTTACACGTCTGCCTCATTCTCTGGTCAATCTCTGACAATCAGCACGCCACTGCTATCCACTGAGTGAATGACACTTTGTTCTAGTTTGGCATAAAGTATGTTTCTTAAGTCACAAGCTCCCAGGTATCGCTTCGTGCCCCCCCCCCCCCCTATAGGGACCCGTCTCGCTATTTGAGAAGCACGGCATTAAGGGAATAGAAAGTTTGAACCAAACTATTGGCTGGGTAAATAAATTTAACAGATGGAGGAAAAAATACTAGCAAAACTGAATGAGAGACTGTTAAGAGAATCTGCCAAACACAGAAAGACAAGAGACCTATGGTAAAATGTCAAGCAGTTTGAGGACAGTTGACATCAGGCAGATGGCATGAATCTTGAGAACAGCAGCACAAACATTAAATGTACAGAAGACAGGTGTGGAGCCTAAGGCCTGCTCGCTCAGAGCAAAGACTTTGAAAGGAGAACTGCACAGACACTCAAATATATGACATAGAAATAAGGCTGTGGTCACATGGCAACAGAGCAGAGGGCTCCCATTAAACTGTGGAATGCATGAATTATAATTCATTCATTTAAGATATTACCATGTATTCTTTGGGAAAGGCAGATCTGTTGTTCTTTAATACATCGCTTGACTTTTCAGAAATAACTTTACTGGGATAAGGCTGAGCAAACCATTGAACTGTAGTGGAACATTAGAGTGTGGGAATCAGGATGACAGCGGAATGCCCCAGATGTTGTATTTTGGACAATGAATATGCAAAGGGGCTGAATCTCTTTGTGGCAGGCCCAAGTTCATTCCTGCATTCAAATGGCTCCTCTCCTGTCAGAGCCACAACCTCACAATGTCTTTCGGGAGCGCTATAAATAGGGAAGGCAACAAAGACCTTTGAAATTGTATTCTCCTGTGGCAGTACTGACCTGAAGTGAATCTGAACAAGTTATTCTGTTATACACTGCTCTGAGAAAAAAGGAATCATAGAATCTTAAAGATCTTGTGTTTTTTTTTTAATGTTTTCAAAAATGTTTTTTATGTAAATGTACACTCCTGGAAATAAGACAAAACCCCCCAAGCTTGAGTCTTATTTTTGAGCTACAAACCTCCTGGACCATGAAAATACTCTGCAAAATCTCAGATTTTATATATATATATTTTACACAGGTATTGAATTTGATCAATATACATTTTTCATCACAATAAAAACGATTGAAATGATAGCAAGCTTCTCATTAGATACAAAATCTATCAAGAGCAAGGAGGAAGTAACAGCATGATGCAGTCATTGAAAACTAAAACAAAACGTTACCAAACGCCGCTTCCTGTTACACATGTTTTTTTTGGGCATTTATTTTGAAGCTGGTCACCATTTTGTCAAGATTGGTGCATTTAGTTAGCTTGTATTTTTTAAAAACTAGCTTCTTTCCTCCTCTAAAATATTAAATCGCATCACTTCCAAGAACTGGATCATAATCCAAGAACCAAATCGTAGAATTAGAGCTTTACTCATTGCAATCAGTGTGTCTAAATTCAGCAGGCTCACGCAAAAAATTCCAAACCCTACTGTAAACGTTAGCATTCATTTGAAATAGTAATAAAAGGAGGGTAGAGTTGTTGCCGTATTTCTCCTTGACAATGACCTGCAGCGATTTGTTATGCTTCACAAACTAGCTACAGAAATCTGAACAGTTTTAAATTGTCTCCGGAGCCGAGCCAAGGAAGATATGGTATCGATTTTGAACTGTACAGTTTTCTTTTTGCGTTACATTTTTATGTCTGAGAATGTCAGAGAGTCAATGTGATCTGTATGACCCTTTGCTTTTGTGATTTTTGAATTTACTCTTCCAATACAATGGTCACATTGAAAATCACAGTTGTTAGATTGAGCATTCAAGCCTTTTCCTTTGTGGAGTTTGCATGCCTGTGTAAGTTTTCTCCAGGTACTCCGGTTTCCTCCCACGTCCCAAAAACATGCATGGTAGGCTGGTTGAACACTCTAAATTGCCTCTATTTATGAGTGTCAACGGTTGTCTATCTCCTTGTGCCCTGCAATTGGCTGGCCACCAATTCAGAGTGTCCCCCACTTTCTGCCTGTTGTTGCCTGGGTTTGGCTCCATCACCCTACCCTTGTGGAGAAAAGCTGAATTGAAAATGAATGGATGATACTTTTCAACTGTGTTGTGCCCAGGGCTAGGCAGGTGGGTGGAAGCGCCTGTCACCCAATCATAGTCACTGACCTACTTAAGCCAGCCAGAGCTCGACCAATTCGCTGGATCGTCTCTTTCAGTTTACTCTTAGTGCTTTCTCGCGTTACTTCATGTTCTTGTTCCCTGATCTACGACTTCTTGTTATTACCTTAGGGCCATGTCTACGCCCACACCTTTTGTACCTTTGACCCAGATTATCCTACGGACGTCACGGCTCTCGACCTCCACATTACATTTACCGACTTGTCTGATCCATGCCCTTGTCACCCTCTCCCAGGCTCACCTAGTTCTAAAAAAGGCATATTGTCACCATCAGAGTTGTCAATCTGACATGCTTCGGGGCCTTCCACCCACAATTGGAACATTTGTCATATATCGTATTATGTACAATGCATGGCGTGACAGCACTGCTAACATTTGTATGTTACAAAGGTTGGCAAAGATATACTATCATTCCATAGACAACAATGATTCTTTACTGAATGAAAAAATGCTGGTCCAGCTGTTCGAAATGTTGTAAGAAAAGTTAAAGATAAAGGGCACAACCTCATTATTATTACAGACGGACACAAAGAAGGAAATTTAATAAGCTACTTTCCTCTATTCTGTAACAGTTATTGACACAATTTGCAAACTTACAAAATGCTGAAGATCACCTCAGAATTTATCGTATTTTTCCTTGAAGTTGGGTGTTTTAACTTGATAGAGACAATATTTTGGCCTCCTATTCTGCTTACTGTCCTATTTTTTTCTAATCACAGTAGTTGCATTGTATTTTTTTATTATCACTCGCTTTCAAATGACTGGTTTCACAGCATAGAATCTTTCAATGTACATGAAAATGTGAAGGTCAAATGGATGAAATGAAAGCATTATAAAGCTTTCGAACTGGAAAAAGTGACTTGAAAAGGAAATTTGACATTAATATAACTTTCCACAGGATGGGTTTATTTTGTGTTGCTAACTGCACCCAGTAGTTTAATAATCCAGATGGTGAGCAGATCGAATTGGCAATAAATGGAAAAAAAAAGAATAGATAGGAATCATAGTTCCAGATGGGATGCTATACCCAAAAACTCTACAGTATTTTTTTTTTTGCATCGGTATTAAACTTTTTACATTACCGTATTCTCAGGTGCTTGGTGTGATTGTCCACAAAAGCATAAAAAACAACTTGAGTCTCTTCTTCTTTCTTCAATTCTTCATCCAAGAATGCCTACAGATGAAGGAACAGAAAGATCATTATATAACTTTTCCAAAATTTGTACATGGTACATGCCAGTGGAACAAAACATTAAAATCAAATTGCCTCAATTGCAGGCACCCAGTGGTAATTGTTAAATGTTAATGTAAAATTAAAAATGAAACTTGAAACGTCACAACAAGAACACAAATATAGGTACTCAGGTTTCTAGTTAAATATTATATAGCCAAACCTATTGCTCACTTGCCCTGTCTTACTAATATTTGAGATATTTTGTCACTTGAAGATAATGACTACTTATACATTTTATTACTCATTATGTCAGACCTAAAGAAGATGATCAAATCTAAATGGCATTTTCAGGTCTCTTTTTTCCGAGATAGCATACTTTTCCATTAAAAAAAATTGCTGTTCTGCTTGATAGCCTTTCTGGTTCCTCCACTTTTCTCTTACCAGGGTAAAATGGGTGCAGAGAGCATTAAAGAATTGCTTTGAACAAAAAGCTCTATAATATGAAAAGGAATGGGATATTAGGCACCATGATGAGACCACGGTAGCACACCCTTCCTTGAAGTTGTCACAAAATTAGATAAAAGTCCAAGTCCATACCAGTTGAGAACTTCCTGTGACCTGTAGGTCAGTCCATGGATGGAATGGTAGGAAAATGCGGGATCTTTTTTTTCCTCCACGTCAAGGAGACATTGTTTTAGATCACATTGAGGAACAGAGAGAGTTATACATAAAGAAAATGAATGAATATATATATTTTCTTACTAAATGTTTCTGAACGTATCATGACAGCATATTTTATAGTGGTGATATTAATAGAATTACAAGCGCTTTTGCACAAACAACATATTCGGAATACTAACATCTAACATATAGATCTAGAATCATTATCGAAACTTTTTAAATGCAGTGCGTCAAAAAAGATGCATGATAGTTTTAGCCATTTTGCTTTTTAGGCCAAGCTTCCTTCCTCTAGCTCGTGTCAAAATAAGTATGGTAGTCTGTTAAACAGGCGTTGACAGGTGCATTGACTATCCAGGTGTCAGAGACCTCTATTAGTGTGCAAATTATCCTGTAGGGTTATAGACCCCTATAAACCAGTGACAGGTTGAACTAATAGCATTACCGTGCATTAGTAAACATTGCAAGTCGACACAGATGCAACAGAACAGGACACTAATGCATTTATTGTTGTGCCTTCTACCCAAAATATCAGCTAGCTGAAAGGTTGTAAATGGATAGAACTGAAAACCTTTTGTCCTTGTTCCTTTGATATTATCTTCTTTTAATGATCAAAAGAAAATTGTGGAGCTCTTTATCAGTGGCAAAGGTTGAACATTTTGACATTTGGGTCACTAAAATCATTGAGCTCCCTTCTTTGTTCTTTACTGTCTGCCTCTAGTGCCAGAGGAACAGAAGGCTGAGATAAAAGTCTATGACACTAGGAGTTAGTGACATGTGAGGGCACTGCACTGCACTGCACTGCAAGAAACTTCTTTTTGTGACGGAGACAAGAAACTGGCATGAAGTATGAAAGAAGAAAGAACAATACAAACTTGAACAGCTATAGTGTACGCTTGTTAAAAATTTGGAACATGAGTATTTAGATTCGATAACTGGTGGCAGAACCCTCAAGCTCCTTATGCAGCTCTGAAACAGACCTGCACAACAGTAAAGATGATTTTTAGTCAAGTTCCTTCTTCCGCAAAAAAATTGGATTAGGAATATACTTTTTACTTGTGTTGACTGGGGTATCTGAACCACTCTTGTGATGGTACAAATGCGAAGCTTTTAAAAAAATAAAACACATTGGCTGTGTTTATATGCAGACAACAACCCATTCATAAACAAGCCTTTGGCAGTAATCGACACAGCCACATATACATTGTATATTTAAATATTTTAAAGTAACAATTTATGAGCCACCTTGTGGTGTAGATGTTCACTCGCCTGATTTCGGTGCGAACAAGCGCGGACTCGATTCCCGCTGGTGGCGATATGATTGTGAGTGCCTATGGCCGTTTGTCTCTCTCTCTGTACCCTATGGCTGACTCTCGACCAGTCTAGGGTGTAGTCTGCCATTCACCTGAAGTCAGCCTGGTTAGGCTCCAATAATCCCTGCAACCCTTTGGAGGAGGAGTGGTATTGAAAACAAATGAATGAATAACAATTAAAGCAACAAAAGCAATCAAAGCAGCCACAAATCAGTCAATACCTGGAAACTCGCTATCTGTACTGACCTGAAAGAAATATTACTATATTCAAGATTTCCATTCTTTTTAGTACTGGAATAAATCATTTTTGCCTAGGACATTATGACTTGCAAACTCTTTTTGATCAGATTTGTGAAAGATTGTCTGATATTGGCAGTGATTATATCCTTGTATGCTTTGTTTTATTTCCCTGTCTGTCTGCACATTCATCCAACTGTCACTCTTATACTTAAAAACATACACAGACAAACTCAACACACAGATTCTGGGTTGGCAGAGAGGCACGCGTGGCAGTTGCTTGGTTATAAAGTACATCTGGATGCACGTATATGATTTTTATACATACACACAGCATAAAATCCTCTCTTACAACATGCGGTTTGGCCTCATTTTACTGTCTCTAAGATATTAAGATTGTCATAGAATTTCATTCCCTTTTGGGATATGTACATGAAAGCAAATATGTCCTGGTAGCCAAGAATCACCAGCATGTTTCAAGCACTGGAAATTCCCCTGTGAATATTTTATGTATCTGTGTATGCGCCCCCTCCCACACACAGTGCACTCAGTAAATCATAAAATTCTGGACAAAGGGTTAGAGCAAAGTACAGCTGTATTTGCAGGAGCTGGTGAGAAAAAAAAAACAGTTGGTGGCACAGTTAGCTTATGCAAGAAAATCCAAATACACTACTTTAAATTTACTGTGGAAACTTTGTGAAGCACAAACTGAGCAGACATGTACACTATATGTTTTAACAGTTTGTTGGCAATCTGTCGTCTTACAGTGTACCAGTGTTGGTTCAGATCCACCACTTACACCTTTCCAGACTATATGTAGCCACATGTGTTAGTTGGGCTATGTATTTCATCAAACTTTGGAAACAACGAATGCCATAATGTTTTGGTATTGAACAATGAATGTGACAGTACTTCTTTGAAACATTTGCATGATTTTTCTGTGGTGGAATGTTTAATCATTTGATAAAGTAGGTGGCATGGTTTAGGCAATGTTGAAAAATGTTTTAAACCTGGTGGACGTGAATGATGTATTTAAATTTAATATTTTACATTTATTGTTAAAAAATGACCAACTAATGCTGTGGGACAAGGTTTGCCAAACCAGTCCTCGAGGATGTAGGTTTCAGTTCCAACTGATCAAGCACAGACACTTTGACCAAATAGATTTTTTCAGAAAACAAGAAGCACCTGATTGCTATCCACTGATTTGCACTTTTAGGATATCAGATTGGTGAAAACGTTGGAATGAAAATCTGCACCCACTGTGACCCTATGTGGAATAATTTGCCCACCCCTGGTGTACGGGGTCACTCGTCTGACTTCGGTGTGGGTAAGCATGGGATTCATTGCTGTTTGGTTGAGGTATGATTGAGCATGCGAATGGTTGCCTCTCTCTCTCTCTCCGTGTCCTACGACTGATTGGTGACCAATTTAGGGTATAGCGAGCTTTTTGACCAGTTTAGGGTATAGCAAGCTATTTGACCAGTTTAGGGTATAGCAAGCTTTTTGATCTGTTTAGGGTATAGCCAGCTTTTTGACCAGTTTAGGGTATAGCAAGCTATTTGACCAGTTTAGGGTATAGCAAGCTTTTTGATCTGTTTAGGGTATAGCCAGCTTTTTGACCAGTTTAGGGTATAGCAAGCTTTTTGCCCAAAGTCTCCAGCAACCCTTGCAAGGATACACCATAGAGAAGATGTTAAAAATTGACTGGCTATTGGACTATACATCTGAAAGGACACAACACACACACACACACACACACAAGTTTTGAACACACACAGCTCATGAAATTTCTAGCAGTTTTTATAGACTACTTAAGATTAAACACTGGGCACATTATTAGGTGTGGGAGGATTTTAATTATTTAATGTCAACTATATACCATGTGTTACTAGAGCATATGTTTGGTATTCAAGTTATTAGAGATGTTAAAACAGTTCTATTTATTACAGTATTTGCCAGCCAGATGACTGTGTGAAGTGTATGCAAATGTCTGATTTTAATGTGACAGTGGCGCGTTCGAAGAATAGTCTGGCAGGGGGTGGTTCAACCCTCTCTAAGGCTGCAGCACTTTGAAAGTAGGCAAAAGGAGTAGACTCCTTGTTTCCATAGAAACTAGGGGATGTGCAAGTGAGGAGGGGATGCCACAATGAAGTGGCAAAAGTTGAGATCACCATGCAAATTATTTGTTCACATACTCTTCCCTAAGTGTCATTACCAGTCTTTCAAATATTTGTATCAAATCCCATGTGATTTTATGCTGGCCTCTATCTCAGAAGTTTCTAGAGCTTGACTGATTACACTTGAGCTAGAGTCTAGAGCTCAAGTTAAAAAAAATGGAATGCCTGGTCTTTTTGTATTTTTATAATTTTTTTGGAGGGGCGGCAGCGAATTTCAAACTGTTTCCTTCCTCATTATTTCAGAGATCGAGAGAAGGCCCTTTGATCTGTAAAATAAATCTCAGAAGATGCATAATGTCTATACTTACATCATTCTTCAAATCTCCACAGACCTAGCTCAAAAGAAATCTTTTGTGCATTCAGATGTCAGTAACGGATGGAAAAAATAATAAAGCTAGAAGTTTCCGTAGTTTAGTCATTAAAAAAATGTCCTGTGTTACTATGATGTAGTGTATGTGCAATGTTTAATACTGTGAGTAACTTTAAAATCTCATGAATGAAGTTAATGTAAGGGTCTTGACTCGTTGTCCACTGCCCAAACATGGCAGCATGGGGTCTCTAGACTGGTCTTGAGGTCAATAATGGTCTTGATATTTAGCATACTATCTCAAGCAAGTACATACAAAGCAAGTGATGAAATGACCAAAACATACATTTGATTTGTAATAACTCAAAAAGCAGTGTTAATGGCATTTTTGCGTGTATCTGTGTGTGCTATGAACATCCAGAATTAACCAATAAAAAAATAAAGTGTTTGTTTAAAACGACAGAGCTTTGACTTTGAATCTTTAGTGTTTTAGAATCTCCTGGCTGCTCATAAATTTGATGTTTTTTATTTGAAAATCAGTTCCTTTATAATCGGCTTGTTTACAATCCAGTCTGTATTTTATTCTTTTTTTTCAGCTCCTATGAAACATTTTTACTGGAGCTCTATAGGTTTGATTAAAATAATAAATATAATATATCCTTTTTCATACGTTTGCTACATTTACGTAAGCTTTTCCTGAAAATGAATGCATTCTTGCTTTAGATAAAGACTCACCCTTTTCATTTCTTGCCAACACTTAAAGGAAGTTTGTTTTGTTCATACTTATTAAAAAAAAAAGACGTGCCAAGGCATTTTGGAGTGCTTGTGCCTTCTGTTTTGACTACAGCGATGAGATTGTGAATGTGTTTTGAAAACTCTCACGTTTCACTTGTGTTGTTGAGCTCTCAACATAAAGTTGAAACGTCCTTGCAATCAGGGCAACCGAATGTAATGAAAATGGAGAAAAGAAAACATAAAGCAGAATGGCGTTGGAGGATTGCAACAACCTGTAATCAAAATCCATCCGTCTTTATTTTTCTAACGGAAAGAGGACAAAAAGTGCAGTCTATCTTTCTTTATGCTTTTGTGGATGTCTAATAGAAAAATGGACACCGCGTGACCCCGTCGTATGTACAATGTTTGTGCATGTGGCTGAATGCACCGGGCTATGAAAAGTTGGCAGCTTTTTCTTGGAAAAAAAAACATGTGACGTAGATCAAGTAATAGCAAGAAACACGGTAATTGAAACAGAATTGAAAAGGAAGTATTGGATGTAGAGAAAAAAATGAACATACACTTGTATAGAAAGAATATTCTTCATGAAGATAATGATAAATACCGTATCCTCACAGACAATGTCAATGGGAACAGCTAAACTGACAAAAAATCCTTTAAAAAAGGGGCATCTTGTATTCCTTTAAAGTTTTTTTTTTTACACAAAAAATAAAATGGTTCTCTGAAGAAAAATAGATCCTGATCACGCGTATAAGCCAATTTATTAGCTTTCTGCATGCATACATGCAAGTTCAGATTTTTTGGGGGGGTGTGGGGTGGTTTGGATATGTATGGAAAATACTGTGATGCTGTGAATGACTGTATGTATATTACTCTGCTAGTGCAAGGAACCCCTCCCTTCTGCACACACTTCCAATGCCCTCCTAATATAACGCTGTAGTTTCGCAGTATCAAGATTCCGCATCAGCTTCTTCTCAAGCTGTGGGAAGACCAAGGAATGGTATCAACATCATAAATTAATCCCTTGTGGGGAAATATATCTGCAATGTCACCAAAGCAAATATACATTCTAGTAACAAGAACTGTGCATTTCCTAAATGACTGTTGAAGTGTATTCATGCTGTAAATCTAGTGAAAATACAGTGCATTGTTTGAAGTTAAATGGCACCCAAATGCTATGCTGTAAAGTCAAGAGTGATCGGATGGAAGACTGGTTTCCTATTACCCATTTCCCATTGCAGATCATGTATTTTGTTAAGTCGGTTGCACTTTCTGTAACCAGTCAGTGCCAGTTTATTTTTCCAAAGGGAACAGGACAAACAGTGCAGACAAATTTCACCTGGCTGTTAAAGGAGACATAAAAAGCCCAGTTATTGGTGTGAAGGAGTCAATCGGTGACATTCACAGTTTCATTTCTTGTCATGACTCAGCATGGTTTGCAGTTAGTCACCATACAGGAGTATCTTCTAGTAAGGTGGGTGTAATGATGAACATAGTTGCAACATTGGCCCTCAGCCACTTGTCATTGGCGTATGAAAAAAAACACAAAGTGGAAATAGAGGCACTTCATAATGAAATAAGTATCTAAATCACAATGACATATGAACCTAATTGGCTCAATTCGCTTCTTTTGCTATTTTAAACTCATTGGAATCAAGCAGTGCTCTTTCGTATTTTTCTCCATAACTTCATTCCTCCAATGCCATTCTGCTTTGTTTTGTGCAAATAAACAAATTCAAATCAACCATGTAAATGTACAGGTGCGAACTAAAATTGTAATTAAATAAAAACATGTTGCAAAAACATTAAATACTGTTTCCACCAGAAAAAATATGTAAGCATGTTTTAAAAATAAAAATGTTGGATACTTATCACTACTCAATCAAGTTCTTTATATAATGTAATCAACCCTTTAGACTGTCTATATGACATTCGGCAACCAATCCCTTTGAACATGGAGGGATGGCGATGGATGATCATTTTGTAATGGCATTGACAGCAATAAAATATTGACAGCTAATAATTGCTCAAATTCCTCACAGTGGAAATAAAGCTATTGCTGTTAGTGACAGCAAACGAGGTTAATACGTTTTGTTTTTCCTTTTAGATAAAATAGGCCCCAACAAATATCCCAGCCTAGAGTACTAAGAAGAATAAATAAGCCCTCAGTGTCCAATTCAGCTCACTTCATAATGAGCCCAGAAAGTTGTTTTGTGGCAGCAGCACCAAGAGGGATATTGCGCATATGTAGACAAGGTTTAGTACTCTAAGAAGGTCTGCTTGTCTTAAAATAACATTAATTCAATATTTTATGAACATTTTCTGGTTCATATTATAGACCAGGTATGGGCAAAGCAGTCTTGGGGGCTCGCTTGGGTTGCAGGGTTTAGTTCCAGCAGATCCAGCAGTTTAACCAATAATGTTTCTGCCGGAACAAGAAACAACTGACTGCAATCCGCTGATTACACTTCTAACATTTGCGGAAAGGTTTCCTCATTAGAGGTTAGAACAAAAGCCCACACCCACTACGGCCTTTCGTGGAATAGTTTGCCCATCCCTGTTATAGACTGGAAGTTATTGTTTTTAAAGAATTGTATAATTTATGCAATGTCATGTCTTAATGTTAAAGATTTTGACTGACTGAAGTCCGATGTTTGTGGCAGACCTATTGGCTCCTTGCTCCGTTCCTCATGGGGGTGCTGAAGCCTATTGGAATATGGGAGGAAACCAGAGTACTACCCTGAGAAAACCCACACAGGCCTAGGGGGAACATGCAAAGTGGATTTGAACCCAGGACCTCAGAACTGTGAGGCCGACGCGCTAACCACTCAATCAGGACGCCACCTTTTTTAAGAATAGACAAATTACTTTTAAGGAAAATTACATTTCAGTAAATATACTTTATGTTTTTTTCTGGAGATAAATGTTGGGCATTCTTAGCTACCTAGTCGAATTCTTTCTAAATTAATGCTTTAAAATGTCTTCAAATAAGCCAATAAAAACGCAATACAGAGTATTTGAGAGGATAATTAGACCATTGATTGTTTACCAAGCGATATAAGGGCCCTTCTATTGTAATCTTCATGGAACTTTGGACTAATCTTTTACCATGAGACAGGAACAAGTGGTTGTTGTTGATTTGTTTGGAGGGGGGAATTATCCCATTTGACTCACAACACTATGCGGGTACAGAATATTTAATAATGAGTGAAATTATGAGTCGGCACATTGGATGAGCTGTCAGCATGTCTACCTCAGAGTTCCGATATCAAGATCAATGGTTCCATTCTGGGTTATGGGTCCTTTTTGTGTGGTTTGCATGATATCCCTGAGCTTGCGTGGCTTTTCGCCAGGTATCCCGGTTATTTTACATAACATAGAAGCATGGATTTTGGCTAGTTGAAAACTCTAAATTGTCCCAAAGTATGAGTGTGCGTGTAACTGGTTGTTCGTCTCCTTGTGCCCTGCGATTGGCTGGCAACTGCTTTAGGGTGTACCATGCCTACTTTCCACAGTTGGCTGAGGTAGGCTCCAGCACCCACGTGACCCTTGTAAGGATGAGTGGCTCGGAAGATGAATGAATACAATTATGCAAACGTTTTGTCAAATGCTTGTCTGGTTGTATTGTCATATTTTTGATATAATTTAGTCCTCTGTTTAATTGATGTTCACCACATGTAGAAGAACGTGTACTACCAACCGTGGCAAGTTTAGATGACTCCTGAAGCAACTGATGGGAGCTCCCAGCCCAAGCGAAGTGCAACAGAGCGGTAGCTGAAACAACAGACTTAAAGAGGTTGGGCAAATCATCCAACACCCTACAAAAGGGAAACAGTGTCTTGACAAAACACTGAACATTGCGGGTAAGCCTATGGGGCTTAACTGAGCATATGTGGTCGAGTGATGGAAGAAATACTTTGAAGATTTCCTAAATCCTCCCTTCATTGAGAAAGTAATGTTTGAGCATTTGCCTGAGGTCCTGAAATGAGGTGGGCAAGTTGCTTAAAAATGACTGTGCCAAAATGATTGATTTAAGATGATAACGTCTATTTTAAATTACGAGTAATGGCTTTTCATCAATAATTGCTTCAGATCAGTATCATTTGTTATTTAAAGTTTGCCAGATCACTAAGAAAAATGAACAGCTACAATTTTTATTATTTGCTTTTCATTAAATGCATTTTTTCAATTTGGAAGTATTTCAGTGAATATAGAGGGGCTTCTTTTCTTCACCAAATGACCTTTATCATTGAAGCTGCAATATTATTTACATACAGCAGACATGGCACACTTCCAAAACCCTAACTAGGATCCACGGAACAAAACAAACTAAACAGCAAGGAATAGTCAGAACTGTTCTTCTGATCTTCGTTGGGATCCTTCCTGGCCATGAAGTCATCTCAATACTGACTCCAAATGGCTTGCAAGTGTTCTCTTGTCATAGCAAACAGTAAAAATCTACCCAAGATGTTTTTTTTATGGTTTGAACAAGGCTGAATTACTTGAAATTGGAAAAAAAGGCTGTACTGATAAAAGACAGTGACACTTGGACTCATTATTACAGAAACCGATAAAGAACTTGTCAAAGGGGTTTACACTAAGAAGTCAACTAGTGATTAAAGATGATAACAGCTGACTCAAGACACCTTCAGATTAATGCCATGGTACTTTCCAATTTTCCTTATTTATTTCCCTTTCGCAACGTATCTTTTAGCCTTTCTGCCTGCGTTGTCTATTGTCAAATGAACCGTGCGAAGGGAAAATGAACAGAGATTAAAGAAGGTAAAACCAGTCGACTCTCTGATGAGATTAAAGTTTTAGGTTATGCAAATTCACTGCCTGTCTCTCACTATGCCTCCATGATCCGACGTAGAACATTAATTCAAAAGCAGGATGGTCAAACTTGAATCTGTTCTTCCCATACAACTTGTCTTAGATGTGACTGTATACTCATTAAACTTTCATCTAGGATGTCCAACATGTCCTGTCTGCTCATAAACTTTGCATAAGAATTTGAATCTAAATGCACGAAGCTGACCTGGATCTTACCATAAAGGGCATCATAAATATAATTATGAATACATATAAACACCGTGCCAATTTCTATAAATAGCAAAAATGCAAGGGATTTTAATTCAGCAGTGTTTTATGGCCCAACCACAAACTACGGTATCATCCGGTGAAAGATCACCCTTCCCCTGGGGAAAACCACGAGAAGATAACACACATTTGGATCTTCTCGGTTGTCAGCGTCAACATCTGAGATGTCAGATTTCTTAAGGTGAGAGGTTCTCTACCTTTAATGACTCTACAGTGGAAAAAGCACTGTGAGGGTTGATGACTATACATATAACATGATCTTAACAAGAGCATCTCCCTTTCTCTTTCACTCTCCATCTCTCACTCTTTCTCTCTCCATCTATCCATCACTACCTCCCTCTCTGCCTGCCTATCCCATCCATGCATACATACTACATCCATACATTCATCAAAACCCTGCCTGCATCATTCTGATTAAATGTACAGTTGGTCTGTGAATGCCAATATTAGATGGATAAAACAAATTTGTTAATTCGCTCATTCATGGACTTTGATTTCCAAATCTTATTTCATCAATTTTATTACCAACAAATGTTTCTTTTGGGGGTTATTCTTCACTGCTAAACTCTTACTTAAGCATTTAAGCACATTGTTGGACATTAATGTTTCGTGCCACAGTCTCTAAATAAACATTGCAATTAATTTAGACTGGTATGTGTCTTTGTTTAGCAGGTTTTCCCATGATACAAACTCTCACGTAGTAATTTTCAAACTTCCTGTATCACCTTGAATAGATAAAACTCCTCAAAAACTATTTTATTGCTATAAAACCTTTCCTGCAGCTACAACTGCGACATGTGTAAAAAAAGCATCAATAATAACCTCATACAATTGAAATATTATTTAGGAATATAGCCATATTTTACTCACCAAAAATCCTTTTAATCTGTACACAAAATCCATCCTCCTTTCTTTCCTCCTTCTTTTCTATCTCCATCGAAGCTAATGCAGAAAGCCAACCCTGTCCTGCTTCGGAGTTGTCCAACCTTTCCTAATGATTCCCATCTTTTTCCTTAAAAGTCTGTCTTGAAAATGGCTTTGACAGTAAATCTGCAAATAAAAAATACATTTCTTCTCCTGCTTCAGCCATTGTGGGTTGACAAAAGCACTATCAAATCAACACAACCATAGCACCTTGAATCGTTTACCAGCGAATCAACCTCATACTTAAAGCCATTTTAGAGTGTCCAACCAGCCTAATATGCATGTCATTGGGATGTCATAAATTGGTCCAATTTTGTGTTCAACCAGCCTACTCAGCATATTTTTTGGGTATGTTAGAGGAAACCAGAGTACCTGGAAGAAACCAACGCAACCCTGTCAGAAATCTCCGATCCAGATTATGTATGTTCAGTGTTTATTTAAGAACAAACCCTTTATTGGTTTGATTTTATCGACAATAAAATTACGACTTCTACTTTTATAGTCTCTGACACACTGTATGCATGTCGATGAAATAAAGATGTCCCATGCACTGTATATTACTCGTCTCATTGCTATTGATTAACGACTTTATACACTCTGGGTGATTTTCTTCTCGGAGGTCGTAAAACCTTGAAACAGCTTATTTGATAAAGGCTGTGCTACAAAACTGTCAATGTTGTAATGGCTAGGTCTCTAAATAAGGTCAGTAATACAATGGCCCGATGTGGAATGGCCTTGTATTTCATGATAGAGAGTCCTGCCTTCAAGGTTAACCTTGGAGCAAATCAGACCTATTTTATTCTTTTATCACTCCTACATGTTGTCCTCTTCTCATTCGTCAAGTGATGAGTGTAAATACAATTAGGCAGACTCTAATGTACATCGCTCTGGAAAGATACCATAGTGTATTACAGTCATTAAAAGGTCAGGGCAAATGCAGTACCATGTCACTTCTTTAACATTGATTGATTTTTTTGTCTATGAATAAATGATTTATATCAATGAGGAAAGCTAATGTTGCCTCCTCCTCAAAAAGTTTTGTTAGCCAAACTGTTAACATTATTTAACATGAATTTAACAAATGAAAATGGACGGATGTCAAGTTGGCCCTAGTGTACCTTGATTTTACTGAATAAAGCCCTCGGAGAAAAAGGTTTATGACTTAGATTTGTTCCATTTTAAGGTCATCAAAAAGAACACAACTTGTTTGGCAAGATGGTTTTGCAATTTATATGAGTTGTAATAAATTCAATTCTGATGTAGTTTACTCATTATCGTGTTAATGCAAAATGCGCAACAAATATTTAAATACTACTGTAGCTAAAATAGAACATTTTTAGACATTCGGTTCACTATAGGGGAGCGTAACAAGGCTTCATCTGGATAAAACAAACCATTAAATTAGAAAACAAATAATATGGTTTCTATAGACTGCCTTTTAAAAATGAACAGAAATGATTACTCATTGGTGTCCTAAATTTTAAATGGATTTTAGCTTTAAAGAACGGTATCAATAGTGTAGTCCAAGATTTTGTTGTCTGGCTGCTGCAAGATAAAAGGGCACACAAATAATGATATAATATAAAAAAATAATAAAGTTCCAATCCAACACAATCCAATCAACATCTCACTGCTTTGATAAATCCGTGAGCTTCAGTCATTTTTTTTGTTACCATCAAAGAGATCTTGTTAAAAAGCAACAGCTTTTGAATCCTGCTTGGCATTCCAGATCCGGGTTGGGGGGCTTTTTAAGCTGCGGCAACATGGTGACCTCACCTATGGGAGTCCCACCATTTTGCTTAAAAGGATTATGACCGTAAAAAAATGTGGTGCACCTGCTATCTGACTTTAGAAAATGGTACATCCTCTGGCCGCACCAAATGTTCAATTGTCAGTTCATTTTAAAAGGCAAACAACAGTGGTATCTTGGCAAATAAAGTCAAATAATTTTCTCCAGCTTGTATTGAGTGTTGAAATATAGTTAACAGATGAATGTGTAAAATGATTGCTTTTAAGTAATTACCGTATTTTCACGACTATAAGGCACACTTAAAAGTCTTAAATTTTCTCCAAAATAGACAGTGCGCCTTATATATGGAAAAAACAGAAAACTAAAAATGAAAAAACACCACTCTCGGATATAAAAAAAAACACAAACGCCTGAACTGAAACAATACCGTTAAATATGCAGATGCCATCTTGGTTTACATCATCTTCCATCATATAGCTCCTCCCCGACTGCAAGATTTTATACAAAAAAATCCAAAACATCATAAATGGCTGGCTCTAGTGGTGACTGTAAAGTAGTGAGTGCTTCATACCTGGAAGTCAATAGCAATTACCGTATTTTCACGACTATACGGCGCACTTAAGTCTTAAATGTTCTCCAAAATAGACAGGTCGTCTTATAATACAGTGCGCCTAATATATGGAAAAAATGTCATTCATTGAGGGTGCGCCTTATAATGCGGTGCGCCTTATAGTCGTGAAAATACGGTACTACTTTTGTTTATATTGTTCTTAAATTTTGTTCTTTCACTTAAATTAAGAAGAAAAAGCTTTTAGGTAGTATTTTGACCAATATCCTTTTCAAATTAAGAACATTTCAGACTCATTTACTTTTCGCCTAAAAATAAGAAACACCAATGAAAAGAAAACAACAACAAAGAACCTCAAACGTCAACAAAAAATCCCTAATTATTGACACAGTTCATGCAATTATCTTGTGTTTGTATTGCTCACTTGACTATGGGTTGATAAAGATTTGCAAATCATTGATTTCTCCTTTCCTTGTCAGTTTACACAAAGTTCACACGTCACTGGGTTTTGGGGTTGCATTTAAAACAGATAGACTTTTGTAACGGACACTGCCATGTCTAGATAAGCAGAAACGATGCGAATAAAGACTCCTTTTGTGTCATTTAATCATTCAGAAAATCCTTGCCAATTTAAAATGTGAGGAGAATATTTACGTTTTTTGGAGAATAGTAGTCAGCTTTACTTTAAACCTCTGTTGATGGTCTGTGCAGGATTAATTAAACTCTTAGAGGGCACATTTTGCACACTACTAACCTTATGCTCTTTTGATCATGAACATACTGGCCCTTGTTATATTTCCCCACAAATAGCGATTTATTCTTCACAAATGTACTGAAAATTACAGTTCATTGAAAGTACACATAAAGGTCAGAGAACACAAATACATGTAGCTAGGAGTTACTACTCAGTGCATGGCACATTCTCAGGGAGACGACCCATTGTGAGTCTTTGGCTCGTTGCCTCAGGAGTGGTAAAGGCAGAAAGAGTGCAGAAAAAATTTATGTTAAACAGTTGGCCAGCCAACTTAGCCTTAATATTCCAAAATGCGGAGAAGTAAATTAACCTCCTACTAATGAGTGACAAACAATAGTCTAAGTTTGGTAATCAATTGAGTGCTAGATTTTTTTTCTTTTCTGTAATACAGCCAAGTAGGCACTGTACAATTTTGACCTTTTCTGACAGCTGCAATCTTGCAACCAAATATGGAATATGAAAAACATCAAGCTGTGTCCCAAATTTAGAGAAAGTCATTTCACAGGTTCGACACTACGATCGCTGACAGTAAAACAAATACCAAAAAATACACATGAAATGGCATGAATATCATTGTCACTGCCACTATCGTTAGCAGTAACCGCGGGTGTAAACTTGCATTTTTAATAATGTAACTCACCTTGAGTCCATTTGAAAAGACCAGTTTTCCTACTTTCAATTTTTTTTTAATTGTATTTTTTGTTTTTTTTTGTATAAACACAACAATGTGAGCTAAATATTTCGGCTCAATCTCACAACAACCTGTTGTAGATCAATATTAATAATGCAATGACACTGCGTTCAAATAATTCAAGATTGAACTCCGCTTCATCACACAGTGTAAACATTCTAGAAGGCATGACTAAAGACTGCAAAAATCATAGTGTGGAACACTAACAGTACAGTCTGTAAATTCATTTGCTTATCACACTTATACAGTGTTCCGACCTTACAAGTGGAAATGTCTTTTTTCCACACATTAGTAAGCTGTGTCCTCACAAAGAATAAAACTCAGAAGAAAAGATCAAAAGAACTATCATGAAACTTACAACTTACCAGTGCCATTGCTATCTCCAACATAAAACTGTATAATGCATGCCATAATTTGTGTTGACATTTCCAGTGTCTTAGCTTTTGGAGTCAATTTTGATAGATAATGTGTTTGTGCATGTGGATGAGTTTGTCAGTCTTTTAGTGGGCGTCTGCCCAAACATTTTGATGAATATGCGTCAGATGTGTGTGTGCTCTTTGAAATATTGTCGCAGGAATGCAGGAGATTAGTGTTTTTCATGATACGTTGTCCGTTCACGCCTGGTTTTGAGGCTTTATCTTTCTGCTTTGCCCTTCGTTCACACTGTCATCTGGACGCTTTCCAATGCTTTCCGAGCTCCCGGCTTGCCCTTGGCTTCTTTGCTGTGGGGTTCAAAAGATAAACATGAATAATAAAACGAGCCACCCATAGTCATATTTCACTGCCGGCATAGTGTAGTCTATGATTTGATTGACAGGTATGGCTAATGCTCATTAATATTTCACATTGTAAAAGAAATGATGCCTTCAGAACCTATTACTAATGAGCGCTTCCAAAAACAAAAAAAAGAAATCTATTTTTATTATTTACAACCCCGGTGAAGAAATATTGGCGGAAATCTGTAATGTATTGTATATATTGCTTTCACACATATATTTTGTTTTTACAACTAACCTTACTGGCCTTATAACTCCTAATGTGACATATTTGAGATATGGTCTCTAGTATTAGGCTACATTACAGTATCCGAATCCATCAGTTTTTTTTTTTCTTTTTTTTTGTCCCGGAAAAAGATTGAAGAAGGAATGCATAATGTATGCCATTAACCACCATGTGGGATAAAACCTCCATCCTTGCTTTAATGAATGGAATTGTAATTGACAATCACAGCAGTCTATTCACTCTTGAGCACAATGCGTTCTTTCTTTCATCTAACATTACATATGGTCACATACAATTTTCATTGGCATTCTTGATATTTTATTCAATGTCGACATTTGGTGGCTTTTTAAGCAATAAATAACATACATAAAGCAGAAAGTATTTTGCCTAGCTCTTGTCATAAGCTTACTGAGATCACATTGGAAAATGCTTTGATAGTCATGGCTACAAATATTTTATTTACACCCCGCTCACCATCCCAAAGTACATTAAAATATTGCTGTCAAACACAATCACATTTGGGGCAGGCACTATTACTTGCAGGCAAAATGGACTTAAATTATTATTTAATTTAAATCATTTTCTGAAGCGCTTATCCTCACAAGGGTCGCGGTGGGTGCTGGAGAATCGAACAGCTTACTTTGGGCACGAGGCGGGGGACACCCTCAATTGGTGGCCAGCCAATCACAAGGCACAGGGAGACGGACAAACATTCACGCTCACATCCATACCGATGGGAAATTGGGGGAATTTAGTGTTCAAGCAGTCTAGCCCCTGCATGTTTTTGGGAGGTGTGGGGAAAAACTTTGAAAGTACCCAAAAACCATGCAAGCCCCGAGAGAACATGCAAACTCTACACAGTGCGGACCAACCTGGGATCGAATTCTCACTATGCTAACCATTTGGCCACAGGGCCACCTAGACCAGATTTAATAAAAAATAAATAAATATAAAAGAAAATCAGAGTAAAATGGTACAATATGTTTTGATTAATTGCCTGTTAAAGGATAAAAAGTAGCTATACATGGTATGACAATTGAGAACATCATATCAATAAAAACATGAACAAGTTCAAAAGATTCAATTTTTCATATATATTCCGTTTTACTCTGATTATGATTTTAACGCAATTAATCAACAGAATTGTTAAAGAAATTAACAGAATTACACAGATATCAGTCAGAGTGACTTTTTGAAAAGAACAATATTCTCACTCATGTTAAAAACAAAATGAAACCAAATACACAAAAGAAGGCAGAATAACTCCAATGCACAAAAGCATTCAAATTTTAAAAAGCCATTTAGCACGCTGGGGGATTCTAATTCACAAACTATTGCAATGGTTTTACCTGTATTTACTTTGGAAATGTGCTGTTATTCTTTAATTTTGCTGATATTTGGCAAAATCTTCCGAAACTATTTGGTGTGACTTTAGTAAGCTATGAAACGGTTGATGTCAAAGCCAAAATTAGTGAGAGGGAACTCTTGTGATCAGCCAGCTGGAAGCCATAAGTGAAAAAGGAAAGGACACATTATAATGAACAGACCATCAGATGCTGCTCTACTTTTCTGATTTCCAGGCTACAATTTTGTTTCATAAAATATTTGCACGACAGTTGAGGCAACACTGAATTTCTGAGTGAACATGAGAACACATAATGAAGGTAGCAATGTGACAGGAATATTGGACATAGTGATGCAGGCTCACCCACTGAGACCCAAATGCAAATCACTACTAATCAAACTGTTTACCTCACAATTAATGCTGTTACGATGCGGCACAGAAAGAAAAGATAGAGACAGGACAAGTTTGCTGGCTGTATTGTTGCAATAAATAAATACTAGTTTAACTTTATAGTACTAATCTTGAACTGTTACCTCTCCTACCTCCTTCCCGGGTTTTCATAATAAATCAATCAATGGTCATTATTACTATTGAGTATCAATGCTGAATGTACATATACATTTTCATTTATGGACTGCTTTATCCACATTAGAGTCAGGCAGGAAACACCCTGAATTGGTGGCCAGCCAATTGCAGGGCACAAGGAGACAAACGACCATTCACGCTCACTCTCATACCTAGGGGCAGTTTACAGTGTCCAATCAGCCTACCATGTATGTTTTTGGAATGTGGGAGGAAATTGGAGTACCCGGAGAAAACCCCATGCATATTTTCTGACCAATTTGTGAGCTGAATGGATTGAATTCATAGAATTAACCAACCAGAATGTAATCGTTTTTTTTTTATCAAAACATTTAACTGAAAATTGCTTTGACCAATAGGCAAATGATGGTCAGCAATGAAAGATATTGGAACAAAAACAATGAAGGTTTAGTCCTGGCCTGTGATGCCAAAAAAAAAAATGTGTTGCAAACATTTGCAAAGGCTATATTATCAGTGTACGTGTATTGTAAAATCCACTTGGAATCATGTTTTTCTGGACTCAATTCCTCCTCTGACCTATTTTCAATACCGTATTCCGACTCGTCGCATGATAAACAAAACAAATCTCAACTATTATTTTCCATTGAGTCGTATACCCTCTGCCATATCCGTACATTCCTCTTTTAGGTTCATTTTAGGTTCAAAATTCTATCTTTTGTGGCTCAGGGGAGTCCAGTCTATTTAATTTGGTGAGGTACCCCCTGAGGTGGCAGAGGGACTTTAAAACTCATTGGAGCCAGTGTGTTCATTTTTTGTGTGCAGAGATTGGAACTCTGCATGAAAATAAATGTAATGCCCCTCTTTTTCATGTTTTGAGCTATTATGTGAAAGCTGTAGTACATGTTTTTAAAAATGCTTGGAAACTTTGAAAGTTGCCTCATTTAACACTCTAGCGTCTCTGACCCAAGTAACATCTCTTCCTAAGGTGGGTGTGCCGTATATAATTAATGCTAAAAAGCTCATTTAAACCATGTCTGTAATCCGTGAAATCCAATTTTTGTGCTCTGAAAACGTGTTTATTAATAACATCTTTCATTTGGAGCATTTTTTTGCTTCAACTCACCTGATGTGGTTCTGGTTGTGTTTTTGCTACTGCAGCTAATTCCCTTGTCGGATTCTGAAAGCATTCACTTCCAGTCTATTGGAGGAGGAAGAAGAAGAAAAAAAGTGTCAACACACATGATAGTAATCTGGCTTGTTTTTTTGAACTACAAAATGTGTGCGAGTGTTTGAGACACACATAAGAAAACAGAAGAAAGATATCAGGTTTATCTGTTGAAGTCTACAACAAGATTATTGTCTTATCTCTCATCTCATTTTCTGAACCGCTTTATCCTCACTAGTGTCACGGGGGGTGCTGGAGCCTATCCTAGATGACTCTGGGCCAGCCGATCGCAGGGCACAAGGAGACAGACAACCATGCACATTCACACCCATACCTAGGGTCAATTTAGAGTGTCCAATCAGCCTGCCATGAAAGTCTTTGGAATGTGGGAGGAAACTGGAGTACCCAGAGAAAACCCACGCAGAGAACACGCAAACTCTGTGACGCTGACATGCTAACTACTCATCCGCCGGGCCGATTATGGCAGCTTGTACAGTATAATTGGAACCAATAAAGTACCTTCATCCACTCCCCGAAAAAGGAAAGAATAATAAAAATACATCAGCTTCGTGCGCATGATATCTTTATATAGTCGTAGTGCTGTGGTTGGTTGAGTCTGAATGTAAATCAGGTCCTTTAGAAAAACAAGCTCCTAAAACTAATTTATCATACCTTAATAGTAAATTGTCCAAAGAAGTGAAACTGCCTAAATATAAAATGTGCTTGGGCTTCAGGGACATATCCAAGATTTTAGAACATTGTAAGATGATCTAAAACAGTGTTTCCCAACAATTTTGAGCTGCAACAGACTTTGTAGAATTGCAAAAATCTTAAGGCACCCCACACACTTAAAATATTCAAATTTAAAACTCTGTCACCTATAAAGCATTGACTAAACTGATTTTATATTTACAATATAAATACCATATTAATCGACAGAAATTAAAGAAACACAAAAAATATTTCAATATAAAATCTTTCACACCAACCTTCAAAAGTTGAACCCGAGGAACCATACAACCACAAATTCATGTTACAGTAAAAATAAGCAACAAAACTATTTAAATCTTGTAATATTACAATTTGATTCATGTAATATTACAATATGGATTAAGTGTTCATCATATTTCAGTTTTAATTCCTAATATTATAATTTTTCTCTCAGAATATTACAAATTGATGACTTCTTGGCAGTTAATTTCCCATGGCACACTTGACCATACTTCATTGCACACTAGTGTGACACGCCACAGTGGCTGGTAAATACTGATCCTAAACATCTCTTCATGCAAGAAAAGAATGAACCATGGTAACGTGTGGATGCCCTAAACCAGCACAAACCTCATTGGTTAAACTGTGTTTGTTGGATCGGTTGGAACAAAAACCTGCACCCACAGCAGCACTCGAGGACCGGATTGCCCTAAAAACATTGTTTGCAAATAATAATATTCTCTTGGACATTCCACCATGGTCAATTATCACCTCCTCGAGGACCAGATTGCCCTAAAAACATTGTTCGGAAATAATAATTTCCTCTTGGACATTCCACCATGTTCAACTATCACCTATGTCTATCTATCTCTTACCCTAATTTCTTGAGTCTCTTGCCAAGAATTTTTATGGTCTCATAAATTCTTTTAGTTTCCACAATTCTAAAGAATTCATTGAGTTACTGTTTGATAGTTGGAATGTCACAGTTGCTTGAATCCTAGAGAAGCTTGTCAAAGATAGGATGGCATCAGATTATTGGTAATTTGAATGGAGAATGTCAATTACTGACTATCTCTTCTCACTCGCAATATCAGCTTCCATACTCTTTTTATTCATTTTCTATTCAGCATAGCACTCTGCAGCAGTTTTCTTTTCAAATGAATCATTTCAGCAGAACTATTTGGAAACCAGAGGAGTATAGTTGAGAGTCAAGAGCATTTATGCAGTAAGTGTCAATTTTTAAATTATACCCTAATGCAAGTATTCCTTCCATCCGTTCATTATCTCTAAGAGCTCATTCTGCTGGGCCATAGGGAGCTAGAGAAGGCAAACACTGGCCAAAAATGTTTAAAACTGACCTTGAACTAAGGATGTGCCATGTCATAACGTCATGGATATTACTGGTGTTTTTCATTTTTGGCAGTGATAAGAATTCTTTTAAATATCCTGCTAGCTATGGTGCACTGTTATCAAGATGTCAGTTGTCAGAGGTTATAGAATATGTCCCCACATTGCACACATAAGCGTGTTATATATAGAACTTTGAAGAGGGAAAGTACATACATACATATACGTACATATATACATATAGACAGAGATAGACAAAAAGAGAGTGTGAGGTTTGCCATGCAATTCACTACGTTATTCCACTCTTTCGCACAACAATTGAGACAAGCTGTATTTTTAGAAGCTGGTAACGGCTTTATATGGATGCTGGTGGCTTGAAGCCCTTAGGTTGGTTGCATCGTTGTTTAATTACTGTTAAGGCTCACCTCCTCCATCTGGCACTTTTTAACGCCACCCTTTTCTCTCCTTATTTCGCCAATATTCATTGGGAGTTTGCTGGTTGTGGCATGTCTCTGAACTTTAGCAATATCCTGTCAGGGGAAAAACAACATTTTAGCTGTGGCTTGAAAATAATTACATGACCGGTTAACAAAATTCAATCAACCAAATGCCTTTTCAGAGATAAAACAAGAGCAGAGGCGCTTCACTATAAACTTGCATACATAAATGAATTATGTAGTACTACATACAAGATAAGGAATCCACTTAACTAAATTTCAATGTTCTTTCTTTGTATGTTTAGACTTTGTGAAAGCCGCTTAAAGTTGAGTGCAGTATTGAATAGAATGCAGTTGTTCCTGGCGCCGTTTCAATGAACAATATTGCTTGTGAGTCTTCTCTTGTTCTTACTACACAAGACAGGAGGTGCCATGTTAGTCATAAGAGCCAGTACACTAAATGCTGTGTGGCCAATCTGCAAGGAAATGTTGCTCCAACAGTTGTGTTTTAGGTAAGCTCCTAGAAAAAAAATACCTTGGCCATCCCAACATCTGGTGGCGTTATGACAAGTGTATTTTTGTGGTATTTATTTGCTTTTTAAAATCATTCTTTTTATTCCAAGTGTCCATCAGGTGTTTCATTTTTTTCTTTTTTTTGCTTGTATATTATTAATTTTTAATGATTGTGCTGTTCAGAATACAGAAAATCACAAGGTAGAAATATACATACTTATATCATCCGTACCGCTTGTCCTCACAAGGGTTGAAGGGGTGCTGGAGCCTATCCCAGCCATCTATGGGCGCCACCCCAACCTGAATTTGTGGCCAGCCAATCAATCTCAGGGCACAATGAGACTTCCAACCATTCATGCTCACACATGCCAGCCTACCATGCATGTTTTTGGGATGTGGGAGGAAACCAGAGTATCCAGAGAAAACCCAGGCAAGCCTTGGGAAACTCCACAGAGGAAGGTCCAAACCTGGGATCAAACCCTCGATCTCAGAAATGTGAGCCCAACGTGCAACCCACTCAATCACCGGAAGCCAATTCAGTTCTATTGCTACCAAATATAGTTGTGAACCATTTTGGTCCTTTTGAACAAGGAGTACAATTATGTGCTGTTCTAAACATGTAATTTTAGAACAATTTGGCAGAGATTTCAATGTGATCTGGCGCGCCTCCATAGAAGCAGACAGAGTGGACAGATGGAGCACCCTAGTAATCTTTACAGCGAGGGCTGACTCAGATTTATCAGACAGCCAGTCAAAGTGTACAGCGCTGAAAGGAGATAATGGTGATAATAGAGCTAGAATCTTACCCGACAACTAAATTGCAGCTATTTTTAATGCAAATGCAAAAGAGGCTATTGTGCATTGTTCGTAGGATAAGTTGCTAAGAAAATGAATGAATGAAAGAATGAAAGAATGAAAGAATGAAAGAATGAAAGAATGAAAGAATGAAAGAATGAAAGAATGAAAGAATGAAAGAATGAAAGAATGAAAGAATGAAAGAATGAAAGAATGAAAGAATGAAAGAATGAAAGAATGAAAGAATGAAAGAATGAAAGAATGAAAGAATGAATATAAACCAAATTGGACTGTTTAAATGTGAGCAGAAAAGCATTTACTTTTCACCAGGCCACCAACAGTGGAAGAGATGTTCGGGAAACTGAGACATCATAAGAAAGATTTTGATGGGGGAGAAAAACATCTTGCCAGCATGTCAAATCTCTGAGGCACACACTTAAAAGATGCAACGCAAATTGAGACTGCTTTGACGAGAGAAAAGCCCCTTAAAGAAAGGAATTGCTCACCAGAATCATGACAGATAAGGCACAGCAGTGCTTGTGGTCTACCAGATGATTTCAAAGTGTCTGCAGTGACTGCTTTTCAGAAATCAGTTCGAACACAATCTCTGTTTTGGATTGACATGATTGCTTGGTGCAGGGCTAGTACACATAGCAATTGTACTGTGATGCTCTGTAAATATTCACCCGTGACTTCTGTAGTAAACATTCAAAAATGAGTAATACAGTAAGTCGTTAGCCAGCACAATCATGTTGCCGTCATTGTGTCTGATCAAAATATTTGAACTAGTTGGTGGTTTTATGTAGAACAAAACAGCGTGCAGACCTTTCTTTGAGCAAATCCATAAACCGGATTTGTTATTTCCGAATCCGCTTCTGCTTTTTTCCTCTGGTTTAAATCCTTGTTCATAAATGTATTTCTTTTTAAATGGTGTTTTACATTTTATAACTTCCTGCTTGTAGAAAATAAGATGGGAGTGCATGTGGTTAGTAGACTAAAACAAGTTACAGTGATTTTACTTTCTAAAGCAATTAAAGTAGAACCATCAATTCCTAAATGAAAATAATTCTAGGACATTGGCATCTTCATGACAGTTCTTTTAGTTCAAGGATTGCCGAGAATCCCTTTTCATGAGCTCTTTACGGAGAGGTTAGTGGACAAAATTGACAACAAACGTTTTTCTTTCTAATATGGATTAAATAAATGACACTAAGCAAAATATTGATTTACCTTGGCATGTGGCTGTTGAAAGGTGACCCTGGAGCTGTTGATGAGTGACGAGTATCTGTACATATGGGAAGGAGTTGTGGCAAATCTGTGGCTGCCGCTGGGCTGGTTGTGGAGGACAGCTGAGAAGCAGATGTGAACGGTGTCCTTTAGTGCCTTCAGTTGAGACTCCTGGAGCCAAAAGAGATTATTCATAAAAATAAATTTAAAAAATCATCTCTCGCCATTTATACATTGATTGGTGTATTTTTTTTAAAGATGCCAAGCTACTAATTTACTTCAAAACATTCACAAATCGGCTTTAAAATGTGTGTTGCACAATAAAGTGGCAGGGTGTGTATCAACGTTTGCTCTATTAATGGGTTTTGACAGCAATGTAAACCTTTCAGGCTTCTTCAAAATGGGTTTTTCCAATTAGCTGTAATGTTTAGTTGTTAGTTTGGACAAGAAATCCCAGTATAAAAAAACGTTTGGAAAGTAACAACAAAGCTTACCATTTTCTTTAAATGAGATAAGATTGCACTTCATTAATATTTCCAAAAATATTAAAGCATGTTTTTTGGGGGGAAGTAGTTCTAACACAGTTTTTATTTCATGTTAACATTTAGCAGAAGGGTCGATTGACTTGGTCAGATTTACGAGTGTATAGGTTGGTCGGTAATTGAAATAAAAATGGATGGAGGAATAAAATTGCCTTGTGTATGCTGTCAATGCATTATCTAAATAAATAATATTGGCTAGTGGCCTGATATGTTGTTGAGAAAAAGTACAGTAGTTCTTCCATCATAAGAATATGATGCTCATAAATCGCTTCTCTCTTCATTGCTCAATGCCATTACATCTGATTATTTCTATGTGTCGAGGTGCAGTCGACAATAACAGAAATGGATGCAGAAATCTCCATGTTTTCTTCACCACATTCATTTGACCCTAATTTATTACAGAGATTAGACTTATTTTCTGATACCTGATGTTTTTTCATCCAATGTATTTTGAAATAACTGCACAGATATGCTGTCAAGGATATCCTGAAGTGAAAAGTGGGAACTCTTGAACAAAGATTTTGGAGAGTCTTGCAGTAAAGGAGCCTGAATAAAGAATGTAAAGTACTCACCTTGTCGAGTGCAGTCTTCTCTAATTCTTCTTTAGCCATTGTTAACTTGTGTTCCAAATCCATTAGTTGCTGCCCCTACAGAGAAAATGGCTTGAATTCAAATGACCACTTTAGTACAAGGGTCATTCATTCCACACAAAAGCCCATTAAAAGAAGAGCCAAATGAGTCTCATTATTAATGGATTTTCCATTATGATTGAAATAATTTTGATAATTTGCAAGGAGATTATATCAAATTAAAACTCGCCAAGGTGGTCTGCTTTGAGACAGTTTTGTGACTGTTCTTTTACTGCCTGTTTAAAACTGGACATTTTACAAGTTTGAAAGAAGCACATGCAATTTACTGATTTGTCCATCCCTTTAAAAAGCATTGCAGGTAAAGGTTGCTGGAACCTATCCAAGGTGACTTTTGGGGAAAGGCAGACTACACTCTAGACTGGCCTCCAGTCAGCCGTGGTACTTGGATGATTGGGCGAAAGACGTTTTGCCGAAAGACGTTTCGCCGACAGACAGTTCGCCGAAAAAAAATTAGTGTTTAATTAATTATTTTATTAAACAAATAAAAGAGAGACAGATGACCATTCGCACTCAATCGTACCGCCACCAGTGGGTATCGAGCCTGTGCCTGCCCGCGCCAAAGTCAGGCAGTGAACCACTACCCCGTTAGGTGGTATGTTATAACATATTTTACCATGAAATACAAAGCTATGGCATGTATGAAACATTTCTTTATCTTTCTGTGAGGGTTCATATCAATGTAGAATATTTAAATACTATACTTCTACATACGTTGATATTAATTTGATTTCTACATTACTGATGATAACTATAAAAAAGGAGCCTAATATTATTTCTATCAGAATATTGGTAAAGGATAGTTTAAATGTGATGGGACGGGAAAAAAATACATACTCTGAATGTGTTTGCATTTGATCACAACATATTAGATGGGAATGAAATGTAGCTCAGCAAAATACACAAATAAATAGATAATGAGTCCAGGTTGGATTGGATATGAAGTATAGATATCTACTGTCTGCTCTCTGTATTACTTCTAAAGATTAACACATGTGTGCTTGGAAGCATTCATGTTATGAGTTGTATGATAGAGCACCATTACACCCATTGATCGTGCATCATCAGTAGATAGCACTGTGAGGAATGCAAGCATATGGACTGACCCAGAAATGGTGACTTTCAGGGCTACTGACTCAAAGCTCCATATTTAAGTGTCAGTCCATTATGTAGGTGTGGTGTCAGCAGGGCACAACCCATTTTGCGAGGTGAGACACGTGACTACATCAGGACACCAGTCTTTCACTTCTAAAAGCCAGAGGAAGAACAGCCGCGCCGTACGACTGAATAGGGACAGGGAAAGATAGACTCTCCTGCCTTGCACAATGATGGAGGGTCATTCTTCCAAAGGGATGTTACAGTATATAATAACAGAACAAACCCTCCATGTAAGCAATGAATGGAAACCTGAATGGTGTTTAGGGTGTACTGCCGTGAGGGGAATACAGCTGCTACAGTGGGTTGTCCTATAATGTGACACTTTGTTGTAACTGTATTAATAATTATTGTAAATGTTATTGTGCATACAGTTCAACGGCCCAGTGGTCAGTGCATTGGCCTTACTGTTCTAAGATTGAGGGTTCGAGCCCAGCTAGAAATCGACCCTCCTGAGTTTGCATGTTATCGCTGCGGCTGTGTGGGTTTTGTCCGGGTACTCCGGTGAGGTGGTTGTAATTTTTGTTTACTCTCACCAGAAAAAAAATATTCTTGCTCCGCTACAACAGCTGTTATTACCAATTCAATTTCCTCACAGGCATGGTACCTTGACTGACACCCCCCATGAGGCTGATGACATTTCCGATCTTCAGCGACTGTTCACTGCATTCTCGTCTCATCTGCTCTGTTATCCCCTGCTAGGCGTTCAATCATTTCTTATAGGGAATACAGCAAAGCCTCAAAAGAAAGCTCTTGGGTAAAATCCTACCGGCATCCCCCTCGAATAATAAGTCAGAAATAGAATAGTATAATTGATGGGTTTTTGAGTAGAGTGAATCACATTTATGACCAAATACTCTCCAAGTTTTCTTGAAAATAATTGGGACATTAAGCAACAAATCTGTTGCAGCGATTCCCAAATCTTTTTATCTGTGGCACACTTTTAACATCAACACTGTAATGCTAAAATCTTAGTTTTGATCGATTAGCCCTTTTTTTTAATGTGATCTTTTTTGTTTTAACCCAATGCCTGGTCTCACCAATGAACTATGGAAGTGACTTTCTTCCTGGAAAATATTTCTTAATTGGTGCCAAATTTTGGATTGAAACGATCTTTCCATAGTAGTCTCGAGGGCTTCTCCGTTTTGGAGCTGGTTTAAAAGATAACCAGCCTTCAATAAGCACTTACCTTAAAAATTAAATCCTTTTTCCCATATCGTAGTTCTTTCAGTTGAGCTTGGATTTTTTTGGACTGCAAGAGAAAATAAAAAAATAAGTGTTAGCTGAAATTTTGAAATAGGTTTTAGATCACATAGAAGGATTCTGGCAGATTGCAGTAGAAGGTTCCTTTGTGAGTGTTCCCAGGGTAAAAGCTCAAGCTAAAAGAACTGCCTCACAGTCAGAAGGAAAATATCAAATTTCCCCTCCAGTGAACTGCATAGACAACCCAAACACTGATGCAGCCATGCGGCATCTTCATGCCAGCCGCCACATTATCACCCGCACCAAAGTGCTGCCACCACCTCACGTATGAAGGTGCTTTGGTGATAACAGGCTGCTGTCTGTAATCAGTAAGCAACACATCCAAATGTCGACCTGTAATTTGCAACCACTTCCAACATAACAGACTGGCTGCTGCTGAGGCCAATTTTTCTCCACAGCTCATGTAGCGTTGCCAGGCCATATTAAAATCCGTGTTTGACATACTAAGAAGCAACCTTTGAAATAAGCAGAGACCCAAGGTTCTCATTTAGAAAGAGAAGCTTTTGGCTACAAAACATTCCAAGACTATTTTGCCTTGGGTCCATCTTGTTTATTTAGGCCACTAAGTGGATCGGCACACACAAACACAGTTTCGGACTCTTTACAGCTAATGAAGTGAATTATCCACTAATGAGCTGCAACAGGGAAAGAACAAATAGAGCTTTGGAAAGACCGAATGCGACTCACTGTGTTCAAATGTGAGTTGTCTGGGAATCCACCTACCTAGCTTTCACAATTTCTGCAGGTCCGTTGCTAATATTCTGAAAATCTGTGATGTCTACAATGTTCTTTCATCTGTGCCTTTACCCTACACCATTGTTAACATTAGCACAAAGTTCACACAAAGGGGGTTCTTGTTCTTCACATTTGATCATGGACATCCAGTTTGCCTGTTGCAGCTTGTTTGTACACATCGAACAACCTTTTGAAATGTTTGAAAGTAAAACCTTTTTTTCTTTTTTTCCTGGGCATCTAACAATGATGATTTCCAAAATGACTGATCGGACGATAAAAGGCAATTAAAACGTGTTCAATGTAAACCTTCAAACTAGTATGATCTATGTAATGTCAACATATATGGCAACAATTTTCAATAATTCATACATTGATTCATGTTCCGTACCCTGCATCCTCGTAAGGGTTGCAGGGATGCTTGGAGCCTATCCCTGCTAACTTCAGGCCAAAGGTAGAGTACTCTACTTGGTCAGTCACAGCGCAATTTTTTAATAATAATTTCTTAAATTAAATTAGCCTGGTAAATGTTTGATTTGGTTTATCGTTTTCTTTTTAATGTAGTACATATGTGAGACATATAACGTCATAAATTCTAAATGTGAAAGTAACATAAACAAAAAAAATGAGCAAGCAAAAGAAATAGTAATTTTTGGGAGGAGAATCAATGCACAGTATGTACTCTAAATGATTGAATTGTTGGTTTTCATTTCCTTTTAATCTTATATATATAACCCTCTTATGTGAATCTCAACTTTCTCCTTATCATGTTCCCAATGCCTTTCCATCTCTTAATATTCCCTGTCTACATCAGTGTCTTGGACACGGTCAGTTAAAACATAATGTTGTCTCTTATCGTAAACGGAATAATAAATACAATCCAGTGATGTTTCTGTTCTTAAGAAAGTTGACAATCTCTTTTGTTATTGCTTGGGTGATACATATTCAATGTACTAAGATACTCACAGCACATCGTCTGTGCATGTGAAGATCCTAAATAAAGGGATGTTCATAAGAAGCACAGCTAATGAGAATAGACTTTCAAAGCCATGAATGCTAATTTGTTGTGCTGTAGCCTGGGTCAAAGAAATAACTTAATTAATAACACATTGATTTTATCTGGACCTGTTCTGCGACATGGCAAGAATAATTTAAAGAAGCTGCAGCACTGCGAAGGGAAGTGAAAAAAGGAAAGCAAGGGCTTGTGTATTTCAATATGCTGCATTCTTTGTATTATCAAAGCATGGGCCTATTAGTTGACTCAATAAATCATGGCGACCACTTGTTTAGCCAAGGCTATGCCAAACATGATGTATCGTGATGGCAGTATTCTACAGTGGCTTGCAAAAGTTGCAAAGTTCTACATTTTATCATGTCATAACCACAAACAAATATATTGTGTTGGAGCTTCATGTTAAAGAGTGTCACAATTGGCTCGGTCGTGGAATGTGGTTGTACCCAAATGCAGTGAGGCAGGCAATGGAGGAGAGGAATGGAGTGCTTCACAAAACTTGATTTACTTAAGGCAGGTTCTTTAGAAAATAACAATGACATAGAAATCATAACAAAAATTAAACCTGACGTGAAAGAGGTGGGGTAACGAGGAACTTGGCATGGAAAAGTGTCACAGTATAAACAAAGCAGACGATCCGACAATGACTAACAAATACATGGGCTTTAAATAGAAAGACAAGGGTTGATCACAAAGTATACACAGCTGGTTACAAGAGGAAGGGTATAACAAAACCAACCATAACAAAGAGCAACATAGTGGCATGCAAAACAAAGTATTTAGTTCAGCCAAAATTTTACGAGATCACTTTTTGCAGGATATGTCACTACTATTTTTTCACATCTGGAGATCAAATTTTTTGCCGAGTCTTTGCAACAAAACCAAGCACAATCAGATGATATGGAAAGAATTTGTGAGGAGCAATTTTGAGAGGTTGGCAAAGATTCTTAATTGGATTTAGATTAAGAGAGTTTGGGTTTAACATCTGTGAGCTATGCCATCACAAAGTCAAAAGTGTTTTTATAGAAGCTCACATTCATACACACTTGTCCTCAAAACTAATTGTATTGCAAGATTTTTTCAGGTGAAACTATTTGGTATTTGGGATTTTGATGCATAGGCAATAATTATGTCTCTCTACTTAGCCGACTATCTTGACATGAAAAAAACATTATACAGACCATCTTGGAGCAATTTGTTCCTAAAGTTAGTTTTGAAGCTATTATATATGTTAAGACAGTGCCTGAGTATCAATTATTGTGTAGCATGACCATAACAGATGTGATCTTAACTGCCTAAGGTTTCACTGATTTTCTTTTGTTCTGGTGTGAAGATGAACTCTAGGGTTAATGTAAATTTGTCTGTAAAACGATGTTATGTTCATGAAGGTTGTGGAGAAAGAGCAATTAATCACTCATAAGTGTTTGGCGAATTTGCTATTACAGAGGCAATTTTATCAAGGTGTTAGGACAGAAGCTAGGAATAGAAAAAAATGACTATCAATCTTAAAATGAAGCCCTTACCTTATGTAAAAACACACTCTTTTCATTCAGTGATTTTTTTCAGAACACATTGGAGTTTGAATCATTAATTACTTTACAATCAGAATCATCGTCAAAATCTGGTTACATATCTCTTTGGTTCCCAAGGAGAATCTTTTTTTAGCATTTCTTACTATGGGCACAGCTGTTGAGCGTATTAACCTTCTTTTCCCAGCAGGATCTATTGACTTACGATGCTTTAAGAGATTTTCCATTTATTAAATCCTGTTCAGGCACAAGCAATGGCACCAAAACAGATTTTTAAAAATAAATATTGCCCAAGCTATACCCCTGATGATGAAAATGAGTGTTTTATTGGCCTATTGTTGTGGTGATGAAGATGACATATATGAACCTAGCACCATCTATAATAAGAAGGACTATACAGCAACGACAGAGTATATTTCCCCAAAAATGAAAGCGTACAAACAAACAGATCCATGCTCTAACAGATAAGAAAAAAAATCAACTGATTAAATGGCAGATCTAAAACCTGTTAGCCATCCCTTCCCCTCAGAGGGCTGCATGACTCACACTTTTATTGACTTCATCAACGTCAGATGTTTCCCTTGAGGATTTCATGATGTATCCAAAAGGTTAGATGGTATTTTTGAAATGACCTAACATCTGTTAATTCACAGTTAAGTGAACTTCTTTTTGTGATTAAAGGAAGCATTTGACTATAATTTGGAATACACACATTATACAAGTCTTGCTTAGTGCAAACAAATAAATTCAAACTGTAATTTACTTTACTTTACTCTACTCTGCTCTTCACTCTAATTTCTTGCCGTTTGAGAATGCATTCTTCTTTATTGTGAGTACCTAAGCCGATTTTCTTGTTAACATGTTAACAACTGCTTCCCTGTGCTACATTATTCACTTAGAAGTCAAAGAGTCTTAGTTTATTCAAATTACAAATAAGATAATCTAAAGTAGCAGAGCGTGGCCTGGCTTATGAGTGGTTTGCGCATGAGCCTATGGGGTCCTAGGTTCAAATCCAGGTCGATCCACCTGTGTGGAGTTTCCATGGTCTCCCTGAGCCTGGGTGGGTTTACTCCGGGTACTCCGGTTTCCTCCCACATTCCAAAATCATGCATGGTAGGTTTATTGGACACTCTAAATTGCCCCAAGGCATGGGTGTCAATGTGCATGGTTGTCCGTCTCCATGTGCCCTGTGATCGGCTGGCCACCGATTCAGGGTGTCCCCCGCGTCTAGCCTGAAAGCGTAACTAGGAAATGCAAGGACCGCCACTGGAATCCAGTTACTAATCACTTGGACCATCTAAATATACTGCAGGATTACTGCATTTAACAAAGATAGTGCTTTAAAAGTTTATCTAAGGCCTTCTAAAAAAAAGAAAATTTAGCCTAATTTTAGCTCTTGGCCCTGATTTCAAAGCCATAATTTAAGATTTTATCAATAGCTCTGTCTTTATTGTTTTGTTTCTTTATCTTAGCCAATGTTATTGGGGGATTTTTCTCCTAAAATACATCTTAGCATAGTAAGCAAAAGCAATGTCTTGAAGCCTTGTAGAGAACTAAAACTTGTGGGGTCTACAAACAATAAAAAATACGCATTCACAGGTATCACACTGCATAAAATGCATGATTTTTGTCTACTTCTTTTTTTTTTAACTATTCTGTTTGGTTGCCATGAAAGAAATGTCCCAAAGACTTTTGACTGAAAGGGAACCACTGGTTGAAAACATAAGTCAATAAAAGTTCATGAGGATTGAGATAGAAGGGATGCAAAAGGTCCAACAGTATTAAGAATAATTGCATTGGGAATGAGCATTTTTGATTAAATGTAAATCCCAATGCTATTGAATACTTTGACCTAACATTTACATCAATCCACTCATCCACCTAATTATCAATGTGTTGCAGTTGATTCCACAGAGGCTACACCCTGAACTTGTTGCGAGACATTTAGGAGTTACAAATACACATTTTGGCATGTAAGTGAAAACTGGAGTGCTGGGAGAAAACCCAAAATGCAAGGCGCCCAGCCTGTGGGTCTGATGTTAAAACCATTTGTCAATTGTGTGACCTTAATATACTCAAAATTGTTGAACATTCCACAAAAAAAACAGCATTGCTCTGTAGAAGAAAGTAATTTAAATTATTGTCCCTTACTAGGCAATCATTGACTGACAAACTGTCATCTTAAATTGAGGACTTTCGGTCTTTGTTTTCCTTCCAGCTTTTTCTTCAGGGCCTCAGCCGGATCATCACGTTTACAAATGTGATTAAGACTTGGAAAAGCTTTGTTGGATGTGATTTAGCTGTGCTCTACTTGAGAGTGTATTTTGTAAAAGAGGCTAATAGGTGTTTTCACCAGCATATTCAGGTGTGTTTGTTTAAAGTAGAGGTTTACCAAAGTGTGCCTGTACTAACAGATAGCACTCATCCTTAAAAAAATACCTAAGATGCAATTAGATAGTTTAAGTTTTCAAATGTCAAGATATACTTTTGGACATTTACCCAACAAAACCTATTTGGTTTCCCCAAACCAATTGTTCATTAAATGTAATTACATTTCATTCAGCATAACCCTGACTTGCATGTCTTATGTTTCTTTGTCCTCGGATTGCACTTGCACTTACCTCTTCAGCATGAGCATCACAAAGCTTGTTCCCTGACAAGAGTTTATTCTTCAAGCTCTTGTTCTGAGAAAAGGATGAGAAAGGATATGATGAAATTTGTGTCTGTTGGTTTCTGTTCATTCACATGTTTTGTTATTTTATGAGTCAGTGGGCATTGCTTTCTCAGAACTCTGACAGTGAGTGCTTGACTGCCTCCCAATGTCAGAATAGATTTAAGAGCACTTAGTTCACTCTTGTTGTATGCACTTACAAGCTGGTTACAAAAGAAATAGAATCCTACAAAAATATGGGAAATTGTCAGGTTCATTAATAATTACCTTCGTCCGTAATTATCAATAACTGCAGGAAGACATCTTATTCAATTATTGACATTTAATTAAATAGAAATGGATACAACAGATAAACAGCTTCCGGAAGGGAGAGTTACAGCAAGCGTCACCGTACGACTTCCGAACGTCTCCTCGAATAGACATTTTCGTCCTATTCTTATGGTCACAAGTTACAGAGTTGTTGATCATTCCATCACGTATGAGTAAAAACAACATCTGGGACTACAATAACAATCAAGGTATTTTACTAATAACAAAAACAGGGACTAGACCTAACAACATTTAGATTTGAGTAATTATACAACCTCCTTGACCTAAGAATCATATAATATAATCATAATCATATAATCGTTACATACAGAAAAACCCGAAGTGTACGGTTACATAACGATAACAATATTCTTGTTATTGTCCGAATAGCCCTGTCCTCGTCACCAAGGGCCCACCAAATCTCAAGGACCGAGATTGGGTGGATTGTTTGTATAACCATCCTGGAACAGGCTGTCTAGGTTAAAGATGACTTGGCGTGACCTTAAGACTTTTGAAAAACAGAAAGAGAATGATTTAACAAAGTAATGAATTAATACAAGGAAAAGAAAGAGATTGATTTAATAAAGAAATGAATTAATATAACTATTATAATAATAAAACAGAATAAACCCAACAGAAATATATGAAGTTATAAAAGAGAA
Organism: Stigmatopora nigra; assembly: GCF_051989575.1. Taxonomy (NCBI): domain Eukaryota; kingdom Metazoa; phylum Chordata; class Actinopteri; order Syngnathiformes; family Syngnathidae; genus Stigmatopora; species Stigmatopora nigra. Next base: position 13,594,952 of record NC_135510.1, on the reverse strand, counting down.
TTGGTTCATACAAAGAGATTTGTATACATTGAGTGAGGTGTTTAAAACAGATAAGGATATTGTCATATTTTTCGTGTGACCCAAATTTTTTCTACCCAGTAGATTCTGTCAAAGTACATGAAAAATATGTGTAATTGGTTCAATGTATTTAGCTGTGGCCCTCTACCAATTTGGGATACAACTGTCACCTTCTACCAGGTCGGAACCTGAAGAACAGCTAATACCAGTACAGTGGCCAAAAGCACAGGCTGACATCTTAGCTGCAAGCATCTTCTCTTGAAGGTATTTAGAGGGAGGTTTCCATGTTATGCAATGCAATCAATGAACCCATGCGCACTGGTAACACACCTACATTGTAGCGTGCAAGGAGTTAAAGCAATGATCCTTTATTGACATTCATACAACAACCAGAAATGCACACCTGTTATCATGCTATAGGCTTGGGAAAAATCAAAATAAAGTACAGGTTCTCTCCCGGACAAAAAGTAATCCACCCACAAACAAAATTATACTAATCATAATGCCCTGGGTGAATATTTTCCCAAAATTTAGTGAGAATTCACCTCAAACGATTACATATTAACTATGTTCTACATAAGAATCCGTGAAATCGCAAATGCTGTTTCGCAAATGAGCGGGATTGCACTGTTTATGTATCAAATTAATACATTTGAATTCAGAAAAGGCGGCCCGGCGGACTAGTGGTTAGTGCATCAACTACTTCACTTTGTTGAATTTGCAGGTTTTTGTGTGAAATTTCTCCAGGTACACCAGTTTCCTCCCACATCCCAAAGACATGCGGGGTAGACTGGTTGAACACTAAATTTCCCCTAGGTACGAGTGTGAGCGTGAATGGTTGTCTGTCTCCTTGTGCCCCGTGATTGCCTGGCCACCAATTCTGGGTGTTTGATGGTGTTTTAGTTCAGGCCACATAAAATGATGAGGTATTGGATGAGACTTTTCATTTGTATTTGATATACATTTATTGTATGCAAATGCACAGAGATAATGAGCTGGCATCGCATCGGTATTGTGATCAGTGAGTCAAAACTGGCAAAGTATCAATCCCAGAGTTGCATCTCCTATCATTCCTACAGAGGGAGCACCATATGAGGACATGTACAACTAGCAGCTGTCACAAAATGTAATATAGTTAAGCTTCTGGACATACTGTGAGTGAAAATGAGATCCTCTAGAGCCTGTCTGTCACAGTACATTATGCAAAATGCAATACTCTGAGCTGCATATGTCCAAACATGTTAGTCCCGGAGCAGTGTTAATCTGTGGACCTAGAAGTAAAGGAGTTTTTTTTTTTACTATTCACATGTTTGTCTGTCTTTTCACAAGAGCCAATATAACACTGGGTTACATATGAAGCTCCTTTTGCACAATTTACTTCTCAGTCATCAGGGAAATAACCAAGAATAATGCAAATGCAAGTAAGACAAATATTGTAAATGTTACATTTTGCAGTTCATCCATCCATCAATTTTGCATAGCGCTAACCCTCTCTAGAGGTAGAGGGGTGGAGCATTTTGGACAATTCATCTTGAACTGTTTGCCAGCCAAATTAGGAGTAGTTGTATGCATGTATTTAAATGTGTGGAAACCAAAGTACTTGGAGAAAAAAATCAACTGCCACTGGAAGAACATCCTAGTTAAAAATTCATGACTTCTGAACTATAAAGCAGCTCTGTTAACTGGCCGGCCATTTAGATGTAATCACGATAAAACTGCATTCTGAAGGCTTTTAGTTGTTGTTATTAATTTTAAGATTTCTAATCCAGCAGTCTGGAAGTAATACAGAGATCTTTGCAAACAGCGACATTGGCAGTCATGATCAAATATCCATGCACACTGTTAATTAAGGTGTTCATATATAAAGTGAATGTTTAGTTTTTGTGTCCAGACTGGATTTTGATATATAATAAAAGACTCGACATCTCCATCACACAACTGATTGAAGTTGACAAGGTCTTCCAAGTGAGTTTTATAATGTCATCTCATTCATGAATAATTAATATGTTGAGCAGAATAATAAAAGGTCACTTGAGTGAAGAAGTCTTGTGCAACAAAAAAAAAAAAAAAATATATATATATATATATATATATATATATATATATATATATATATATATACATATATATATATATATATATATATATATATATATATATATATATATATATATATATATATATATATATATATATATATATATATATATATATATATATATATATATATATATATATATATATATATATATATATATATATATATATTTATATATATATATATTTATATATATATATATTATATATATGTATGTATATATATTATATTATTATTATTATATATATATCCACCAAAGGACATAGGAATTGAAACGGCAATCACAATGCAAGGCAACAATGGATTGAACCTCTTAAAATATAGAATTTGAAACCTAGGAAGAGATGAAGAGGGAAGATGCAATACTACAAACCAGAGACAAGTACAAGCAAGCATTCCATTGATAATAGAAAACAAAAAGATATGGCTCTCTACTAAAAATGTTTTGTTGACGAAGCAAAATGTCTCTGGAACAAGATGTCATGACATATTCTCATTTTCTGAACCACTTTATCCTCATTAGGATCACAGGGAGGTGCTGGAGCCAATCCCAGCTGTCTCCGGGCCAGAAGCGGGGCAAACCCTGAATCAGTGGCCAGTTGATTGCAGGGCACGAGGAGATGGAAAACCATCCACACTCACACTCATACATAGGAGCAATTTACCGTATTTTGCCATTTAATATAACCGGGCATATTAAACGGAAACTCAGCTTTTTTGCCAAGATTTGTATGGTGTTCATGGGGGCATAATTATAGATACTTCAGTTCATTAAAATTCTAAGTCAGACTCTATTGAGCAGTAAGTAGTTTTAACCTGAGCAATAAGTACTCTGGCACCAAGCAGCAGGTTTATACCCAAATTATACCTTGCTGTTTTACCTCTTTCCTCATTTTTTTTTACCTCATTTATTCAATCTGTACAAAACAAGAGACAAAAATTGAGTATGAGCTCTAAGTAAAAACACAGGTAAAGCTCATACACATTGCAAAGAGTACTTTGATCTCTCCCTTTCTCTCTCTCTGTCTCTTCCTCTCTTTTATTCGACTGTTTCACTGCGGCAAACCCTTAGGGAGAAAGTTGAAAGTCAGTCAATCGTGGGTTGAGCTAGTCTAGTACTAAGTTTCCCAAGAAATATGTAAACCTATATGTACAAAGACATGTTAAACCATTCCACACTACAACATTATTTGAATGATTTGGAAAGCTGTTTCCCTGACTGCAAACAAAATGTCTATAAAAGCTAAAGATTTTGTAGCGCAAGGTTCTTTACCTACAGCCCATAAAGTACATTTTGCAGTATCAAGAACATAGGCGAGTATACCTGTGAACTGTCTGCATAGTGAAAGTAAAATATGAAGCTATGAATTTGTCAATCACAGAATACTACCGTAAAGATTAACTTAACCAATATCTCTTTTGGGTTGAAATAAGTATACCCAAATTTTTTTTCGTGTTTAATTTTTCCTAGATCTGATGATTCTTATTCATTACTTTGTACAATGAATTATAGGATACTTTTTTCACAATAAAGCTAAGTAGGCGCTAAAAACAACGAATGGCTGGATCTGGAATGGCTACTTTATGTACTCTAACCAATTAAATAATGGGGGAATGGAAATAAAATATGCATAATATATGCAAATTGAAAAACAGAAACACCCATTTGTCTTTTCTGTGAATTAAAATACTGGGTGAACGAATTGCAGATTTAATATAATCGGCCCCTTGGCATGCTGAGCTAATATGTCTTCATATTAGTATTAAGCAGTGCACCACATTTTTGCTATTCAGCGTTGACGTTTCACTGCCTCTGCAGATTTCATTACAGACAAGCTATAGCACAATATTTATTTCATTGTTAAAATAACGTGCACTTTGTATTCTGTAAGGTTTTTGGCAATGCAGCCTGTGCAATTGTTTATCCTATACATGTATTTATTCACTTGTTGTTTTGGATAGTTTCTTCTTTGTGAAGCCTACTTAGTTGCAAACAGCAGGGCAAATTAACAATATAGCAATGAAGCAAAATAACAAGATACAAATTAACAAATACCTTGAGCAGTGGGAGTAATACAGCCAAAAAATCAAATATAGAACCCTACCTCACAAACTCCTACAAGTTACCGAATTTTCTCGCATATTAGCCTTAACTTGTAAGTTGTACCCTTAAAATTGGCTTAGCATCGTTGAATTTTTATAAGACGCCACCTGATTCACAATTTCACCTCCATAATCATAATAGGGAGTACAATTGTGCTACTTTGAAGGGAAAATCTTAAGAAAAATAATTAAGCATGTTTTTTTTAGATACCGTATGATCCTAAAGGACTTTCTGCTGGGTTGAACATTCCGAAAGGGTGTTGCCTGCACGTTGACAAATTCAAAAATGAAGTCACATAGGATACAACCAGGAAATGTGTCCATATTTTGTCATGTCTATGTAAGGTGGTGGCACCCTTAGCGAGAATTTGAAGCTACATTTTATGCAAGATCCGATTTTTTTCAATGAATTTCATTCATAGACGTCAAAATAAATGTTGTCTAGCAGTTTATCTGCTTATCTGTTCTATATTTTGAAATAAATCACTGTATCGGCCGCATTGTCTTGAGTAATTGTGTTTCCTCCATGGCACCTTGCAATTTTGTTCATGTCAAGTCTAATTTGAGCGAATATAAGCCATACTCTTGATTCAGTCATCATTTTTTGGAGCGACAAATATGGCGGATATGTGAGAAGATACGGTAATCAATATAAGTACAGTGCACTAAAGCACACTTCCCCCTGCTGTAAATGGATGAAATTATCTAATTTTACCAGGGAGAGTGCTGGGATCGTAGATGTACAATTACTGCGTGCATGATATCATTCATTACAAGTTGAATGCAAAACTTGCAACTCCAGTCTTTTGACAGCCAAGAGTTTATCAGTTGTTGTTTTTTTGACCCATCTATGCATCTCCCTTGTGCCACTGTTCTTTTCTTTTCAGTATATCTCATTCCTCTTCAAATCTCCTCTGGGGCCTACTGAGTTCCATGTTGGAGGGAGAAGCTCCTTGCAGTCCCACTGCTCAAAGCTGTACCGTAGAAAAACCACTCCACCATCATTCTCTGTTCAGCAAAAGTAAAAATGGGACTTGCTGCAAATATGATACCAATTAGTATAACAATAGGTGGCCTACGGGCATACCACTGCTTAAAATTAGTAGTGAAAATACTACATTCTCATTTGCAGTATTCAACCCAATTCCCAAAGCACCCAATGTACAGCAAACAACAAAAAATAGTGATAAAGCACAAACCAAGAAAAAAAAGAGGATAGCACTCTCATCACATCTCATACGGGCTATCTTGGCCAAAGCCCATTATAAAGGCATCAAAAATTCAGTCAACTTCTAACTTCAGCCCGAGTACAAAGGATGACCCCCAAAAAGAAGAAGACGTGTCAATAGACTGTCACTGGAAAAAAAAATGCACTGCACAATTTCTCAAAAGCAATGAAAAGAAATAACTTTAATTCTCCAATGTTGACAACAAAATCCTTGTTCCATTTCGAGCCATCTCGCATGTCATACCACTCACGTTGACATTTCCTCCATACACCTTCACTAATAGCTACTTAGTCCAGTGTCAAATATTTTCCCAAAAACTTTCAAAGTCATTATATGCCTTCTATTCACTTTGAACAAGAGAGCTGCAAAATAATAGCAAAGCAATACTTTATTATTTTAAATTCTGTGCGTCAACAATCTGGGATCAAACCCTTGACCCCAGAATTGTAAGGCCAATGCACTAACCACTCCTTAATATCAAACAACCAACACAAAACCTTCTAATTTGTATGTGTTGAAGGGATGGACACAAGCGTGAGTTACTATAGGTAAGAGTATATCTGCATAGAATTTTAATTTATACCCAAGACTCCTGCTACTGTATTAAAAAGGGGATTAAGAAGTATGGTAGGGAGTATTAAGATAGATGAAAATAAAGTTATGAAAGAAAAATCTGTGAAAGAAAATAATGGACAATGGAAAAAAATGGGTTAAAAAGTCAGGGCTATCTATTTTTGACACAACTTGTTTCTTCAAGTTTTGATAACTGTTTTGCTTGGTTCCAATTTTGCAATGAATTTAAATAACAGATTTTTAAAATCACATTCCTGTTCTCGAGCTAAGGGTCCAATGTAATCCCAAAACTAACCAAGCCATAATATGCAATCATCGCAATGCAAATAGAACTAACTCCTTCCCATCCTTTGCAAAACAAGTCAGGCCTACTTTCTTTTATTTATGAACAAAGTCCATTAGACTGTCTATCACCTGCCATCTCTGAGTAAAAAGTGACATTACCTCACTTCTCATCCCTTTCCATTTCACTTAAAGCTCCATTTTTCACTAGTGCTCTTCAGCAATCATATGTGTGAAATTACTTCTGACATCTTGATGGTGCTCACAGACTCTTTGTTCTTGCTGTGGTTATTGAGTCATCGAGTAATACCAGCTACAAAATGAGAACACTATTAATTCTTTATATTGTTAACATCCCACAGCTAAGTGTTTTGTGTGAATTTGCTGGGAAAAAAAAACTTTTTTGAAGCATCTTTTCACCTCATTAAAAATTAATGTTAGCTTGCTGTTTCATATGGTGCTATATGCTGTAACAAGATGAAAATGTGCCTATTTCCTGAAAATGTTCAGGGTTATAGGAGGAGCGTTCGATTACCGTATTTTTACGTCTATAAATCACAGCCGAGTAAAAGTCGCACCGCACAATAAATGCTTAATGAAAGGGGAAAAAATATATAAGTCGCGATTTTGGGGTATTTTATTTGATAAAATAGTTCCGATCTATCATGCAGGTCGGATCGCCCTCACACTCGCGTGAATGTTGCTACGCCTAAAAAACGCAATAGAGAATGAGGACTATCGTCAAAAAGGTGTAAGTTCTCAATATGGCTAAGAAAGTGAACAATAACACTTCTCTCCTGCTCACTTTTAGAGAGAATGCCTATTAACCCAATTGTGCAAATGTTAAAAAAAATAGAAATTAAAAAATATATTTTTTTTTACATTTGCACAATGGGTTATTTTATTTTTTATTTCATGTTCATTCAAGTTTATCTGTTTAGTCATTTGTATCATTTTAATGCCATTGCTGAGATTATTAATTTATTCATTGATTAAACCAGAATGAAAGTAATGTGTGGCAAAGTTGTCTATTACAATTCAATGTGCACGGCTGAAGAAACTCAGCAGGGCCCATGTACTGTGAGACATTCTTCAATGTTTTTCGTAAGCCAGAAACCAGTACACAAGATTTGTGTGGATGATCACAACCCACTTTTAACGACTAAGGCTACGATGGGATAATTACAAGAAAAGAGAGCCATTCCAGCTTGACTCTGAAATTTCATAGCTTATTTTTTATCAAAGGAGATTTTTAAAAATAGTTATAAAATGAGATATTTTTTTGTTTTATAAAATAAATACTTTTTTAAAATGCAAATTTTGTAATTTTCCTCATGTAGGATTTTCCTCATGCTACTAAAAATACTATGCCTTGTGCAATGAATATGGCTTATATTAATAGCAACAGTTTTATCCTGAACTGGATTAAAAGTTAATACAATTGGATGGTATTTGTTCTAAACTCATTGTGGCAGACTTTAAAGGTTTTACCCCAATAGTTTAACACTATTGCTGTTTGACTTTCCGAGCACAATACATTTGGGTAAGTGACACGCTAATAGATTCTCTGCATGCACCCAGTTTAAATGTCAGGTCATCACAGATGTCAGAGATGTTCTGCTGAGCACAAACGATCCTTACTGTATGTGATTACATTGGCCCAGAAACCTTGGAAGGGCATTTTCTAAGTGATGTAGATCTGGGACAGAAAAAAGCAAATGTCAGCAATTAAGCAATCATATGATGACGGAGCAACTGGTTGAGACATCTGCCAGTGCATCGCAAGCATCGTGGCCTGATGATTCTGTGTCAGGGACACAATGAAAAAAATGTATAACAAACTAAACTAATTATAGGACAAACAAAGAGCGTCCTCTAAACTGCTACGCTCAGCTGGCTCGCGTTTGGGTGGACGGTGCAGGGAATCACAAGGCAAACTGATGAAAACTTAAAAAGTATTTATTTACAAAAAAAAAAAAAAACCCTAAAAGAACCACTTCAAGAAACTAACAATAAAACTACGGTCAAAAGAAACTTACTAGGGCAGGGAAACCCAATCGGACACAGCACGAAATACAACCTGACAAATAGCAAACAACTGTCTACTTGATTTTAATTGTTAATCATGAGTGGTTTGGTGGTCAAGCGGTTAGCACACTCCCCTTACAGTTCTGAGATTGAGGGATCATTCCACAGTGGGTTCTGACCTTCCCGATTGGAGTTTGCATGTTCCCCCTTACATGCATGGGTCTTGTTTTGCACCCCGGTGTCCTCCCACATTCCAAAAGCATGCATCTCTTTGTGGCCTGTGATTGGCTGGGTAACACTTCCGGATGTCCCTTGCCCACTGCCCATTGTTGGCTGGGATAGGCTCCAGCATCCACAAAACTCTTGTGAGTATACAAATGAAAAATGAATGAATGAATGCTTTATCTGTGCATTCATTGCCGCTTATCCTCAAGAAGTATGCGAGGGTACTGGTATCTCTGCTAACTATGTCAAGGAGGAAACGTTACATCCTGAATTGTTCAGCAGCTAGGGGCAGTTTGAAATGGTCAATTATCTTAGAATGTATGATTTTTAGGATGTGGGAGGAAATCAGATTATGCATGGAAAACCCAGACAGCCACGGGGAAAAGATACAAACTCTACACAAGAATGTCAGATGTTGAGATTGAACCCTTGATCTTGGGATTGTGAGATTGACGTGCAAACTACTCATCCATTAACGATTTATACTTCCCTTTTATTAAACACTGCTCAGTTTTAGGCCTTAGGCTTTTCAGAAGTAGTCATCCAGCTAAGATTATTGTATGATGTTAGCTGGTAATGTTTACTACCATAGAATATGTACTGTGAGATAACTGTCTTTTTTGTGTATAAATAATGTTTTTTTTACTGATAGTGTGTATGTGGCAGCAGTTGTCCTCATGTCTACTTATATTGTATTAGTCTGCTTTCATTGTTCCCCTTTTGTATTCATGTTGTTGCGATTGCAATATGTGCATTTATTTTTTTGTTTCCTTTTGCAAAATATTCAGAAATTGCAATATAACTGACACTTTGCAGCCAACATACAATACTACATGCAAGTGTTCATCCCACTCGGTATTATTTATCACCAGCCGCCACTGCAATTATAGTCCCTTTATATCAATAAAATGTATAGATGGGGGTTGAGGTTAATACCTTATTTGCGGTTTCATACAAAAATTCATTCCAAATAGATAAAAACTGATGAATAAAAAAAAGGAAAAAAAACACTCGTGTATGCAAGTATTCAAATGAACTTTGAATATTTAATAGATTACTCACCTCTTGCTGTAAATCCTTAATGATTTTGGTTTTCTTCTCCATCTCTGCTTTAATCAGTTTAACCTGAAGACAGAACAGAATGCTCCTGTCATTATGAATGTTCTTTGGCCCAAGACCCAAATAAGTGAACGTTCTTCCATAGCAATAAGGAAGAGGACAAATATACTGTACATCTCTGCACTGTTAGAACTGCAGATGGATGATATTTTCCAAACTGTGGAATCATCCAGCCTTCTGATCTGGTCTGATATTTTGTCCAGTGCCATGCTTCCTTTGTGGGAACAATTTGAGGATGGCCAATTCCACATTTCAGCAGTGTACAAAGTGAAGTAAAAACAAGGTTGTGAAAGCTTGGCGTACGTAAAATAACCCGACTGATCTTTACAAAGTCATGACCTGAACCAACAAAAGAAAAGAAACAAAAACAAAAAAAAAAACAAAAGAAACACCAAAACAGAAGAAAAACAACAGAATGGTGGCCCAAAACACAAACAAGAGCTATTCACCGACAATAAAGCGACAAGTGCAGGTAGATGATGACCCTTTGAAAGGTCGTCAAGATAGATCTGGTGGCAAGAAGTCAATCATCATGTAATAATTGATTTCGTATCAGAAAGACACCTGTAAAACTGTAAACTAAACCAAGTCAGTTGATCCAGATCCAAAAATAAGGCAAATGACCATTCAGCCTTCGTCACAGCCGACAAACCCAGTTTAATAGAACACATCATGCCAATTTATTTGTAAACTTTAAATTTGAAGATTCATTTTCCTGAATTACATTGTGTTCTTATTAACTTATCGTCTCTAATTGGATACATGTTACTTGAATGAACTAGTCTAATTAATTATATTATTAGAAACATATTAAATTGAATTGAATGTTTTTATGATGAGTATTACATTTTTTCCCCTTAAATAATAACTGTTTTTTATGTTATCCAGTAAAAGGCACTCTTAAATAGGATGGGTTGGAAATAATGTACTCAATCAGTTCTGTGACAAAAGATGAGTCAATACCAGGTGCAGAAGGGTAAGAGTTTGAATTGATAACATATTCTATTAGAAAGTAGGGTGGGTAGATTCATTTTCAAGAAAATTGGTAATATGGGAAAAAAGACACCTCTACCCTGTCTGCATGTAAGTGCTCATCCCATCATCTGGGAACCACAAATGAGAACAGCCTGGTCAGGGATTGTCTATTCCCCACAAAGAGCAATTCCCAGGTTATATTCTATAAAGGAACAGAAATGACGCCAATGTAATTTTGATTGACTTCAAATACATAGATAGGACTCACTTTAGAGGAACACACTGCAAATTACTTCTACAAGACTTAAATAATCATGCTTTCACTGACAAGGGATGGTGGCATACCATGCATCTTATGATATGCAGGCTAAAAATGGCATGGCCAGAAGACATCTATCCATTCAATTTCCCCTGCTTATCTGACGTCGGCTTGCGGAGGCAGCAGCTTCAACAGGGAAGCCTAGTCTACTCTCTCCCCAGGCACTTCAACCAGCTTTCTCGGGAGGATCCCAAGGGATGGTCTCAACAGCGAGTCCTCGGTCCTCCCTGTGCCTACAGTTCTTGAGAATTTGGTTCAAATTTATGTACTCTAGTTCATTCATCACTGATGATTGTTGGATTCGTACAAGCATGTGAAGACACCTTACGCTTGATAAATGTGTATTGCGATCGGCAGCCTTTATTAGCCGGATCTCCTGTGAATTAGCTAGAACAGCAAGTAATTGTAAGCTGCTGAAATATAAAAAAGAAAAAAGAAAACTAGAGTGGCCAGGAAATATTACTTTTATAAAATTACTGAATATAGCACCAGTCCCACTTCCTAAAAAGTAAATAGATAAAAAACAAACCATGTTTGAACTTTCATTACCCAAACTTTACAAATGGCACTAAAGCCAGCAAGTGAGTAGACAAACACACCTTATATAATACCTGTCAGAGCCTATTCCCAAAAAGGAATTGTATAGTATGGCCTCATAATGCTTGGTGATTTTACTCACTTGTTTCATTCATTTATGCTGAGCGTATACCAGCTAACTGTGGGCACCAGGTGGGGACACACCGGAACTGGTGGCCAGGCAATCCCAGGGTACAAGGAGACGGACAACACTTCACGCTCACGCTCATATCTAGAGGCAATTGAGATAGTTATACCGGCCTACTCTGCATGTTTTTGGCATGTGGAAGGGAACCAGAGTACCCAGAGAAAACCCACACGAGCTCAGGGAGAACATGCAATCTCCACACAGTGAGGAGCAAGCTGTAATTGAAACCTTGATCCCAGAACTGTGAGGCCGACGTGCAAATCACTGGGCCGCACCCCTCTTTTTTTTCCATTTATGTTTATAATTTTGAATTTCAAAAGGAGAAGATTGATAGCATAAATCCACATGAATTTTATTCTAAAAAAAGAAAATTATACATTGGAGCTTAATACAAATACCCAGAACAATGAAGGCACATGATTTTATGCATCGCACTGTTTATTATTGTACAACTAAACGAAAGAGGGGGCTTCTTATTTTCTTTTCTTTTAATTTATGCTTTTATTATTATTTATTAGTTTAACTTTTACAATGTGCAAGTCACCCTATGAACAAGCACAAAAATTAGCCATATTTTTCACGAGTATGAAAGGAAAATGCACAGCGTGTTCTGCCTTGCATTTAACCTCATCGTAAATCGTTGATGGTGCTTTTATACGATAATTACAGCACAGGAATTGTTCGCTCCATCAAGCCTTGTGGACAACCCTGTCGAAATAAGCTTAAAACATACACAGCAGTGAGGTAAATTTCCCATACACTCAGAAAATGAAATTACGTATTTGTACCATTCAGGAAAAACAACAGCTTTCATCCCGGTGGAGATACTCCCTAAAGTAGTTCTTTTATACTCTTCCTACTTCAGTGACTAGTACAGCTGAGGAACATGGTGCTTTCCTTTGGCTGTGGACCAAGGCTACAAATTAGCTGACAGTAATCTTTGCTCTGGATGTTAAATTGAATGGAAAAGATATTGGTTGGACATGTGTTTCGCATCGTAATTCAATCCATGCTTGTTAATGATTCATTCAGCCTCGGGAAAAAAAAAAAATTCAGTAAGGTAGTCATAGACAGACATTAATCTGATCATTTAATTTGATTTGGTTTGGAGAATTTGTTGTAAGAACCACAGGTGACTAAAGCTAAATTGATTAATATGTTTTGCATCCCCACAAAACTAAAGACTTAATTCAGAGGAAAGTCATGAAATAAAATCGATCTTATTTATCTTGCAGATATTGTCAAGTAAATTAGCACTCGGCCAAATATCCTAAATTCATTATGTCTCAACAGAACAGTGCGGAGTACATTTAAATTAACATTGAAGGAGATGCACATCCCCCAATCGCAACAAAAACATTTATCAGATGTAATGTTTAAAAAATTCTGATTTGTGAATAGTTGCATAGATATGAAGGTGCTGCATGCAGTTGCTCGATTCAAGTAAAAAATAACAAGCCAACACCAACCTCATTGTAGGGAAGCTACCAAACTAACCACAAGTCCATTTTGCTGACCTTGCTCACACTTATTAATCTTTAGTTGGTGTTTGAATGAAGGGGACAGACCATTTTCTCTTGCCATTTTCTAAGAGTGTCAAGTGTTGAGTGAAGGAGCTGACAGAGAGAGCTACTAACTAATAAGCCTGGATCACTGAGGGGCCCATGTGACAGGTGACAGGACAAGTTGGAAATGACCAGATGTTGCTGGTCAGGTCTGTCTTACTGTGGCTTGCTGCTTCTCAGCTCTGTCATTCGCCTCATCCAGCTGCTTCTGCAGGGCAGCCTGGAGGGACTTCATCTCGTCTCTGTCAATTGAGAAGCAAATGAGAAACTGTTAGCATACCTTATGCACATTTTTAGATACTTTGATGCACAGTGGCTCTACCCTGGAAAGCTATACTTGACACAATGTTCCCTCAAGCTCTTTATCTATAGCATGTAAAATGATGTGCTTCATATATCTCCTTCTCTTCTCATCTCATTTTCTGAACCGCTTTATCCTCATTAGGGTCGCGGGGTGTGCTGAAGCCTGCCATGCATATTTTTGGAATGTGACAAAACCGGAGTACCTGGAGGAAACCCACGCAGGCCTGGCAAAAACATGCAAACTACACAAAAATGGGACGTGACCTGTATTTAAACCCAGGACCGCAGAGCTGTGCGGCCAATGCGCTAACCACTTGTTATACTGAACCACTTATCCTCACGGGGGTCCTGAGGGGTGCTGGAGCCTATCCCAGCTGACATTGGGAACCAGGTGGGGGACAAAATGAATTGGTGTCCAGCCATTCATGCTCACACTCTTACCTAGGAGCAATTCAGTGTTCAAAAGGCCTACCATGCATGTTTTTGGAATGTGGGAGAAAACCCAAGCAACCCCACAGAGAACATGCAAACTCCACACAGGAAGACTGACCTGGGATCGAACCCAGGACCCCAGAACCGTGAGGACGACCACTCAACCACCGGGACCCTCCAAATACATACTACTATATTTATTTCTTTGTTGGGCCATGCGAGTTACACTTGAAGGTAGGGTACAATTATCACCATGAGGCAGATGGAAAACTTGAATAACAATTTATACATACCTATTCTGACTTAAAATTTTGCAATCCAAAGACTAATGAAATAAATCTTTCTTACTTTCATTTTGCATCAACATTTATAGTTTTTTTTTCCATTTCAAGGGTGAGTAATGCAGATATGTTTTGCACAAGGCTTAGTAAATGAAGAGATGTTTCACTACTTGAATTAAACATGTTGAATTCGTCAGCAAGTTTTCATTATATTACTGAAATTTCCTTGCTACAATGTCAAAACCTTTGTTTTTCCATCTGTTTTCCTAATGGCCTCTTAATCAAGTGCAATATTACTTCATGTCTCTCTTGTGGCTATTCAGTTCCAAATCATATTAAAGTAATTTTTAATTAAATGGGCCATGACAAATGTAAATGAAATTAAGTTCATGAGTGTGTGGATATGATTAAACCATAGTATAAATTATTTATTGTACATCATAATACATTTCATACTATAAAGACTCTACTCGTGCTAAGTGCAATATGATTTTTGAGATGAATGCAAAAGGCTATCTGATGCTGATGCTCCAATACTATAACAGTAATTCATTTTAACAGTTTAAAAAAAATGGGACAAAAGTCTAAAATCAGTTGGAAACATTTATGTTAAAGCACAACTGTGGCATTACATGGTGACCACGTATATACAGTCATTGGAAGAGTTGGGCGGCTATGTCTGAATAGTTCCTTAATGGTTTGAAAGAATCTCTTTGCTTAATAAGGAGCACAAAGTTATTACATGCCAGTGGTGTTACGTTTTGGCATTGGCAAAATCCTTGAAAACTATTTCCTTTTCAGCAACCGGCCACCCACGGCTGCTTTGGCATTTCATTTTTAGTCTCAGTCTTAGTCCTGTGTCCCTTACTTGAACAGACTTTTACAAGCAAAATGAAAAAAAAATATATTTCCTCCAAATCGACAGGAAAGGGCACTACAAATGTGAGACTCACACAGAACCAGAGAGAAGTGAAAATGACACAAGAGGTCAAAAAGCTTTATGAAAGGCTCAATCATGATGTTTTCTCAGTTTTGTTGCCGTTTGAAATCTCATAACTGATTCAGCCAGGAAAGAACAGAACAGTAGAGCACGTTAATTTAAAATTGTACAATGGGGAAGTGAAAGAGATGACAAGAAACAGGCAACTTTTGATTGATTACGTCTTTTATAATAACGGAATCAGTTAATGATTACACTTAGCACACGTAGCAAACCACTGGCTTGATAACAATTGCTCCCAATATTTCAGTCCAGTGCTCGATAAGCAACACAGAGCTTAGGTGCTGCTCTATGATTCTCAGCTTCATCAGAGGAGACTTGCCATGCATTGGTGAAAGGCTATTGATTGGCTATTCAGATACTGCATGTAGGAGGTTGGGCTTTAATCAGTCTGACGTTTCAGAGAGCAAGCAGGCCATGAACGACTCCTAATCATTAACAGTCTCATTACACACTACATTAATCAGACAATCCTAACTGGTGAAGCACTTTAGGTAAACAGTTTTCCAGCTCACTTACAAAAAGATATATTGCCAAAACAAGAGTTTTTTTGCGACCGTATCTTACTTCATATTTGGGTGGATTGAGGTGTGCATGAATGCCAAAAAAGACACTTGTTAAGTGATTGATGATACTGGTGGCGAAGGGATTATTGAATTATTCCACAACGCGGCACTGTACATTTTTATTTAATAATTAAATCTGTTAATATTTAATTATAAATATGTCAATATTAATATTTGAATAGGGAGTGCTTGCGACTTCAAGTGCAAAGTATTTGCTGATGCGTCTTTACCTTTGTTTGTGGCTGAGCTCCAAAATCCTTTGCACGTCCTTTTTGGTGACTGAGTCACCGTTTTTCAATGACTAAAAGGGAGAAAGACAAAAAAAAAGATGTTTGCATTTGCATTATTACACAATGACCCCTATGGGATGAATGAAGTACAAAAAAAAGTGTCCAGCCAGGCTGGTCTAGTTGGAGGAAAGTATCAGGTGTGTTATATGATAGGAGAATATCAGCAATGATTAAGGGAAAGGTCTAGAGGACAGACATTGTGTATGGCTAAAGAGACAGTCGGTCTAAGAAAAAGAAAGGAAGCATAGCTAGAAGTAGCAGAGATGAAAACACTGAGGTTCTCTTTTGGAGTGACCAGGTTGGATAGGATTAAAAATGAGATGGACAGTAATGGTTAGACATTTTGGAGACTAGGTCAGATATAGCAGACTTTGATAGTTTGGACAAGTCTGGAGGAGAGATAGGGACTATATAAGTAGAAGCATGTTGAGGATGGAATTGCCAGCAAACAGGGAATAGAGGTCGACCTATGAGAAGATACATGTATGGATGTAGTGTGGAAGAACATAAAAGTGGCTGGTGTAGGTGATGCAAAGGACAGGGTGGAATGGAAAATGTTGTAATCATTATGGCGACCCCTCAACTGGAAAAGCCCAAGTTGTAGCTGTCGTTGACCCCTAAGTGAGTGTCAGGGCAAACAAATATGCTTAACCCGTTCCACCCAAAGGACTATGATTCAATTAGAAAACAGTTTCAAGCTAGATTTATCTGTAATAAAATATCCTTGAAGTCCCAGGAAAACCAGATGAAGCTTCAAATAATTGGGATGCATGCCAACAACATGTAATTATGCAGCAGATGTTGAAATGTTGATGCCCCAGAATGAACAAGATATAGCCTCAAACGATCTGGCTTGGTTCTTCCTAATAAGGGGTATAAGCAGAAATGCAGATTTTTTTTTATTAAGACTCATTCTGGATTATTTCCTGATTGCTTGACAGTTCCTTAAAAGGTATTTGTGTTTTCTACAGATTGGGCTACTATTCCCCAAAAAATAGAAAGGCTATTTGCTCCCAAATTAGAGTTTAAAAAAAAATGCTTCAAGTGAATTCCGTGGCAATCACATTTCCATACACCCTATTTATCCTGGTTGTAGGGGATTGTTTCTTCTCACTCTGCAACGGCCTTCATTCACATTTATGTTCAGGAATGAGGCAGGCACTGTTTACAAATGAATATTAAATCAACCAAAGCCTTTTTGAGTTATGCAATGAAAGTGGAAATGTGTTTTGAATTACATTGGAACTTCTAAAGCCTTTGTTGTACAATTTAGAATATGACCCATTTTCAGAAAATGATGCCTAATACAAATCTTTTGAGTTTGAACCACCATCATGGAACATGTCACATGAGATTATTTTAAAACTTGACTGTTGTTTAACATGCTGATATGCTTCCGTTTTTCTACAGTGCTCGTCTTGGCTAGGATTTCTTGTGAACAGTGGCTTATCACGTGATTTTCATTTCCATGCTGACTAAACTGGTAACCAATCAAATGCAGATTACATTTACACATGTACTTTGAATAATTACATGTGGACTTTTATGACTGTCTGAATAGAGAATCAGAAACATAAGGGAAAAAAACTCACACGAGCATGGCAAAATATTTCAAGTTCACAAAGCCCAAAGATTAAAATTCCAAACTTCATTAATGTTAAGTAGTCGTGCACTTGCTTCAAGATTCAGCAAAGGAGCAATTTCGCCATGGTGCTAGAAAGCATCCACACTGCTTCACCGTTTCCACCATTTTAAACAGTGCTTTGATTTGTCCGAGTGTATGGGGAGAGGGGGGGGGGGGGGGGTTCTTCCAACTATCCCTTGGCTACTGCTCTGTAAGAACTCTTGTCCTCCTTTGAAGAAAGAAGAGAAGTCTCCAAAGAAACCCCATCCTCTGCAGCATTCCATTAATCTACACTGTACAGTAGAGTGTCCAGGAAAAAGCCACTCCTTGGTAAAAAAAACAACAGAAAAAAAATCCAAATTTTGCCAAAAGGCACCAGAAGAACATTAAGAAGATGAAAGAGATGAAAAATGTGTACAGGCGCGTTTTATCCACCATGGAAGAGCTTGAGAGGTTCTGCTAAGAGAAATACGCAAACATACCCAAAGAATGGTATGCCAATCTTGGGACATCATGTTTAAAATGGCTCGAGGCTATGCCAAATTGGGAGCAGACAAGTTGAATTGGATTACTCGGAGAGTGACCACTCCACTTTGACTTGACTCGCTCAGATGGTCCGAAATGTAACACTCGACTCAACTTGAGGTAGAGCAGGATGATATGTGCAGAAAGTCATATACCAATATATTTAGGCTAAATACAAAGAGAGTGAGGGCGGCCTTTAGTGGTTAGCACGTCTGCCTCAAACTCTCGGGTTCAAATTCAGGTTCGTCCACCTGTGTGGATTTTGCATGTTCTCCCCGGGCCTGCATGGGTTTTCTACGGATACTTCGGTTTCCTCCCACATTCCAGAGACATGCATGGTAGGGTGATTGGACACTTTAAATGTTTGAGAGTGAAGGTTGTCCTTCTCCTCCTGCCCTGTGATTGGCTGGCCACTGATTCAGGGTTCAGAAATTAATGAATGAAAAAAAAGATTGATATTAAAATTCCAAGATCTTCGTCGTCCAGAATGACTTCCGAATGCCCCAACACACCAGAAATTTGAGAAACGGAGACAATTCTATCCCAGCTGACAGAGCGAAAGGCAGACTACTCCATAACGGAGAGACAAGTGAAGCCATCAGGTGGCTCAATTTCGGATCTTTTGGATATGCTATTTAAGATGTAACAGATAAGATTTTTTTATAACAGAATATTCTATTCATGGCAAACAATGCATATTTATTCAAAGTCAGGTTTGGCAAGGCACCTGCACAATCCTGACATGTCCAGCCAGACACAACCACTAAAGCGTGTAATAAATGCAGTACAAGGCCAGGTACAACTTCAGGGTCGTTCTGTGTGTTGTGCAAGCATGGTGCAAGTGGGGCTCTATGAACCACTCGGTTTATTCGTTGACCAGAAAGTAATTTGACAATTAACAATGAATGAATACGGTAATTACATCCTTAAAGACAATATAATCTTCAAAACAAATGAAACGTATCTTCACGAATTAAGATAGACAAAATAAAATTGCTACCTTACATTTTCCTACTGCACAGCAGTTTATTTTGTGAACAGGGAATCAAAGTTGTTTGGAAAAGGGCAAATTCGCACCTGCCACAAGCACTGTGGGTCATCCAACAAGTTTACCGACAAAGGGCTCTGCCGACATTTCCAGTGACATCTTAAGAAATTTCTTCCAACACCCTTTGGCATTGCTGCTGGATTGTGTAAAACTAGATAATTAAGACATTTCAGTATGGTAAAAAGCAGGAAAATGTGTGCTTTTCTCCTGTTCTAAAATTCAGTTATATTTCATCGGCATTTTCAAAAAACAAGAAATGCTAATATATACTATTAAAGAGACATTTATTAGTACTTTTTCAAATGTTATGCTGTGACTTTGTTACACTTGAAATCAAGTCTGTCAATTTAGTTGCTCCTTCAACCAATGTTGTTCTTTGCTATGAGTTAACTTTATGGACACTGAAATTTTATTAAATCTGTACATTCCTGTCCACCATTTTGTAACATTTCATGTGAATCAATCAACTTTTTTTTGAATGATGTTTTAGATTTTGAAAAATGAAATAAAACATTGATGTTTTAAATAGGTGAAGGTGATCACACAAAGGCAGCATGGGAGTGTGGATATGACTGCCAAGAATAAATCTCTTCAATCAAGATAATGTTAATGTTTGAGTCTTGACCTGAAACTTGAGAGCAACTCATCTTATCAGTGGCTGATTAAAATATTCTTTTTCCCGATGTTTGTATTCTCTCCTAAACGGCAACACTGGTATTATGTATGTGTTAAAATTTTCTTCAAAATATATGTTCCTCTAAACGCAATCTTGCCCTTGTCCATCAAGTTGGCCAAGGGCCCAGAGCGAACCTAACATAGTTGGCTGCAGTAGAAAGACATCCAATTTTGCCATGGGGGAAATTGATAGCCACATATAAATAGGACATCACACTCACAAACACCCCACACCTCCCACGCACACATTTTCTTGGCGTGAATCTTTTCTTTGATAGCTGATTTACTTATATTTTCCACAAAACACATTGCAATCCATCAGATAGACTACATTTAGAATAAAGGAGCACAATAAAATCTGTTTAAGTATAATTTCGGTTAATTTTTTTCTTAAAATTATTGTCTAACATTTGTTCATAATCTGCTTACACCCACAATGCTTCTTGGATTTAATGAAATAATATTGTTCCAAAATGAAATATATAGCACTGTGTGTGTAATGTAAAAATTAATTAAGTGTGGTTGATTGAGTTTGTGTTGTTTGGGGGAATAAAGAACAACAACAACAAAAAACATGGAATTTTTGTTTTGTGAGACTTCCAATGGGGGGACAGAGGAGTCTACATAGGAGACAATTTAAAAATAAAATAACATATATGGCATATGTATTGACGTTTTGGGGGGATTTCATAATCATGATCTTGTTTTTGTCTATTGAAACAATAACTTGCAAATCAAAGCACTTAATTACTCGAAAATTTTGTGTGGAGAAGAATTTAATCAGTATGTTTTGGTCATCCATATTTCAATGTATTCCTTTGCTATCTTCCTGAGAAGCCAATGAGATGAGCAGGATTTTGAATTGTCTGTCATACTCATATGCTTGTTGGTCACAAAGCAGGAGACGTGGGGGAATCCTTTTCCTGCATTTTCTCTTTTCTATTTTCAAAATGTACACTATTTATGAGTTTTATGACAATATAGGACAAAGCGCATCCTTTGTACGCCCAAAAAGGGATGCATACTTTTGTTTCTAAATAGAGGATGATTTCATTTTTCATAGAATGTTTGACAATCCTAGTAATCCAGTATCTTAACGACAATGAAAGTTTCAGGAAGCAGAGGCAATTGAAGTGTGCGAAATAGGGCGATATTTATAAACAATACAAAAACTGATATTATTTCTCTCGCTTACATTCCCACAACAGTTCTTGTTGAAAAAGCATACAGAAATTCGTAATATCTTTCAGAGAGAAACTGAAAATGTCCAACCTGAATGCTGCCTTTTATGTTGTTCAGCTCCTTGGTTGTCTTGGAGAGTTGGTGCAAGATGCTGCTTCTTTCGTTGAAGACTTCCTTTAGCTTTTTTTCCAGCACATCATAGCCATGTCTTTTTGGGAAGAAAGAAAAGTTACTTTTAATGTCTATTTCAGACTGACAGTCAGCCTTTACTGCCACTTATAGCACAAGATTGAGCACCAATATCATAGGCAGTGTAAAGCAACAGGGAAAATACTGCTAAACACAGTCTATAAAGAAAACACAATAAAAAAAAAAAGGATTTAACTGTACAACCTATTCTTTCCCACCAATAGTTTTAGTAAAGACTGTTTGAGAGAGATGTCAGAGGCATGCCCCCGCTGTTCCGTTTTAATGTTGGACAGGGTCCAGTCAGCTATTAAGGAATTGTGGGTAAGCAGTGGGTGTATTGTCACATCCCCTTAGTCTCTAAGAAACCAACTAAGCAGCTACTGAACAATACTGCAGAGGTTACATTTCATTTGATTTACATTATTTGTATTTAACCTTCACAAAAATGAAGTATCAAGAGCTGAGTAAATTTGGAATAGTGCCTTAAATTGTTAAATACCTCTCATCTCGCCTGGGCATAACTTCAATGTATAGTGACTTTTCTATGAAAATAATTTTCATGAATCTATTGATTATTTTTGTGGAACCCATGCACACAGACACACACACACGGCCACACACACACCCTACCTATGTATTGCACCTCATTGTTGGAGGATTTGGTTTTATAGAAGTCTGTCCTAGACTGGTTGCTTAGTCAGTCAAAGGGCACAAGAGAGAGATAACCATGTGCACTTAGATCTCATCACCCCTCTTGAAAGAGCCCTCATTTAAGGGTCCTACTACCTTCTCACACAGAATTAATTTTTTTTCACTTCCTCTCTACATTGAGCAAGAAGCAATACATGTAATGTCATTTATCTTTACTTTTTTACCCACATACAATTTTGTTAGTTTAGCAAAGTGTAATAAGTTACAACAATTTTGTGATGGTGAGCCCTACTCTGTGTGGTCTTATTTTATGTTGCACCTGCTGGATGCTAGAATAGGGCTTAACACACTACCAGGGTGTTCTAGTCTATGCCTCTAAAGCTCTTGCTATGCTATTATCTTAAGTTATTATTAGAGAACTAATATATTTATCTATAGCTCCATGTGTCTGAAAAGTGTTGTAAAACGGGTTCTTCATGCTAGAGACGCAGGTCACAAAATGAATGATAAAAAAAAATGAAGAGGTGAAATATTGCTTCATACTCTTATTCATAACCCAACTAGTTGGTGACTGCTAAGAAAAGAACATGAGTGGGATGAACATTATTTCATTTGATGTCTTGGCACCAACAAGGTGTCTCCAAAAACAAATTCCCTTTAAGGTGGACATTCTGGAATAACAAGGACAACGTCTAAAAAAAATGAAATATTTCATTTTAGGCATTTTCAATTTGTAATAAGACTCAGGCTGTCTTCATGAAACTCATCAGACTTTACAAGCTGAAGGGGATTCTCTATTTATTTCATCCTATTACTGAGGATAAGTGTTTCTGAACCTTTAGAGCCAGAGCAAGTGGAGAAGAATGTTTCCCAACCAGTGTGCCACGGCACACTGGTGTGCCATGAGCATTGGTCAGGTGTGCCGCGGGAAATTGCAATAAGTCACACAATATAATATTCAGAGAGAAAGATATGAATATAATGAGATTAAAATTAAACTATTAAAAGGTTAAAATCAAAAGATAATGAACATAAAATTATAGAATATACAATTATAAGATTCAAATGGTGAAACAGTCATTTTGTTGTTTAGTTTTCTCTAACATGAACCGGAAGTTGTTTGGTTACTATGGCATGAACTTTTGGCGATGTAGTCTGTGTGGGCACATTTTTTGCTTAATATTAGGAGATATAAGTAGTATATGGAGAAAAGTCATAACATGTAAGTATTAAAAATTACATGACTTACTTTTGCATCACTCGAACCAAAATTTGTTCAGGGTCCGCAGACATCAACTTTGTTGACATAAAGTCAGTGTGAAAAATTTGATTTTGTGATTATTTTGGAGGTTTATGTGATTCCTACTGATAAAACCTTGATAACAATGCCTATTGTTAATATAGGCCAAGTAGTTTTAAATTAAATGATTTCAGATGGTGGTCTCCCTTGAGATTTTTTCAATGCAAAAAGTGTGCCACATCTTAAAAAGGTTGGGAAACCCTGGTCTAGAATACTTGTTCAGCCTGACCCTGCGATATGAAATATAATTTCCACAAATAAAGGCATTGTCGCTGAATAGAATCATAACCATTGAAGCAATGACTCAATAAAGGAAACCAAGGCTACGGTACCAAGTACCAGAAAGGGGACTTGCAAGCACTCAGGGCTCCTGTTGACAAGGGGTTGCCTGTAAATATGATTAAAGTGCTCACACAGTAATATATACATTCAGTTTATTGGGTAAGCAGAACACAAATTTGCAAACGCTTCAATGCGTTCCCATATTTCTTATATTGTAGCATACGCTAAACCATATTTCTGGCAGTTCACTGCCAATTTCCATTTGCGAGACCTAGAGCCTCATGTGGGGGGAAACAAAATCAGAAATGTTAAAAAAAAGAAAAAAAATGCCAACCATCCAGTCAATTACAATATAAAGGTGATTCAGAAATATTTACTTGCATTAAACAATAATTCACAGTGTGTATTCTGAGAATGTGTTGCATGAAGCAATCGACATCAATGCCCTGTAGATTGGAGTGCAGTGAAGATGGTGAGAAAACAATAGCTGACAGGTGTGGACTATTCTTGCGGATAAAATGTTCAATATATCCAAGCAAAATTGTTGTCAATTGTAACAATGTCCTGAAAACATCTACACCAGTCACAATACTGAAAGTGTACTTTGTATTATGTTTTTCACCTTGCTTGTATTTTTGATATTCACAGAGCATTCTTGAAAATAATTCTGCAATTAGACCACTGACTTTCTGTTTAACACATTTTCAAATGGGTGTCTTTGCACCACTCGAGTGAGAACAATGTGTCGTGTCGTGCGGTAAAAATGGCACTCGGTTATTTAATGGTAGCATTTGTAGCTTTCATTGTCCACCTAATTTGAATAATTGTTTATTTTTGCTGAGTTGCTTGACTTTCTTTTCATTCAGAAAAACATTAACCCTGCCAGGCATGCAAGGCGATTTTTTTCTCCAAACATAAGATGAATGGATTCCGACTCATGAATAAAACCTGACATAATTCATTTCCATTTATGGTGAAAATGTTAATACCCATACCAGGAGCTTCACAGTAAAAAGCAATGGCATAATACTGTTCAATACATGGCTGATCCAAACATTAAAACTGAAATATAAAACCACAATAAGCTACAAGGTAAAAATTAATTAATTTGTATTATGCACATTAAAAGCAGACAGGGATTTAGGTATTTCCAATTTTAGGATAGAATAATTATGCCAATATGTGGTTAGCAAACATAATTACAAGGGAGCTTCTATATTTCTTGTGTCAAACCACCAAAGATTCATGGGTATATCGACCAGAACTGCTTGCTGTGAATTGTGCTCTGAGCAGGACCACTAACCTACATGGATATGAACTTGTGAATAGCAACTGTTACACAAACATAACAGGAGGATTAGGGTATTAATTACATTTCTATCACGGTATTTGACACAGTACATTGTATAACTCTGAATAAATACTAAGTGCATGGTGCTTTGCCTTTGGAGTGCCAAAACAAACATTCATTTTGGAGGAGAAAAAAAGTGTTCATATCTCTGAAAATATTTGCCTACAGCATTGAGGGTCTAACATGGTCTATTACGAACAATTTGGATTTCCATTCACAACCAATTCAATGAACTAATTATTACAAATGCTTTACAGTTACTATTTGCTGGTAGATACTGGACATTCCAATAGTGTGTTTCTGAAAATCACAACAATTTAGTTTTTTTTATGTTTCAACTAAAATCTAAAACATGTAATCTGGAAACCTGTTTAAGGCTGACAAAAAGCAACTGAAATCGTTTCGTTTTATGATTACACAGAACAATGAATGAAAAAAATGGAACGCAATATTTCTAAGACAGCTGCAAAAGTCCAGTTACAATCAATTCAATGCCATGAGAATGAAATGAAGTGGACAAATGACATCATTCTCAAGGACCACAGGAATTCATCACAGCCCTCAAATTGAATGTTCATGTTCATCATTGCAACCTAAGATGTCTCCGAAGGCATTTCAAACAATTTGCTAGAACCGCCAACACAACATCTTACAATTACACGCTATGTGGAAAACCTTCAGCCTAGGATCTAGACATCTAGCATGATAACTAGAAGTACAATTGATAGCTTTTTTGTCATTGTATGGGTACAACGAAATGCCTTCCATGCAGAGCCTGATCAGATAGTTATATCATCACGTACTACCTGTGTACATCCAGTCATGGACGCGCTAGAGCCTATCCGAGGAAACTATGGGCAATAGGTGGGGTATGCCCTGAAATGGTTAACAGTCAATTGCAGGGCACAAGGAGACAAAAAAACCTTTAACTCACATTCATACCGAGGAGCAACATGGACTGTTCAATCAGGCTATTATGGATGTTTTGGAATGTATATGGAAACAAGAGCACCTAGGGGAAAAACAATAAAAGCAGGCACAAGAGGAATTTGAAAAACTCCACACAAGAAAGCCAGAGCCCGGCAACAAATCTTTGATCTTGGACCCATAAGGCTGATGCGGAAAACCCACTCACCACCATGAACCAAATCCTTTTTTTTGTGCATGACCAGCACAATAGAGTAAAGGGGGTTGGTGGGCTGTTTACTCATTGTTTGTGGTGACAGAATATTTTTTTCAAATCACCATGACAAAGAATCAATCACGCTTGTCAGTATCTAACCCTCGAAAATAAAACCTTAGCTGAACAATGATGTAACATATTCATTATCCAATGTTGCCAATTCAGACGGTTAATGCTAATCTTGTGTTTCACACATTGCAGCTGTAATTTTTGGCTTTGAGATGGCCTTGCTTTAGCCAAAAAAAAAAACTTTCTTGAGCTTTGGCCAGCTGGGCTGATGTCATTGGCTGAAATACTCAGCATAGGGGGTTAGTAATGATGTTAATTACCCTTGCTGTTTTGCTACATTGGGGCTAATTAAGTGCAAGTACACAACCATGTAAACAAGTGATGGCATTTTGATAGAAACCTGAAGAGAATCAGTGGGTGGAATTGCATACAACAGAGGATATATCCTGGCAACGCAGGTTTTGTAAGACTATTCAAAGAAAGCACTTATGATGAAGAGATTGTCTAGACTGGAGTCCTGCCATACCTTGCTCAGGGCGATACGACATGGCCTGGGGTGAGTTTTTGATTTGGATCTTTGTTGGTGACCTAAAAGTAGAATTTACTGTTTTCAAGCTGTTACCATTATTTAAATTAGCCTCACTTCACTGCATCTGTCAGCCTACCCCTTGATTGCATGCTCACCAAAATTGCCTTAGAGCAGAGGTGTAACTTGCACCAAAACCTAAAACTCCTCTCTGGAGCCATTCTTGCACAAAAGTGTTTATTAAACTCGGCATGTCTGCAATTGAAGGGAGCACCATTGCTCCAGTGGTAGGCCCATCTTCCAATTGAGCAATATACGAATTCCCAAACACTTGCCAAATTGTTTTCTGGAGTACAAGAATGTTTCTATTAAGGCACTCACGGCCAAACAGAGTTGCCACGCAAACTATGTGGAATATTTAAAAGTACAACGAAAAACAGCATTCAGTGAGTAAACTAAGGAATGCAAACTACCAAGATAATTCCAACGATAAATACAACCATACAAAGGGTGCAGGACTACAATGGGAGGTTGGACATACACAGCGGTAAGCAAGAGTGATTACCCGAAAATCAGCTGACGGTGACTGTTGTCTTTAAGTACTGCATGTATCTCATGTGTCATAGGTGCGTTGCCCAGCCCCACCCTTACGGCTCAATACGATACTGAAAAGACACACAAAAATGACACGTGGCTACATTTGGTATGCAACCAAAAAGTGACATCTCAGACAGATGGCACAAAGAGAATAAGTTAAGCCAATTGGAAAGAAAGGGGAAGGTGAAGACCAAGGTAGATAATTCAAAATTAGTTGACAAATGTAGCTTTATATCATTCTGGTGCACTAATCCATAAAAAAATGAAGTAAAAAGCCATAGATAGATATTATGTCTTTGGTAAAATATTGAGAGGAGATTTTTATTATCCATTGACTTTCAAAAACACATTTTGTGTTCACTATATTTATTAATATGCTAAAACAACTGCTGCAGGGTTGTACAGAACTCACCTGCTGACCAAAAGATTTGTATGATTAAATGCAAATAAAGATTCAACATGGCCTGAAGATTGTTTCTGTCACAGTACGAATAAGAGATTGAACAGAAATTGTTGACAAATGAGTGAGTATTTTGAGCACAGTTAAAATGACAATGCATTTCATCTCTGAACTCTCAGAACACCTTTTTCCCGATTGCAACATTTTATAGACTGTGACAGAGAGTATTATTATAAATCTGCAATGCCTGGGCCCCAACTAATAAACTGTAAAAATGACACAGGGATAGCAAAATGAGTCACTGTAACCCTAAGAGTACAATCTCAGCTTTCCAATGACAACTCAATAATTTTTGCCTCGTCATCACCAAGGAGTTGCAACTTGAAATTGGATGGTCCATGCATCAAAATGGCACATATATAGCACTGTATAGTTTTCCTTAGCAAGCATCATGCATGCTGTATTATTTAAAGTATTTAATTTAACATTCATTTAACTACCACATTCACTACATTTCATTGTGATGTTTTTTTAAAAAGATTTGACATCATGGATGTGCCGACAAGTCTGCAGCAACGGTGTTTTATCATCATGTCAATAAGGATCTGACCAATGCTTAATACTTTGTTGAATATATGCCATGTAAGAAATTGAGGAAGTTCTGAAGGCAAAAGTTTAACCCAGTAGTAGAAAGTGTACTTATTGAGGTGGCCACTGAATGTCTATGTATGCCTTTATGCCTGTATGTAAATATTTTTTATTGTGTAAATGCATTTTAAATATTCAAAAGGGATGTCTATCTGAATACAATGTAGCAACATCTGAAGGATGGGGTTAAACAGAGCACACTTAAAAAGATATTGTTGAGCTGTTTTTGAAGAGTATAACTTCATCATTCAACCTTTCTCTTCGTTTTAAGTAGCACCCAAATTAATCCTTCCCTTGAGTGAATCTTTTTAATCAAATAAGTGATTTTTTCCTCCCTTTAGAACATACAAATTAAGTAGGTTTGGGAATTTTGAATAAACTATTAAATAAGATTAAAATTTTCCACAAGTAATATTATATACAGTATTATACAAAACAAAGGCCTTTTTTTGTGAGGCATATCAGCAGCACTGTATCCTCCAACAAAGCGTATTAAATGTGCAGTTATCCGACTAAACAACACAATACAAACAACCCAAATGGGAGCTCCCTAAACGTCCGTGTGGACATTAAAAATCATTTGCCTATAAAGACATTCAGAATCACATCTTCTATGTCTAAGTAGCTGGACGGAAGGCTATAAAAAAAGGTTGAGATCAATCGTACCTGGAGACAATTCAGAGCACAGGTATCAAAGCAATTCCAAAGAGGGCCATGTAGGTGCAGAGTTTCATCTGAACTGAAACAGCACAGACAGTTTGACCAATGAGTTCTCT
Organism: Stigmatopora nigra; assembly: GCF_051989575.1. Lineage (NCBI taxonomy): Eukaryota > Metazoa > Chordata > Actinopteri > Syngnathiformes > Syngnathidae > Stigmatopora > Stigmatopora nigra. The sequence goes on along the minus strand of NC_135510.1, from coordinate 13,565,856 downwards.
GCTGAAACAAGCAACACCTGACAACCATCAGGTGATTACAGTTGTCTGAGATCCGATTGGTGAAAAGGAAGTGCTAACCAGTTGACAACCGTGCCATGGAAAAACAATTGTTTTATGTGTTGTTGTTTTTTACATTTTAAATATATTACATATAGACATCATGTTGTGTTGCATTGTGAATAAAATTGGTGCCTCATATCTTTTAATTTCAGAGTTGTCATTTAAACAATTATTTCCATATTACAATACTTTAACGTGAAAATGTGATTCTTTTTTTATGTCTTAAGTCTAATTTACTATAGATGAATTCAACTGAAATTGGTGCAAGCCAGTACATTTGGGTAAAGTGTAAAAGAGAGTCTCATTCAGTCTTTAAAAAAAAATGAATGAAGGTGTGTTTTGTCTTTCTCACATAAACAATAGATTCTGGCGTAGTTTAATGAGCTTTATTGCAAAGAGAGCAGCTGTGTTTGTTTCAGAGACACTTTGCAAAATGAAATCCACATGTTGTAATGATTACACAAATTAACTTAATGTATAAACAAAATGTCCACATTTTCATTCTTTATTCCCACTGCTTATCCACATGAGGGTAGTAGAGATGTTAGAGTCCATTCCAGCTGACTACACCCTGAACTGATCACCAGCCAACCACTGGGAACATATAGACTACCACCCTTCTATGTACACACACATTCAGTTACATACACACCAAATGACAGTTTAGATTGCTCAATCCACCTACAATACATGTTTTTGAGATATGGGAGGAAATCGGCACAGAAAGAGGATGAAATTAGGGTTAGGAAAACCCAATGTGTTGTATGATAACAACAATGGCTGGCAATAAGTTAAGAGTGTAAGGGTATGGCATCTCAAGCCAAATTTATCTTTAAGTGCCCTTTTTAGGATTGTTTCATTGTTAAATATAGTAAAATAAAACCTAAAGAGCTATACATTCAATCTGTCTGACATTATTACCAGAGCTGGATTGTTGAATAAACCTATTACCCAACACCATGGTATCAAACATTTGGGGAATCCATACATTCTCTGTATAATTTACACTTGTGTGCTTTGGATGGATATTATCCAAGCTGACTTTGGTTAGGTACACATTGCATTGGCTTCAAGCCATTTAAAGGATGAGTTTATTTTTTCTGACAGAAGGCGACTGAGTAGCTTGAAATAAACGTACAGCCGAAATTTGTACCTCGTTTAACCCTTTGTGAGAGCGGCATTTCACCCTAAATACACAAGAGTATGTGGGGTGTTAAAATTGGGGCTTGCAACTAATTCAGGGTGTCCCGTGCTCCCTGCCCACAATTAGCTGGGCTATCATCCAGTACTCCATGACCCTTTTGAGGTTAGGCAGTCCATAAAATGACTGAATGAATAATATTATGGGCGATATTTTTCTGTAGTATTTTAAGAGTGAAGAACTTGCCAAATGTCACATCATACAGCTGTAGTATATTTTTCTTTGTGTCTTCTTCTTCAATGACTGCAATCAGAATGTAATATTTTACCCCTTTCAGTGAACTGCCTAACTGTCTCTTATAGTGCTGTTTCGTATCCGGCCTCCAAAACCTTTTTACCCCATTCAATGTGCTCCCACTACTGTTGGCATGAGTGTGTCATCAAATACAAATCACCAATGAAAAAACATCCATCTCATTATATTAAAACACTGGCGCTGTATATTTTTCACTTGAATGAAGCTACATGGATGTTCAGTGAAATTGCTTGTCTCAAGAATGTACTGCTTAATTATTTGTGTTGGGAAAGCATTTTACCCCTGAGTGTGGACATGTTTAAAATTGTTTCAGTGTTTTTTCAATCTACTGCAACACGCCCTTACAGACTTTGAGTCGTTGAATGTTTAATTTCATCCTTAAACTTCATACAATTTTCTGTCAGTTGAACTCCTTCTACATTTATTCTTTGTTTCCATTTTTAGGATCCGTGCTGTTCAAATGAAATTTCAGATCATGAAAATGCAAATTTCTTCACAAAATGTAATACAATGGTACAAGTAAAAAAATGTCAACCTTTGATTAAAATGAAGCACATTTCTCAGAATCTAGTCTGTTAAGAAATTTATAAGGCTTTTGTTTTCGCAAACCTCATTTCAACAGAAGTAAACAGTTGTTGTCAAGACCATTTGAATTCATGGGGATGTTGAAGACACTATTCATAGCATTTCAGGAGTTGAATACAACACATGTATTTTATAATTTATAAGGAGAGTGGGTAAGAGAGTAACTAATTCTTGTATTTCATTTTTAAATATCCTTATTTATCAATTTCCTTACGGGACATTTTTTTTTTTTTTTTTACTTATTTGGCAAAAATCCCTTAATGTCTACTTTGAATAATTAAAACCAAATAAAATAGAAAGTATTCACAGCTTATTTATCAACACTTAAATCTGTTGCCAAAATAATAGCAGCAACATGCAGAATAAAATGTGCGTTATTAATAATTCTCTGTAATTGAAACATCTTATCTTGGTATAGAGAGTTGTAGACTTATGATAAAGGTAAAAAATATGCATCAAATCATGCTCTATACTGCTCATTCTGTTCAAGGTTGTTGGGAGGGGAAGGATGTGCCAGCAAATCTTAAGTCAAAAGAAGGATGTCAGTGGTACACCATCAATACGCGTGAACTGAAACCACGCAGCTTACATTTATTTAAGTGGCATTACTGTATAGTTAGATATTGAGAAAACAATACCATTGATATCTTCTAGTTAGGCTCTACAGTCCATTATTACATGAAAAAAAAATAATTGTAAAATTGTATTTTATATTAAGCACAGAGTATAACCAAACTATTATTATTCAAATTCTGAGCCGCTTCATCCTCACTAAGAGGAAAAATAGATAGATATATTGTTTACATAAGGCTATTGTGATGTTTGTCTTTGTAAATGAATGATCAACTACAAATTAAAAAGGAGTTAAAATAATCAAAACAAAAACATAAAAGACAAATTTGTAATAGGTCACAGTAAATGAGATTTAATAAGATAAATACACTTAATTCATGATCAGCTCATGGTTTTATGAGAGTCATTTTGTCCATTAATTTGAGTACTTTTCCAATGAGTACCCTCTAAATGAACAGATTGAATAATTGAATGAATAAAAGACTTTCCACCTTATTACACAACTATAGGTGGCCACTACTTCGGGGACATTTTTTCACTACATTCATGTTTGTCAAAGTGACATAATGCTACTGCCACTGATAAGGGTAATAGTCACAAGGTGTAAGAATCTAATGCACTATATTTGTGGATGGAGAAACCCATTTACTACCAGAGGCATACCACCATTGTATCTCGGTAGCTTGAAAAAGTATCCTAGACACTTGTCAACATCCATCTCCACCTCAGTGAAAAGCAGTCATCTAGTACGTATCGTTGTATAAAATTAACCCATTACATGGTCATTCGGTAGATTGTTGTATGACACTAGCCACCAGAGCCAGTCAATCATAAGTGTATGCTTACTTGCCATTGGCTTACAAAAGATGTAAATGCATACACTTTTGTTGAAAGATGAAAGTCATCATGCACACTTCCACTGTATATTGCCACTCATGAAAATGTAATGATGATAATATTAGCGGATAATATCAAACAACAATCTTGACTGGTTGATAGACTAAAGTTTTCTAAAAAAAGTGGCTAATCTTGTAATGTTACAATATATAACCTTAGTGTAGTTAAGACCTATGTGATCCTTTTATTTATTATTGTTTTCCTTTTCCTTTCTTTGGCCATTTCTACACCGGATGATGAGGTTATGTTTCCAATTTTGGTATATAATTATGTGGATGTGAAAGCCATGTGAATAAGAACAAGTATTAGATTGATTCTCTCATTTTAGTCGATTAAATCTGTAAAATAAACCAAGGGAATCTTCTCGGGGCACGAAAAAACTATGTGTGCGAGGCCAAGCCTATTAGGTCATAACAGGGACATTGGACCAAGCTAGGGATGCATCATGGGTCGCGAGGCCGCTTGTCACAATTCAACACACCGGCCATCGTAGGGTCCAGAAAGTTCAGGCAAAGCATATTAGGTCATAACAGGGACATTGGACCACGCTAGGGATGCATCATGGGTCGCGAGGCCGCTTGTCACAATTCAACACACTGGCCATTGTAGTGTACAGAAGGTCAGAAAATACCCCAAAAATCATCAGAAGGAGAAGCGCCTTTGTTGATCAGCATTTCATCTTTTCACTTCCTTACAGTAGTAAGCCTATTTACTGTAGTGCCGATTTCATTAGTATTGGGATAAATGCCTATGGAGAGATTTTAGAGAATAATCTGCCTGCGAATAATACTGCGCCTCTGTCTTTAGTGTAGAAAGAGCCAAGATGAGCAATGAGAGAACATGCAAAGCCTATCATTAGTAGAACCATCTGTCAGGCAACATCAGAAACAATGAGCACAGCACACACACCCCACTTGGAACATTGCAAATCAGTGACAGTCATTAAACTGTTATATTCCTTTTGAGAAGCAGACATCTCACCACTACACAGAAAAGTAATAAATCTACTGTGTGTTTGATGACCTCTCCTTTTCCCCTAATAGCCAATGAAGGGTGGAAGGACTGCTTGCTGTGAATTTGGAACATTTCATCTCAAGCAAAGACTTTAAAGATGTCCCATGTACAATTTTTAGGTTGACAGGGACTAAAAAATAAATTAGTACGTATCTACTGCGAAAATGATAAACATTTATTTAGGGTTTAAAGCAAATGTTCTCTGTATCAAAAAAAGACAATGGAATTGATCAGATACTTTTCGGTTCAACAAAAGTAATGGTTTATTTAAAGGTATAAGTGTTGTTTATTATTTTTAAAGCATTGTTACCATATAAATAGTAATACTAAAATATATCCAAGTATAAAACAATGCCAGTGGATTTATAAATTACATTGATTAAATGTAATAATAAATAAAGTAATAATATAAAAAAATGCACGTAAATAATAAAATAATAAAGGAAAAATATAGAATTTCAGTATTCTAAGAAAAACTACTAAGCAAAAGAAAATAAGTACAAACTGCAACTCCCTTTCTTGATCTTTTAATTACAAAATATATAACCATTAATGCAGACTACACCAAAGCAGTCTCACTTTACTTGTCCATTAATTGCACTAAGACAAAAGGTTGAATTCCAATACATTAATTTTGTCTACCATAAAGGAAGACGTGATTTCCAAGCCCCCTGAATATTGCTGACAAGTAACTTATTCCTGTGTTGCTGCATATGATTTGCATAATATAGGCCTGCTATTTGAATATGTCAAGTTTAATATTTGCCCATAATGTGTGCAGCTTGAGTCACTTCCCCCAAAGGAGGCGCCTGTCCTGCGAAAAGCGTAAGCAGAGACTTATCCATTCCACTTCAGATAATGGCTGAGCCAGCAACATCTCTGATTCTACCTCGAGCCAGCCAAGACTATTAACATTTGGATAAATTCTGTTGGGCGACTGGAAAGCGCAAGATCTTAAGCTTGTGACGAAGTGAGACAGATAATGGCTAAAGCTCACTATTTCAGCAGTAGGAATGCCTCGTTTGTCACTTTGGAGTGGGCAGGCTTCTCTCAACAGGGCTCTTGCTGGAACGTCTTTGAAGTCCTTCTATTTCTTCAAAAATGCAGAGGACCAAGAGCTAGCTTGGCCAATAATTCCCTCTTCTCATTCAACTCATATGTTTCTTTTCATGTCATACTAACCCTAAAGGATCCAAATGTTTTTGGATGTATTATCTTATTAATATGTATTATCTTCAGTCTATGTATAATTCACCGGCACCTTCATTCATTCATTTTCTGAACCTCTTTATCATCACTTGGGTCATGGCCAGAGGCGAGGGATGCTCTCAATCGGTGATCAGCCACTCAAGCCGCCGGGCCGCTCACCGGTACGTATTTAATTAATTGTTGAGCGAATCATTGGCTGGAATTGTTTGCAAATAAACCCAATGTGCTATTAAGCCCATTTTGAAAAACAGGCTTGGAAAATAATGGGCTTTCTCATCTCTAGAGTTATTTGATTATGTTAAAGGAATAAAATACCACATTTTGGCTTGTTCTCTTGATTAGAGAAGAGAACAAAGATAACAAACAGATATGTTTTTGTTCCTCTTGTTAATTTCTTGAGTGATTATGCTGCTTCACTCAGTCCAGTATCAACAAAACTGTCATCATTTTAGCCTTTGCTGTCAATCATTTGTTCATTTTATTTTTGCAAAAACAAACCTCGATGAAATACTACAAACTGAGCTTTGAGTCTAGAAAATAATTACTTTATTTATTCCAGGCTTAAAAAGATTATTTAATTCATTTTCTGTCCTGCTTACACTCACAAAGGTCAGGGGGGGTGCTGACTTTGGGCACCAGGCCAGAGACACTGAATTGTTGGCCAGCCAATTGCAAAGCGTCTTAAAACAGAGCTACGTAGTATGTGGATCCCATTGGTCTCCAACCCAGTCCTCAAGGACATCAGTGAGTGCAGGTTTCAATCCACAAGGGTGGAGAAGATAAATTTTCACCAATGTGGTGTCTTAAAAGTGTAATCAGTTGAGAGCAGTCAGGTACTGCTTGTTTCTGAAGAAGCCTTATTGGTGAAACTGTCCGAGCTGAATCAGTTGGAACCGAAACCTACTTTAAGTGTGGACTTTTGTGGACTAATTAGTACATAGTCTGTCAAAATTTGGAGATTAATCAGTCATATAATGAAGATTCTAGAAAATGTAATTTAGTCTGTTCTACCTAAATGGCCACAGACTACAAATGGATACTTTTCACAGTAGTCTGTAGATCTCCATTACATGCATCTCTTGACAGAATTAAGAAAGTTAAGGACTGCCAAATTAAATTTTTCAATATTACTGGTGATTCGTGATAAATTGGCCTTGTGTGTAGATGCTTTGAATCCTAGTCACATCCCCCGTTTTCTCTTACAGCTGTTGCACCAATAGAGGAATTGAATCAAACAAGTCATGTCGTGATTCACTGCGGTGACCCATGATAGGATGAAACAAAAGGCATAACAAAACTGAATTGCTGTGTGTTTGTGTAAATTTATTTGTCATCTCTGAAAGATCGTAGAAGATAGGAAGCTTTAAATGGGTATGATTTTGGAGGAACCTACAGAAGGACTTTTCAGCCCCATCACTTGTCGATTGGAAAGTCCAGTGGACTGTAAAATGTCTTACAGACAGAATGTCAGGAGTCAACAGAGAAAGTCAAGACAACGGTGACTCATAGGCCATCAGCTTCAAGCTGCTCATCAGAGACCAAAACAGGCCTGGAGGCGAGAGTGTGATGACTCAAGAGTCATAAACAAGTTAAGCGTTGAATATATTCACACATGACTCATTTAAAAAAAAATGAAAATTAAGCATTGGTAAAATGGAAAAACAAAATAAATATATTTAACTAACAGCCCAGTGGAGTGAGTGGTTAGAGTATCGGCCTCATAGCTCTGGGTCCATCTTTGTGGAGTTTGTTTGTTCTCCCAGGGCCCGCATGGGTTTCCCCCGGGTACTCCGGTTTCCTCCCAGACATGCATGTTAGACTGATTGGACACCATAAATTGCCCCTAGGTATGGGTGTGAGTGTGGATGGTTGTCCGTCTCCTTGTGCCCTGCGATTGGCTGGCCACCGATTCAGGGTGTCCCCCACGTGTGGGCCGGAATCAGCTGAGATAGGCTCCAGCACCCCCTGCCTAATGAGGATAAAGTGGTTCAAAAATGAGATGAGATATATTTTACTCAAGCCGCCTTGTGGTGTAGAGCCTGACTTCGCTGCAGGCAGCTGCGGGCTAAATTTCCACTGGTGGTCGTATGATTGTGAGTGCGTATGGTCGTTTGTCTCTCTGTGTGCCCTAGGGCTGATTGTCCAGTCTAGGGTGTATTCTGCCCTTTGTCAGCTGGGTTAGGCTCCATCAAGCCCTGCAAACCATTCAAGGATGTGTAGTATGGAAAAGGAATGAATGAATGAGCAAAATTTAATTAAATTAAAAAAAAAACATCAAACTTGGTCCAGTATTATTAGACAAATTGGCACCTGCCATTGTGACAATCTCCCATTTCATGTCATTACAGCGAAAATAACGCTGTAATCTGCGAATATGTCTTGAAGACGCAATACGTGTGTTCATGTAAAAATAAAACATGAACACACATATTGCATATTCAAGACATATTATTATTACTTTATATTAAAAGGAACTTCAATTGAACAAATGCAGATTCTGTACTATTACAGTCCCTTTCACTGATAAGCTTTTTGTGCTCAACCCATCAACCTCCTTTCAAGCATTATGCTATCATCTTGCCATTTTGAAAGAAGGCCTCAGCAGAGACAGAGGAAAACAACATGATTAGTCCTAAAATTGCACTGCTGAGCTTTTCACTATAATGTAAGGCAAACACAAAGGGATGTTAATCTTCCAAGCCAATATCCAGTCCATATGATCATACAACACTGAGAAACTGAAGCCACAATGCTTCGATGCAATTCATTCATTCATTCCTTTTCTGAACCGGTTTATCCTCACTAGCGTCGCAGGGGGTAGGGGGTGGGGCTGGAGCCTATTTAAGATGACTATGGGCCAGAGGCGGGTGACACCCTGAATCAATCGCAGGGTGCGAAGAGACCAAGGACCACGCGCGCTCACAATCACACATAGGGGGGAATTTGGATTGTCCAACCAGCCTACCATGCAAGCTTTTGGAAAGTGGGAGGAAACTGGAGTACCCACGCAGGCTTGCAAAGAACAGGCCAACTCAACTTCAACCCAAGACCCCAGAACTGTGAGACTGACGCGCTAACCAGTCAGCTTCCGGCCCGTAACCTTGGTTTAATATGCAACTATAAAAGATACCGATGCATCTGAGGAAAAATAACCAAAACTTTGGAGTTCTGGAAAATTATTGAATAAATAGTTGAATGATCAATAGTAATAAATACAAACGAATTAACAAACCAAAATTTTATAAAAGCCAGTACTAATAAAAAAAACAATAATTATAAGTAAAATGTATTAAAAATAATATAACTTAAACACACGCATTTATATGTTTTGTTCTCTATTCTCTCCCATATTCGAACCTAGGTAGTAAGGTAGGATTTTCTCTAAAAGTGCCAATGTGAGTGTCAGTGTTTTTTGTCAACATGTGCTACTGCAAATGGCAGGCCACCAGTTCAGTGAACACAGCCCAAAGTCAGCCAGTAGTGCAGGCTCCAGCACACCATCGAAGCGGTTCAGAGAATGAATGGGATGTCTAAGTAATTGGAAGCGGAATTTACGCAAGCTATGAAACCTCCCATTTTGTGAATGCATAACCAAGCATTTTTTACAACTATGACAGGCATGGTTGCACTCAATTCAGCATTGTGTTAATGATAAAGGTGAAAGCAAGCCATTTGGCATTTTATACTTGGTTCAAAAGAGTCGCATTGAGAAAAGCTCAATTCTAATTTCTAATTCATGACACCCCAGAATTTTTAATTGTGACTGCGGGGGGCATGAAGTCTATCCACACCATTTTCGTCCTTTGGCAAAATTTAATTTTCTTTCAATCACTCTTCTCTTTTTTGAAAATCAAACTAATGAAATACTATATGTGCAGAATAATAACTTGATTGGGAATGTAATGTAAAATATCCACTTAAAGCTTCAAAAAACCTGTAAAAAAAGTTTAGACAGTTTCATGAATTTCAAAGTGACATTGGATTTTTGGGTCATTAGACATTTAATGATTATGTCTAGCAGGTGAATAGAAGTCAGGTTTATTTTTAATCCTATGATTTGAAGTGCAGTTAAATTGCACTTCTCAAGGTGCAATGTCCATATAATAACGACTATTGTATGCTTGTGGGAGACATTTTGAAGCCGGTGTATGTACAGTATATACTGTTTAGTACATCTCAATAACTAAAGATTTTTTTTGTCAGACGGAGCCTAGTTTATAATCTTTCAAGAGATGTTTTAGCTAAACCTCATTATTTCAATCACATTTTAATTCTCCGTTTCTAATTAAAAGAAAGCCTTGTGTCAATCTGAGCAACACTAGATCAAGTTTCTCATATGCTCGGTGTACAATGTTCTTCCAATCCCATCCAACCTCTTCAACTGGGGCCAGGATGAGAATCCACTGTGTTCTCTTTCCCAAGGAATTTAATCGGTTGAGAATATTCTGCTGCTGCTTTGGGTACTGAGAGATGGGGATTCCCGCTGGTGGGCAACGGATTAGGTTTGGTGTGAATGCAGATTATTTTGTCTACTTTTTAATAGCGTACGGTCATGTTATTGTTTTTTTTCCCTATCACATCCTCCTATCAGGAATTGACCAGATTGTGTATGAATATTAATGTAGTCAATGTGAGCTATAGTGAAACTGTCTAAAGGTCGGGCATGAATGTTTTAAAATGCTGTTGTGTGATTTGGTGTGAATATTTTGGTTATCTAAAATCATGATTATGCGCACATTTTAATTATTTTTTTTGGATTAAGAGTATTTAGTTTTACGAAGCCTCTCCTACATAAGGACAATGCCTGAGAGGGAGGAGGCGGAGGAGAGAGGGGGAGAGAGGGAGGGGGAGGGAGAGAGAGAGAGAGAGAGAGAGTGAGAGAGAGAGTAAGAGAGAGAGTGAGAGAGAGAAAGAGAGAGAGAGAGAGAGAGAGAGAGAGAGAGAGAGAGAGAGAGAGAGAGAGAGAGAGAGAGAGAGAGAGAGAGAGAGAGAGAGAGAGAGAGAGAGAGAGAGAGAGAGAGAAAATGAATGTCAACGTTCATGTTTGGAATTTTGATAGTCTGAAAAATAATCTAAATTGGCCTCCACCTTTATGTGGATTAACTGTGCAGAGAACGATTGCATTTATGGACAACCAACTATAAGAGAAATATGCATTAAAGAGATATAACAAAAATGTTGCCGTTAATTACCAGTGTTCTGGCATTCTTGCAATTACATTTAAATAATGAAATTTTAAAAGCGTGACAGCGATTATAGCAATCATATTTGGATCAATTGTAATTATTCTGAAGGCATTGGTTTGAATTAGATGTACAAAATTATATTAACAGACTTTAATTATGTGATTTTATTGGTATCAGGGTTTTGAAAGATTACATGATGGGATTAGATTTTTATTTCATTTTTTTTTAAGAAAGAAACATCAGGGGTGAAAGAAACCGAGAATGGAAGATGGATCATATTCTGATGTATATTGTTCATATGTATTTAAACACGTAATGAAACAATTGTTAATATTTGATATGTAGACATGCAAAGAAATCAATTAATGTTTCTGAGTAGCTTGATATGCAATATACATTAAAGCATTGCAAAAGGGGGGAGTCCAGCAAAAATAAGGCCTAAATTCATCCTAAACAGTGGCATCTAACAACAGTGAAATGAACATAATTCTGCAGTCAAAATGAATTAGTAGACCAAATCTAGAAAGCATATCAGTACCATCAGATTTTCGCCAAATACCCACCCGGGAACCAGTTCTGTTATCTATGTCAGATTAATTAATCTCTGAAATGCAGTTGTTTATTAAGTTTATTAAGTTTTTTTAAGTAGCAGGATGATTCGAACTTGGAATTCATATGGGCCGCAAAGTGGTACATGATACCACCATGGATGTGCATGTGGTTCAGATATCAACACCAGATAATTGAAGCCACTCATCCTCAGTCAAACAGCTAGATTCCAATTTAAAAACATTAATGGATAGAACCAGAGGAGTGTTATTTCAGATCTGCATCACTTAGCACCATTTCTACAAAGAAGCACATTTCTAAAGCATCCCTATCATCAAGTGTCTCCTCGGCTGGATATCTCTATTGAATCGACTGTTCTTAACTAGGCCTGAATTGGTAATCAGTCTCATTTGATCTTGGTCATGGCAAACGCAATTTTGGGACTTTTTGGACCAACTTTCACTTAAACATAATAGAGACTAGATCTTAGATACTGCATCCTTAAATGCACCTGTGTTTGAGAAATCATTTAACGTCTCCTCGGCTTGACAACTGAAACACTTGGTGGTACCGATCTACGTCTTTTTTCCCAGATTATACTCTTATCTTTTAATGTTCAGTAAAAACGTAGTCAAGGACTTATAATACAGCTAAAAATAGGCATTAAGGAAAGTATGAATTCTGATATTCCTTGTGAAAACCTTTTACTATTTTTAAATAAAAGTCCTTTCCCTTTGAAGTGCTAGGGTACATAGCACATGTTTGCACAGTCACCCCAGAAACTATGAAAACATGGCCTTGAGGGTAAATACTCATCAGACGGCAGTGATAGCTAGTGTGATTCTGCATTGCTCCACTCATTTATTGGCCAAATCACCAAACGGCAAATAAACTACTTTTTCCAGATTTGGTTCTTAGAGGGAGCCTCAATAGAAATTCTAGCAAAGAAGACATTATATTTAATTATTGGTATTTGTTTGATTAATGACATTCTGAACAATAGACAAATATCTCCACGATTGCCAAAGTAAAGAAATAGGAGTAGTGTAGAATAGTTGTCATGAGCTTGTTTTTTCTGCATTGTCTTATTCTTTTTAGAAATGTATTGTTGTTGCTTAATTGAGGGTTTTGGGTTGTGGGGTGTATATATTCCTCAAAACATGTATAGTACATATATTGACAAATATTAACTAAAGTGTGAACTCTTCAGAGACTATGTCCAAAAAAAACGATGCCTTAATGATATTTCGAATCAATACACCATTTAATGATTAGTTTAATTCATATGCAAACAATACTAACACGATGATGGGAGAAATACCAATGAAAACTAATTTTCAGAATTATGGAAAGCCTTGATTGTAGAGGACAAATGTTTACATTAATTGTTACTTTTTTTCTGCTGGGTGGAATAAAATCAGATCAAATAAGATCAAATTCTCCATCGAGATGCAATGAGATCACATTCACCTGACCCATTCACAGTAGGACAGGCTGTTGGCCAATTTCTTGCGTGTTACTGCGAGCGTCCTTTCAGAATGATGTGATTATCTTGTCACGTCAAGCCAGCAGCTACTTTCAGATGATGTGGGCTATGACTCAAATGCATGATAATTCATGACTTGGCTCCATCTGGTCTGGAAATTGGCATTTACTACTGTGAGATGTTTTAGGTGTCAAATGAAGCTAAATATCCTGTTCAAATAAAAAAGGTTCAATTCTTAATGCAGAAAGGACCTTGAATTTAATTAGATTTAAATAAATTATTATAAAATTGATCAAACTGTAGTAAATGCATTACCAAACATTTTCCTATTATTCTTATTATCATAACAAACAAAGACTTAAGATTGTATTCCAGTCAAATGAGACGACATCTTTTGAGCAATCTGGACTCTTGCAAGTGTAATCAGTTGATTGCAGTCTATTTGTTTTAGCAGAAACCTCATTGGTTAAAGTGTTTGTGCTAGATCAGTTGGATCAAAAAAACAGGACACCTTGGGGAACGGTTTGAGGACTCCAGATTTATATGATTAATGCAACACGTTTTAGAAACAGGAAGCGGCTACCTCCAGATACCTTTTCTCAGTACTGTCCCATGTTCATGAGAAAGTGCATCCAACAGGCACCCGATGAAGGGATGATATCAAATCAAATTCCAAAAGAAAATATGTTACAATCAATTCCCTGATTGTTATATTATATGTATTTTTTATTTTATTATTATTGAGCGGGAGTGGTCTTTTGTCTCCTTGTACACTGCGATAGGATGGCAACAAATATAGGGTGTCCCCCAACTGATTCCCATAGTTGGCTGGGATAGGCTCCAGCACCCCCAGGGACCCTTGTAAGGATAAGTGGTATAGAAAATGAATGAGTTTAAACAAAGAGGACATTTTATTATTCCATATGAATCCAAAACATTTTTTTATCAGCCGCATCACATTCATTCATTTATCTTCCATATTGCCCATCACCATTCACGCTCACACACATACTTAGGGGCAATTTAGAGTGTCCAATCAGCCTACCACGCTTGTCTTTGGAATGTGGGAGGAAACCGGAGTACCCGGAGAAAACCCACGCAAGGCCGGGGACTTACTTTGTTATATGTTTAATTATTCGATTTAAAGTAAGTCTGCATGAATGTAATTACATTAGTCTGCCTTTGTATTTGATCAAGACTTTCATTAGTTGTGCAAATAGATTGAATGGCTCTTTACTGTCGTCTTGCATCTCTGCGTTCTTGTTATGGGGCACTCTGCTATTAACAGATGTCTCCCAAGCTGACTTAGTTTAACTAATGCTTTGAAAAAAAATGAAAATGGTCTCACACCAATGAAGATGGATTTATAAAATAAAACTAGTCAACTGGACAGTCTTGGCCAAATCAGAAAAGAACAAATTATGATATTGGGCCTTTAATTAATTAGGTTTCACTTTACATTCCCAGAAAATAAAAAGGGTATTTGAATTTTGAAAAGAAGGACAGCACATTCCATTGTGTACATATACATGTACATGTTTGTGTGGCCTTAGTGGGAATTAGGAAGAGTAGGGAGACAATCCCCCATAGATGGTGGCACCCTAGAGTATGTACATAAGCGGTCGAGTGGTCGACTTTGGTAAAATTACATAAAAACATGTCTAATAGACGCATAATTTAAGTTAGCACTTGATTATTAATCACTAGACATAACACCTTTGAAAAATGGATGTGCCTGCTTTAAATAATGAATGACAAACTCTGTCCAGCAACTTTACTACTTTTTTTCCCCGAACCTGAATTCATCCTAAGTTCCACGTGTACACTGTTTTATTGGCAATCACACTGGGCTGTTCCTTGGTTATTGGCGTCCTGTGGAACTTGGCGTATTTTTAGATTTAAGACAAAAGGAAATCAGTGACTGGACAGTTCATGGTTTTGCTGACCATGTACAAACAAAGGTAAAAGTGATTTGCTGTACACATTTCCTTTAGTATAGCCAACCAACCAAAATAAAGATAAGAAACAAGTGGCCCCTTTATACACTTTAAAATCACAATCCTATTTGTGCCTTAACAGTACTTGTTTTGGGTAACCTGTCAATAATAATCACCAGATACCAAAGTATCAAACGCTGACACACACGTACACAATTATGTTAAAGTACTATTTAGCAAGGCCCAGATATATACCCAGTGCACCAAAATATTTACACTTTAAAGACAGTATTTTGGGGTGTTGTGTTCATATACTTTGACAGAACTTTTCTTGCATTTATTTACATAGATCAATCTATATATTTTTTTATTAGTACAGTAAGGCTCACGTAAAGAAAACAACAAAACGTCACCATACGACTTATCCACAATATAACACCATCACCCTATCACTTACCCTAATATAATGATAATTTAACATAGATTATATGTGTCTTTGTTTCTAATTCAGTTACTCTTTCACTTGGGTGTAACTTTGTGTTCAGTAAGTAATTAATTGTGTTCTCAATCCTTAGTAATACATAGCTGTGTTAACTTGTTCGTACAGGGCATTCATTTCGTAATAAAGAGAGATGTCTCCCTCTACTTCTTTCCACCAACATGCATACACTACCATCCTTCCTCCATTCCATTAACGTGCAGTACCAACAGAAATATTAACTTCCTTAACAACTTCGTATCTAACAGGTATTAATGTAAAAAATGAATAAAAAAATGGGGAACTCAACACATTTTCAAGGGAACAAAATCACAGTTAATCTGTTTAGAAGTGGAAGACACATTTTATTATTGGTCCTATCCATTTAAGGAATGTGATTTTGGTTTCTACACAGCTAAGTGCTATATACGGAGAAACCTGTTGTTAACTCAGGCGAGTAGGAGTGAGAAAAATAGGGTTATGTAACATATTATGTAAGCTTTGACAGACCTGGGATGTGGGATACACATTTATGCATGTTTTAGCCAAAATATGCAGTTTTGCACCTTCCAGTCCATTTACTGGCAATCACAGATGTATAAATGTCCGTCTCTGCTGACGTTGGCCTCCACCTTACATTGGTCTCTAGCCAAATGCAAGGCAGATACTACCGGACTCTGATATCATTTTTTTTTTAATAAGCGTTGCCAACTTTGAGATTTTTATTTCAATTATTTGACTCAAAACTGAATTAATTGGGTATGTATTTGACCAATATAAGCGTGTGGGAAAAAACAAAATGATAATACAGGGCATTTCTTGTAAACTCAACACGGGAATGGTATTTTATGTCTTGTTGAGCATCACTAACTATCTATTTTATTAACTTAAAAACTTCATCTATAGGCAAGCATGGTTTTCAAAGTCCTCCTATTTTATAATTACCCATAACTGCTTCACTTGCTTCAGTTGTAAAAAGCCTTCTACACTTTTTTCAGAACAGATCAAGGGAGATGTACAAGGTTATGTAAAGTGCAAACGGCATTTTTCAAAATATCCAATTTTAATAAAAATCACATCAAATGCAATAAAATAAAGAAGGCCGTACTAACTATATGGAATATTGTTTGTTAAAAGAAGGCAAACTTTATGCAGATTCAGAATTTGGGTTACTAAGTGTTCTTATTGATTTCCGTTATTCAAATAATATTCTCTTAATAAGCATGCATCTTAATAAACAAATGCCCCATTCCATATCAGAGGGAAAAATTCTACTATATGGTAAAATATGCCATTTGATATGCATAAACTAAAGTCATACTGTCAAAAATGAATATCAAGAGGAAAATTCAAGAGAGAGAATGCCAAATTACTAAAATATTTGTATATCGCTCTCATGAGCTGTGGTTCAATAAAACATTTAAAAAAATAATAGGAAAAAAATCATTGCAACAGAATGACAACTGACACAGATTTAGAACATTTAAAACTGCAGTCATGTCTATTTGTATCAGTGGAATCACATCAATAACACTATGATTAACGGTATTTTCCTGTTTCTTTGCATACAAGCATATATATACACATTTTAAGGGATTTAGAGCGGAAAAAGCTTC
This sequence comes from Stigmatopora nigra, assembly GCF_051989575.1. Taxonomy (NCBI): domain Eukaryota; kingdom Metazoa; phylum Chordata; class Actinopteri; order Syngnathiformes; family Syngnathidae; genus Stigmatopora; species Stigmatopora nigra. Next base: position 13,548,810 of record NC_135510.1, on the reverse strand, counting down.
ATTGCCTGTCTCAAACAATATCCTGGATGTCTCTAATCCCCAAACCTCACATTCATCCTCCAGGGAATTTTATAAAGCTCATTAAATCGGCGTTAATCCAAACACTTGTCATGAAATGCTAATTTGTCAAAACATTCAACTGAGGATGTTTTCTATAACTTATTTAACATTGAGGGGAAAAAATGCACATTTTCTATTGAAGTGTTTACAATGCTTTAATGTCAATCTTATGCTTTCAGATCTATGGCTAGGTTTACATGTGTGTAATAGCACTTTCACAATTAGGTGATTGGCATTAATCCAGTTGCGCACTGTCATGTTCAAAAACCTTAATAGGTACATGTTACACCCATTTTTTAAACACAATTATTACCTCAATCTTGAAGGTTTCTGAACCCCACTATATAGTAAAGATCAAAACAGCAGTATGATTAATTTGGGAGTGATGAGGAGACTGTGTTCTTTTTAGGGTAGTGAAAGTCATAAAATTTTAATTTTCATTGGCATTTGAAAGTACAACTGTAGGCAGATTTATAAGAAAGTGAGAAAAAAGTTACTAAAAGCAGAGTTTGGCATTATGCAAAAGTGATGTAATTTGTGTTTAGTCTCTCTATGTGATTGTGTCAATGGTCTGGCATGGAAAAGGACTTTTCTGACTATTTAAAACTGATAAAAATGAGAGAAATATTGACCCCAATAATGGTGGAAATTGAAAAAACATACATTAATAGTCCTGTAATGTGAAAGGACAAATGCCCCAATCACCATTAAATTGTTGACCAGATGAAAAAAATAATAATAATAATAATAAAAAAATAAAATCAATAGACAAGAAGAATTAGAAGAATATTGCTGTTTAACCTGTATTGAGGTTGCATTTAATCATAGCCTATGTGGGAAGCAAACTCCTTAATCACCTATTGAAGTTGTCCAGTGTATTTGAAAGATTGGAAAATAATGAGAATGCTTCAATCATCACAAGCACTATAATGTGGACAAAAATAATGAAATATGTTCCCATGAATGAGAGCATTCTAAGAAAATTGAAACCCCAGAGTGTTTTCATTTTTCCCAAGCAGCAGCCTTACCCCTCAAATCCAGCATTATGCAATATTCATAATAATGACTTCAAGCAATCTGGACAAAGCTCAGTGTACATACAGATGGTACATGTAGGATATTAAATGATTAGACAGGCAACCTCTCTACACAGTCATACAGATGTAAAGCCAAAGAGCATCTTGAAATCTAGTTGTTTGTACAATCTGCAGTCAAGATGTAATTTCACCCTTGGTAAGGCAACATCTCATGTGTATAAGCACTCAAATTGTAAAACGACTAGTGTGCATGTGACCCTAAAATATTCTGTGCAAATGAAATGTGTTTTCCGTATCATGTGTACTATTTGGATTTCCCCAACTTTCTTGCTTTCAAGCTTTTGAGTGGAAACATTGTTTTCCAACTAAAGTAATATCCATTGCTCTCATCCTGTCATTTTGTCAACACTATCACTGTGTGGAGCTCAGCCAAGCAAGACATCTGACAGACAGGCAAAGCAGATGAAGGACTTTAGCAACGCAACACCCTCTAGCTCGACTCTTGAACTTAACAGAAAGGTCCAATGTCTATACAGTACATACACACAACACAAAGCTGTATTCATTCAGTGGCCGAGAAATCTCTTTGTACTCCAGGGGTTTCTGAATTACAGTATAAAAAGCAAGGACAAAAAAGATTGATCAGAGTGATGCAATCAGCAAGAACCTAAAATGCATGAGTAGATTACCTATTTAACCTAACAATCAAAAATTGAAAATCCACAAGGATTAAGTCAAATGTCTGGGAATCTGAGATTTCACAGACATTATTTATCAATGAAAGTATGATGCAAGGGTCGCACTCTGCTTAATTCGTTTTATCTGTACCATTGGAATGTTAATCAAATATTTGCAGTGTTATTTACCGATGTATAATTTCATATTTTAAATGTAAAATATGAAAGGCATCTATGAGATGAAAATATTTCTATCTTTAATTCAAAAACATGTTTCGCAGATCCTCAGATGATTTTTACTTGTTTTGAGACCCAGAAATATAGCCGCGACCCCAATTCATTTCCCATGCTTAAAGGTTGATCCCCTCATTGCTTTATCGGTGAGGCTCACGTCTGCCCAACCAATTGTGAAGTCTTAATACTGCAACTCATGTAACAAAATTAACTTGGATTTATTGATACGAAAATGCTGGAAGCAAGAAAGTTAGTTATTCGTGGTGAAACAGTCACTTTCACTTCATTAGTTCAAATTCAATTCAATACAATTTAACAGTAGCAATGCATGGCGTTGACCTGGGGATTTCTTCAATGCCTTATGAAATAAAATATGCATCAGTACATTAGATTAAAATTAACATTTGGGAATATAAATGTAATAAAAGCAGTAATCTGAACCGTATCTGAACAAAAAGTAGAGAAGAGACAAATACTGCAGCAAAATAAATTATTAATAGGATGAACCATTGAGGTCTCTTTTTGTCTTTCTTGATACAAGCAGTTTGTGTCTACCTGTATAATTTATGAGCCTCTTGCATTCATGCCAAAAGTAACATCATCTTCGAGTTCTCAAACATTTTGTAGATAATGCCACTGAGCTTCTAGGTTCCACCAACAGTAAACCAATTGGGGGTTTTAAGCAACAGAAAAGAACAAGACAGGGGAATGGATACAGCCCATGGCAACATCAAGATCACCTAAGTGGCAGCAAAATCTAAAAACGCTAAAGACTGGAATAAAATGTGTGACATTTACAGTGTAAATCACTGCTTGAGTCTTGAGCCAAACTAACTCTTACAAGGAGAGTGTTAAATTGCCCAAGAAGCACTGGATGCCAAGCATGCAGTTCGTGATACACAGGATGTTTCACATTGCTAATTCTGTAGGTGAGGATTTTTGCCACTGAGAGGCAAAATAAATTAATTAACTAATACTTCAAGGTAATATTGTATTTTATGCTACCAGTGTGATGGATATCTGGACACTGGGTACTGCATTGATTCCCACCATGGATTTGTTCAGGGGGGAAACTGCTATAGCGTCGGCCCTTACAAAAAATAAGTACATTTTTTCTATTAACGTGGTTTTGAAGGTCCATGTCATACACAATGATTTTGGACACTTGAAACATACAGGTGAGTACAACAATATGTTTTGGGTAGATCCTGAGTGATGGACGAGTCATGTCAGATTGGGTGGAGATGAGCATTAAAGCTGGCCTTCCTAAATTTGAAGCTGCTTTACCCCACAGTTCTGTTACCCTAAATATTGAAGCCAATGCTTACGTCACTAGTAAGCAGAAAAACTAAACCGTGAAAATGAACTGTGTGTTACCCCAGGTAAGCCACTTGAAATTGCAGTCCAGGGAGGCACCTCGTGTCTTGAGTCCTTTTACACACAAGACACACTGGCTCAAAGATTGTGTCTAAAGAGTAATTAACTTGTTTTCAGTTATTTCTTCTTGTTAAATGCCATTTGGCATCATATCTTCAAGGGGGAAACCTGATTGTTTCGGAAAACACAGCTGTGTCCAGAGTAGTCTCCTAAACTCCTGAAAAAGGTGCACTACTTTTTACACCATAAGCATGATGATTGTTTGTAGCTGTGCCTGGGGATTGGCTGGAAGCTCAAAGCTGTAACACACCAGTAAGTAGTTTAAAAGATACTTCAAAATAAGGGCTGTAATCTAAGTTGCATCACACTTATGCAATTACAGGTATATAAATGGATAAAAGGTCACTAATCTCAGGGCGCAGGCCTGATTATTGAAGTAAATTGTAAAATAAGAGGTAAAAAGAGAAAAATAAAAATGCCAATATCGTGCTTAAATTGTATTTTGTGAATCGAAGGAATTATATCAAGTATGCAAGTGGCAATAACTCATATAATATGCCATGACCAACACAAACATTGAAGAACCTCTGAAAGGCCCTGAGCTTCACATTTATATGCATTGATCATATGTGACATGGACCAAAAACCACTCAAGCATTCTTCTTTACCTCCAAAACAAATTGACTGGAAGATGCACCACAACAATTCACTGAAAACAACCAAGTCATTTTGTATTTGTTGCCATCAGGACAAGGGAAAGTGCTCAGCTTTTTGTTCTTATTATGGCTATACATCTTGCACTATCACTGTAAAACAAAGAGCCAAGCCCTTCAGTAATGACTAATTTCTGAGAACACAAGCATCAGTGTTTGGAGGGACAGACCAATTAAGCATCTGCCAATTACGACAACAATTTTGACAGCACAACAGCATATGTAGTGACAGCACCAAAGCAGTGAATCAAGCACCGATTGAAGTTGCAATAAAAGATCCACATAAAAGCTCCTAAGACAACTGTAAAGAATTGTAGGTTGGAAGAAAAGTCGAGAACACAATGAGCAGAACATGGCTGTGAACAGAAAAATTAAACAAATGACATTTCTTGATGTGGAAACAGTGGGATAACAAAACAATCATAACTCTACCATCCGTAGAAAAATTTCAGTATCAAGATTACGTAGAGATGAAATATATTGTGTTCATCTGCATTAAAAGCAATCAATAAATTCATGAGTAAATCAATGCGATATGTGAAAAAATATATTTTTATTTTCATTATCAGAATAAAATTAAAATATATACTAGTTGACAGGCTCAAGCTATTTATTTACGAGGTTACAAATAAATATTTTTGTTTAGACAATTAGGGAAAATACAAATGTAGTGTGCTTTCTGTTCATAGCAAAAATATGTATTTTCAATAATTTAATAATTTGGATTTTACAATTAATGGAGCAGATTGACAAGACAGGTGCTCACTCTGCTGGAGAGTAGAATTTCTCATAGATACATAGAATTCCGTATTCTTATGTGTTCATTAATGTTAAAAATAATTACTGACACATTTTACCAATACTATGCTGCCGAGGTTAAAGGTAATATCACAATCTCCTTTTTATGTGCCCCTTTTACGACATTTATTGTCCATTAGACCAAAATACCAAATTTAACCATTGTTACAAAAGGTCAACTTTAAGTGGAGAACTGTTCATTTGTCAATGTTTTCATTTGCGAAACCTATTTTCAAAATGTTAAAAATATGGAGACTAAACAACAACAATATATATATATATATATATATATATATATATATATATATATATATATATATATATATATATATATATATATATATATATATATATATATATAATCTCTGCAGTATAAGCTCATGTACAAATTGATTTTTATTTTATTTTAAAAATATACATTTTATTTAATGTAAAAAAAAGCACTCAAAAGCTGTCTCAGGCCAATCAGCAATCCTTCAATTTACCCTTCCCTGTGACATCTGAAATAATCAAACGTTTGGAACATTGAGCGGGTGACAAGTTGAGCAGCTTTGAGTCTTCTGATGCAAGTAGCATCAAACAGGGTGTCAACTGAACATGCCAAAATAGTTTGAGAGAAAACCTGAAATATTGCATTTGACAGTGTAAATTGGTGGGTCTGTTTCATCTAGCATCATTAAAAAATAATAATAATAATAATACTAATTTAAAAAATGTTTTAGAAAACAGCAAAGAAACCTAAAACACCAGTGTCTGCTTAGCTTCCTAAACCTGACCTGGAGTTGCGTAGTTATAGCTTCCACGGCTGTGCTCAATGCAGCCTTTTGCTTCCCCTGAGTACCAATTGATTTCTATAATGAGGCAAACGTGCACAATCATTCTGCGATGGGAGTTTCTCAATCAATTCATTAAAGTCAAACCATTTTGATCACACTTGATAGAACTGACATTTGAATTACTGGTCTGATTCAAACATAAGGTGGAAGATACTTTTAAATTAAAATTCATATTTTCAGGATAATATCAGAAATGCAAATGTTGTTTTAGGTAGAGGGCAATAAAGCATAAAAATGCAGTTGTTTAACAAGGTAATTGCATGAGGTCAGAAGCCAGCGTTCCACTATGTACTGTGGTGTTAACATATTCTATGTTGTTGGACATTGCACTCATCATACAAAATGGATTCACTTGTAGATGTGATGATTTTGACTTTAACAAAGCGAGGCAGAGCTTTACTTAGGTTTGACAGCACAGGTCACAATTCATTTTACTCTTGTTTGCCTTGCACTGTTACTGTTGCCTATGAGCTTAAATCAGAAAGTGTCATCAGACAAAAAAAAGGTGCCTTTTAGCTAAGCGATGCAAAATATGAAGTAAAAAATAAAAATAAGTAAGGGGTGACATGTTGGAATGGCGAAAAATGGTTAAAAAGTGCTTTGCATGTCTACTTCACAGTTCTGAGATCGAGGATTCAATCCTCGGCAGTTTCCGGCCTTCTTGTGTAAAGTTTGTAAAGTTGTGCGCATGCCAGAGTGGTTTTCCTCTCTTCAGTTTCTTCCCACATCCCCAAAATATGTTTGATAGGCTGATTGAACACTCTAAATTGCCCCTAGATATGAGTGTGTGCGTGCATGGTTAGTCTCCTTGTGCCCTGCGATTGGCTGACAGGGTGATTCGCAAACCATCTAAAACACAGTCTTTAACACATCAGAAACATGGAAGGCATTAAATCTCCAATCTTTCTTGAAAGACATTAAAAAATGTCGATCAACTTGTTTTTCCCAGATTTCAGTAACACACCTAGCAGCATTTATTGTTGACAGAATTTGCTATAATCAGGATGGTTATCAAGCTTCTGGGCAGATTGCTGGCCCAGCAGGTTGAATGGTTAGCACGCCGGTCTCACGGCTCTGGGGTCCTGGGTTTAAATCCAAGTCGGTCCACCGTTGGGGAGTTTGCATATTTTCCCCGGGGCGGCGTGGGTTTTCTCTGGGTACTCCGATTTCCTCACACATTTCAAAAACATGCATGGTAGGCTGATTAGACACTCTAAATTGCCCCTAGGTATGAGTGTGAGCATGAATGGTTGTTTTTCTGCCTGTGCCCTGTGATTGGCAGGCCCCCAAATCACGGTTTCCCTGGGCTCTGGCTGAAGTCAGTTGGGATAGGGTCCAGCAACCCCCACAACCCTAGTCAGGATGAAGCGATTCAGAAAACGAATTAATAAATGAATGGAAAGCCTTCTGATGAATTGATCATTTGATTCAGAGGTCGGAAAGGAGGGAAATATGGAAGGCTTACTGGATAGGGACCCTCAAGGACAAGAGTTGTTCACCCCTGCCCTGGGGATATAAAAATGTGGCAACAAAATGATGTCCTTTGTGTAGGTAAAGATTACAAATTGACTTGTTATGGATTTTTGAGGACTTTGAGACATATACAGCCTGGAGAAATACCAGTCATACATCATTAGTTCACCTATTTGTTATTGATGAATGTTGAACATATACTTTAGCTTTAGTCTGCTAAGGAGGAAAATGTATATTTATATCAGTTCCTGAGTACGGGATGAATAAGGTTTGAATCTAATCTAATTACTAAAAAGTGATATCTCTTTATCATTCATTGCCAGACTTGTGCTTTGTGTTTCTATTCGGGTACAGTATTTGTCAATTCATTTGTTTCCTTTTAAGCTAAGGAACCACAATTAAAATGTTTTGGACACACAGGAGCAGAAAATGAGTTTTTTTTTTCTTCTTTTACAATGCTTGGCTTTCTGGTTGCGCGTCTCCAAGGTGTCATCAAAGCTTTGAATTTCCCCTCACGACTCTCATTACCAGTGTCAGGCACTGAAGGAAGAAGCCTTTTTTTTTTAAACAATTTAATGCATTATCAAAACTCTTCTCATTATACCCTTACTGCGGCTCTCCTTCCTACTAAATGCAAAGCCAACCATCGCACAAACACTAATTCACATCCTCGTTTCTTTTAAATTGCGGAACCTCTCTCATTATCCATCTATTTCACCTGATTTCAACTTGCGTTCTCTTTTATCCAGCATGCAATCAAATTCACAAAAAATACCATAAACACCCCACCTCCACCCACTCATCCAGCACAAAACACAAACACACACACACACTTCACTACTGTCTACCAATACCCGAGCACGCATCACACTCAGGGAATTGTACACACAATGGGACAACTGTTTCTTGGCTCAGTTAGAACTAAGAAAGATAATAACCCAGTTAGACAGATTAGCTTTTCCTTCCTTCGATCATCAAGTCCTTGAGTTTACTGAAGCAACATGCTAAATACAGTGAGTCCCTGCCAGGACAGTTTTAGGCTCCAGCCTTTGACTGGGAAAAGCTGAGAAATATTAGTAATCTAATATTTTACATTTGCAAATCCCTGCTTTTGTTTGTTTCAGAGTGTCTGAAACTGGCTATAAGCAAACATGCCTACCTGGTGTTGAGACTCAAAGCCGGGCAGATAAGCAGCATGCAAAAAGCCTGGATGGATTTCATAGCTGAATCACACTCCCGTTCCTTGTCCGTCTCAGATGCTTTTAGCCTTTCCCCTGCGCCTCTCTCCTCACTCTCTTGCTCGCTTCCCACTGGCTGCCTGAAATTTTAGTGCATCCTCCTTCACACACACATACACACACGCACACACTTATACGCATGCGGAGAGGCAGACATTGGATGCAGCACAGTGGCTCTGAGAGAGGGGGGAATATCTGGTTTTAAATAACACAGGGACACAGACCGACTTGCTAATGAAAAAGAGCGGGTGGGGCTTAAAATCAGGGGGAATGAGATGTGGAGGAGATATGATGTCAGCACCCGCGCAGCTTCTGCTATTGGCGAGAGGCAGGCATCGTTGCCATTGTGTGGCTGCTGGTTGTTCCACGAGCAAGCACTGTGGTTCAACATTCAGTCCACACTGTCTGATTACTACCTGCAATGTGTGATGGGCACCACACAGTGTGCATAACTGGTGAGGATGGCCATTAGGAACTGACTTTAATGGAACTGAGAGCTCCGAGAAACAACGCAAACCAATAAAACAGAGTGTAATTAATGCATTTTCGGAACCATTTATCCTCACAAGAGTCCTGGGGAGTGCTAGAGTCAACTACAGGCACCAGGCGGGGGACACCCCGAGGGCACAAGGAGACGGACAACTATTCACCTTTAATCTCATACTCAGGGGCAATTTATCATGCTCAACCAGCCTACTCTGGATGTTTATAGGATGTGGGAAAAAACATGCAGATTCCACACAATAAGGAGCAACTGGGAATCGAACCCTTGACACCAAAACAGTGAGGCCAACGCGCTAACTGATTTTAATTCCACATTTTATTAACCCAATTAATTGGCCCCAGAAAAAAAATCTAACTTGTGGCTCAGCAGATTGACATGTATACCTATACGATACCTAGCAAATTTTATTCTGATCCGTGCACAAAATGTCATGTTTAAGGGTCGGATGCCTGGTGAAGTTGAATCAACGATGCAGGAAAGAAAGGCAGCGAAAATTTCTGGTGCAACACTTTGATGATAAAAATGGTGAATACAAAAGTAACAAAATAAACAGGTGAAGAATGCATACCGACAAAAGGCAAAAAAAAATGAACACTGGATGGGACACACAAGGTAATTGTCCCAATACTCCAATGCCAGATGTCACCAAAAAGTCTCCTTATATACACACAAAGGCTAATCAAATAAACTCAAAATAGCTGGCTATGAGAGGAGGGGAAGACACATACACACATACACACCTGCCAAAATTTCAAACAAAACGTGAGACAAAAAATGATGAAGTAACAATTTTAAATCTGCTAATAATTAATCCAATTAATCAGACCTAAGACACAAGAAAATATACATACAAAAAAATCTAATTTTGCGGATGGCTGTCTACACATCTCTAGATTATCATTCGGGGTGGTCTAAAAAATGATTGATGACATTATATTATCTTTTTCTTATCAACTTCAGATAGAATCAAGAAAACTTTGAAATCAAATGGAATAAGACTCAAAATGAAATAAAACTTGAATAATGATATGCAAAGAATATTCTACCTAAGGTCAAACATTCATGTGATGTTTTTCAAAAAGAAATATTACCTTAATTGCGTGCAGATCTCGATAAAATCACAAAATGTTTGAACTGATAGTTTGAGCAGGACCAAAACACTACTTTCAGTATATATCAAATAGCCAAAGCAATAGGTTGAATTCACCTACTGTATACATTGGGCATGATAAATCATTTCTATTACAGATTTAATAGAATTTCCACTCTGTTGTGTCCTCGTAGGAGGCTACTGTCCACAATGAAAGATTTCCAACAATTTATCTGCTTTAATTAGCAGTTCATGCATGGAAACCCATGGTGACCAGATATAATGAGTAGCCAGTCCATACTCTGCCTAAGATTAGAGTGGAGAGAGGTTTCAACATCACCCCAGTATAAGCCTTAATAATAAATTGCATAAGTTGCACACTTGCTGTCACTAATGTCCTATCTGAGCCAGCCCCGTGAGTATCGTAAAGAATAATTATTGCAGATGAGCATGCATTGCTGTTATCAAGTGTGATTACATTTACTAAATCCCTAAAGCTAAGCCTGTCTGTCCCATCATTTTGTTTGCATATTTTGTGCACACGTTAATTTAAATTCATATCATGACACTGTGTAATATTTGTCTTAAACAGAAACAGTGTTCCATAATCTTGCTTAGACTAATATCAATCCATCACTTTTCTGCCACTTGTCCTTTTTAGACTCGTGTGTGTCTGAGCCTAGTAAACAATGGTCCACATAAACATCCGTCCATCTATTTTCAATATTGTATGTCCTGTTCAGGGTTGTGGGGGGCCCAACTGACTTTGGGGAAAATTTGGACCCCACTTATGTGTTGGCCATTCAATCGCAAGAACCAAATATATACATAGACAAGCTAAATTATTCTCATGACAGAAAATATAAATATATAAGTATGACTATCTATAACAATGGTGGGTGGGAAGTGTCAGACAATGTGCAAATTTTAAATGGTTTAAAAAATAAGTGAATTCCAATAACTGTTACACAGGTGCAAATAACCATGACATGACAGCAAACTGACCACAACCAAAGTATGGACTTATAACCAAAGTAGACTTAAAACATAAAAAGAGCTACAATGGTAGATACACTTTGGTAAATATCAGTTGTCTATTGCCTTTCAAGCTCGTCATACCATGGTTAGAAACGTGAAATGCATGAAGAAATCATAGATCCTCTACAAAAAAACTGACATTGCAGCACTGTCGGGAACAAGACACATCAAATGACACTAGGACAGTCCCAGTAGGATGCAAAACGGCAACCATTCTTCTTGGGCACTAAAATGTGAAGGAGCATCAAGTGATTTGTGGTGGTTCATGTGAGGAGGGAGACAACCATTCATGTTCACACTCATAACTACGGGCAATTGAGAGTGTTCCATCAGCCTACTCTCCATGTTTTGGGGATGTGGGAGGACACTGAAGCATCTGGAGAAAACCAACACAAGCCCCGGGAGAACATTTAAACTCCTCAAAGGAAGGTCTGAACCTTACATTTGACCATAACATTTGAAAGAAATGGATGCTCGATTTGCACACTCTTCAAGAACAATAGAAAGCTAATACTCACCATTGATTGGCCATTGGCAATCATATGTGGACTTTCGGAATGCCTTCAGCTATTTTGAAGATGACTTCTACCAGCACACTAGAAGGGACTGCAGCTTGTTCAACTATTATGGCAAGAGTGGGCAAACTGGTCCTTGAGGGACGCTATGGGTGCAAATTTGTTTGTTGTTGTTATTTGTACACTTTGTGGTGAAGCTTTAAATCTCATTATACTTGTATAATGAGAATAAAAGCATTCAATAATACTTTATATCTCGCTGACACACAGTAAAGTGTAATGCCACAGGTGTGCCATTTGCAATCTAAAAAATCGAAAATGTGTCGCTTTCCACAAATAGTGTTCAGTCCAGCATTTAGAGTGGTAAATGAATTGACTCAGTATATGTGACTGCTGCACTAATATGCTCACATAATCTGCCTGCAGCTTTGCATTTGACATCTACACATCTGATAAATATGGTTTGTACTCAAACCATGTACTTATTCAAACTGGGAGAACTGGATTGAATTGCTAATGTTTGAGTGCCATTGACCCAAAGGTTTCATGATGCGCACCTATTGGTGCGGAACGAATATCCGTCTGAGACATTACCGGAGGGGTTGACTCAGTTTACATTCACATTTTTGGCCTTTTTACACGTAACAAGCTTCCGTAGCTAAAGGCATCATTGGAAATTTTGCTTTAGCATCAAAGCTCCCTGATCTATTATTTCCATTTTTTACAGAATTACCTCGCCCAGACCGTGCACATGCGTGGGTGTGTTGTCAAGCCCTGGAGGTATTCAATGTGTAAAGGTACTGCACCAAACAAAAACAAAAAAACCCAACAAAAAAAAACAATATATTTTGGTTAAGACCAAAGAACGCGAAAGACAACCTGAATTGGCGAGCAGCCAATCTGAGGGCACGAGGAGATGGACAACCCTTCACACTCACACTCATACCTAGGGGCAATTTAGAGTGTTTTACCAGCCCACCAATGATGTTTTTGGAATGTGATAGGAAACCTGGATAAAACCCAGGCAAACCTGAGGAGAACATGCAAACTTCATGCAGCAAGTACCAACCTAGGATCAAACCCTCGACCCCAGAACTATGAAGCTGACGTGCTACCGACTTGGTCACTCTTCTGCATTGATCTAGAAGAAAATCTTGATAGAGCCTTGTTGAAATGTGACAGGCTGAGAAGGAATATACTGCAATTTGTTGAAGGCATTATTAAAATGAAACACTCAGCCTTCAAACCCCTGGGACGTAATAGCCATGTTCTCACACTGCACATCAAGGCTTGGCAGGGGCTTGTTTTTGCTATTGAAAATGTTGACGACTGCTTAGGGCACAATCTATGTGGTGGCACACAAGAGCCCTCCCATCTTTTCAATTATATTACTAGTTGTCATAACCTGTCAACCTCGGCCAATTGCTCCCCTTATTAAGTGATATTAAACCGTACAAATGCAACGTGGGACATATTTACTCTCATAGGAAAGTCAAAATTTTTCCAGGGTAACAAATCTTATAATGATGTAGTTGATTATTACTCATCACAGACGGCCAGAAAAATCAAATTTTAGATGCAAACCAATATCCAGAACATAATTTAATGCCATTTGTAAAAAGGGCGAAAGACATCATAAATATGCCGGGGCAACAGACCTAACGGTTCTGTTTCCCTATGCTTTCCAACTGGAGCATTCTGCACATTTCCATATAGCCACAAGCAATGTCTCCCTCTACTCACACCATAATAATCTGTACACAACCAGACATACAGCTACAGTATCTCTTCAACACGCATATTAAAATATAATCCAGGATTTTTCAGTGAATTATTCGTTCAAAACTCAATACGCAAACTTTATCCATTCATTCATTCATTTTCTGAAACGCTTATCCTTACAAGGATCATGTTGAGGGGCTGCTATAGCCTATCCCAGCTAACTGTGGGCACCAGGCGGGGGACACCTTGAATTGGTCGACAACCAATCATAGGACACAAGGAGACAGACAACACACAGAAGCCCAGGGAGACTATGCAAGGCCTAACTACTCTGCCGGCGGGCTGTTGCACACAAGCACAAGTACAGTTTAATGCAGGGTTAGGGAACCTATGGCTTGGAAGTTCTGGTGGCTGCATGTGGATCATCACTAACCTGTGAGGTAAAATATGTAATTAAACTGCTGGTGACAAAGCCAAGTCCCAAATGCACCAATAGGAGTGTCACGTAGGCATTATGGTGCTGACACTACCTCTAACTTCAGTCATCTTTTTTTTATTAGACATTTCTCCATGCATATTTCCAATAATTAGCAACTGTGAAACAGAGTTGTCAAAAGAATTCATGTAGTACTTTAAAAGTGGGAAAATTACCCACCAAAAAATCACATCTCATTTTCACATTTTTACTTTTAAATTCTGAGTATGGCTCTCAAGGAATAAAATGTGAAAATAGGAATTGTTTATGGCTCTCTGTGTCAAAGAGGGCCCCGACCCATTAAACATAATGTAATGAGTCCACTTAGAACAGATAACTAATGAAGTGGGAAGGAATTCAGTGGTGGATTTGTACTACCATCTTCAGGAAAATGTTGCCATTGCATTTGTTACAGACAGCAAAATCAGTTGAATATTAGGTCAGATTTGTTTTCTTAATACCAAGTCAATAATAATAATAAAAACACAAATCAATTGAGCCCTTTTAAAAAATATATATCGATTAATTGCATAGTGATGTTAGTCCCAAAAGTTTTTTTTTTTTTTTTCCGAATTTGAGCAGACTTTAAGATTCAGAACTACATGGTCACTTCTGAGTGACCTTGACTGGTGTTTCTAAAAGTGTTTTGGCAAGAGCAAGAAATAATTATCTTCAATTCAACTGTGGGATAAAACCATGCTTAGTATTTCGACCTCAATTTGAAAAAGAATTTCCTTCTATAAATGAAACTGAAGGACATAATAAAGTATAACCATGTGTATATTAACTCAAGGTTTGCTTTTGAATAATATTGACACATAGATAACATGTAATATTACTCATATCCTCCTTACTAACAGAAAAAAAAGGAAATTCCCCAATCTATCTGAACTAATTGTAATACTGCAAAAGAATTTGGTATCAATGGAAAGCTCTGAATGTCCTCTATGGAGCACAGGTTAATGTGATTGGATGCACTGGGTGGGAGATTTTTAGGTTTTCAAATGTCCTCTATATAGGACAAATTTAAACTACTGCTAGTCAGGAGGTTAAAATATTCGATTGATTTAACAAGATTTACATTAATTGTAGCTTTAATTGTATCACTCCCAACTCGAACCATAAACATGCATGACTCTCTTACTCAATCAGGCTGTAAACCACCATAATTTGTACTCCTGCTCTAGTCTGCTCGCTTAGTGCCCAGGAGACCATCCCAGTTACATGCCACTGCCTGTAGGCTAAATTGTTGAATATCATATTGGACCTTCCTTCTTCACTGTACACTAATGGTTGAATTATGTCCATATGTGTTTCCATATGCTGTTTATGTTGTGAATCGCGTCTGTTTTGCATGCCTTGTGTGCATGTGGTAAATGGGGAAAGGCAGAAGCCTAAAATAAGGAAGGTGGTTGACAATAGACATCTTCTCAAATTACACCTATTCTGCAACACCTTCCTAACCTTCTAATTAAAAAACAGCCAGGCACGGCAGTATTGTGATAGTCATTTACAAAGATCTCGATAATCTTGTAAAGTGTCTGGGTGAAGTGCTAATAAACAAAATGTATTTCTGTAGAATCACACCAATGCAGAGATTTTTTCTCCATAAATATATCTCAACATTGTCACACTCTTCATGCTAAACATCCATATAGTGCTTTTGTCAGATGATTGACAGTAGAGATGTCAAGAATAGAATACAGATGTTTACAAGTAAATTACAGCATATGTGTGGAAAAACATGTCAGTTTAATTGAGAAACAATTGATTAAAGAAAGTTGCTTTATTCCACTAGCTGCTTTACAGCATCCAATTCTATGCTGTAAAGCGACTACGTGAGGATTGGGTTCCAACTTGCAGTCCCATAAAATTTAACTATAACTTGACATTCTTTATAAGAGGGGGGAAAATGTCTCTCAGCCTGCTGAGCAAGCTGTCATGTCTATGGGGAAAAAAGGCCAATTCGTAATTAAGAACATATGGATGACAATGCAATATGACCTTGAGTACAGCTTGACAGCCTGCCATTATGTGAACAAGAGAAGCTATGATAAATATAGGTTTTGCTCTCTAGGGCCCCAAACTAGAAAATAGTGTAAATGCAAGCTTGTCCCTTGCATAGCTCTCTTCAGAAGGACCTAGCACATTTGCTGGTGTGGGGAAAGAAAGTGAGCAAATAGCTCTTAGCAAATGTCATGCAGGTGAATGCCATTGCTGCAGTAGAACCAAATATTTTGACCAGACTAATGAGCTCTTTGTTTAAAAATGTAAGTTTCTTCATAGATTAAGAAGAAAACGCTTGTTGTTATTGATCACACACAACTAGTTGAAAAATATACTAATTTGAGACAAGATGTATTGCACACCAATATGCAAAATAACCTTTGAACAATGTTATGATTCATTTGCATAATGGATACTAACTACATCAAAGTTCTAATCCTCACTAAAATGAAAGTGTGTTCCTATTTATTCTCATAAGTTTAAAAAAAAAGCCCTATGAAAGTCCCCTCCTCTACAAAGAAACCCAATAAAAACCTTTGTTGGCTAATATCAAGATGGGAGGAAAGCAGAGTGTTCAGAAAAAAAACACGCAAGCCTAGAGAACATGCAATTGCCACAAAATGAGGACCGATCTGGGATTGAACCCATTACCCCAGGTGAGGTCGATGCATTAACCACTCAGCTGCTGTGCCACCTCCCTTTTTAATTCCTCCTATTTTAAAGACAAATACATGTACATCTAACGTAGCATATAAAAAAAAGATGGTTTTGTGCCCGGATTAAATGTAAAAGTTCAAACAGGACTGAACTGTTTCCATTGATAAGTAGATGCCCTAATATATTCTTCCATACCATCTAATACATTCTTCCACATCATCTTACATTCAGCAGAGAGTCATCAATTTTGCAAGGATGTGGAAAATGCTCTCTTTGTATGTTAGCCAATTGATAAAAGCCTCCCCCTCATTACTCACGCTGGAGTAAGCGCAGGAGAGAAGGTAAAATAGCAAAGAGTGATGTGAAAACTGGTTGCTCTGCTCCACTATAACCACAGCTTGATGACCTGCCAGGCAAGTTGCACATTTTCATTATTTTCATATTTCTCCCAAAGACCATTGTCTGCCCCCTGCCTTCATTATCCAGCTTTTATGTGGCTATTATTAGTCAAATTACAATAAAAACTGAGGTAATTTTAGTTTACATATTAGGTTTCTGGTGATAACACATGGAGAAGATAATTAAACCTGATTTTGCAGGTAGAAGGGCCTTATGTGGAGTTTAAATGAGTAAAGAATTAAGCCTGAAGCCACTTCAGGCTGTATAGAGCATACTGGCCAAAGAGTGGCTATATACGCACATTGGTGCCCTTAACGTATGAAAGCAATATAGAGAATGAATAGATGATATGCAGAAACAAAACAAATGAATAAATGCTACTAAAAAAAAGAAAAACTGGAGGAATGTTGCTCGCAATGAATCCATACAACGTTTTTCATTCATCATGCAAAAAGAATTTTCCAAGGATTATTACACTCAAAAGAAAACCATAGACACCATGGTAAAAACAAGGTCACGGGAAATAGCCCATGGAGGGCAGACATGGTTCATCTCTTTAAAAAAAAGTATCCACACTTTGAACAGAATTACCTCAGTGTTCATTGGCATTCTCTGCCATTTTTAGGACCGGTGTTACTTCAGAAGGAAAGGAAAAAGACCTTAACGGATTGTGTTTTCATGCTCAAGTAGGTCACTCACACCGCAGGGTATTCTTTGACACCTGCATAGTGAAGTCAACATTATGTCAATGAAAGTCGTCTGTTGTGGGTCCTCTAGGGGTTATTCAATGAGTAAATGTGTGTCTTTCACTGCGAAAATTCATGTTTCAAGTAAATCTTACAAAATCAACAAGCTGTAAAATCATTCTTGTGTTACAGAACAGACTAATTTTGATACTATATAATTGACCGAATTATTATGTCTGCAAATGCCCAGTCAGCAAAGTTAATGGGTAATACTCATTAAAAAAAATGATAATTGTTGAACCTAAAAAAATGAAGGGCACTCTATCAGATATTTTTGTAAATGTAATTCAAATTCATTTGTCTCCTCTTAATTAAAAGCTGTTATTTCAGTGCTACTCCACAAGGTGGTTCTCTTTTACTGTCTTTACCACTGCCCTGAAACATCAGCTATTTGTCATCCATTGTTCCTTCTGGTGTGGTGACCAAGTAATTGTCATATTTGCCTGACAGTTTCGCAGCTGGAGGTTTAGGTGTGTGCCAAAGCCTTCCTTTGGGTGACAATGTTTTCTATTGCAATTCTCTAGATCCAACTATCTTTTAGCTATTTGAGCCTTATATCTTAGTGACATGAATCACAATAGAAAATACTACATGGTTGGAGAACTAGCTGTTCCATTTACTATATCACTTGGTTGGCCATTGTGTTTGCAAAAAGTCAATGAGATTTGGTAGGAAAAACATGTATTTTCTATATTTTATTCATCACTGATCCAATTCAATAAGATACTCTTTCCGATGCATTTCTGGCTTCCTCTTAATTAAAGATTTTTTAATGAGAAGAAACATATGAAAAGAAAATCATCCTTCTGTCATGCATTTGTGACCACAAATAAGCATTTTTTTTCATCTAGCATCACTAATGCTCTACACATATCCACCATCTGCTCAAAGTATCATAATTATGCATTGCATTTACCAATATTCCCTACATGAATTAACATGGATCCCACCAATACACCTTGCTTTAACGTTAAGTATCCCGGTCACAAATAATGCATTTTCCCCTCTATAATACCCTCAGCTGTTGTGATGTGTACCATTCAGGTTCAAAAAGTGACTATGGTATGGAAACTGTTGTTTTTATTTTCCTTGTTTGCCCACTCATGTAGTGAAGGTTGATTTCATTGTTATATTGTGATTGTATCTTTTGTATTTCCTATCCTGCTGAATATTTTGTTACATTAATGCCTCATTGATGTATGCTATATTTTTGTACATCATTTTTGTCTTTTGTCATGACAGCATACTTAAAAAAGTAATTCCTTTTTTATAAATTATATTCAGCTTGTTGTTGCTTGTATTCTTATTTTTCTTCATTTGTTATTTAAATGCACTTCAACATGACATCAGTTCTTCATTCCCACAAAAATGTGACTTACACTGCAGTGCAACTTGTTTTTTTGCCTTTCATTGTGCATTTTTTGGCTAACGCGACTTTTACTAAGATGCAAATGATAGTCCGAAACTATGGTATATATTTTTTCATCTATTACTAATTTGGATCATTATTTGCGTTAAACACAAAAGGTATAACGTTACAACAGGTCTAATGTATATCTGGTCCAAACTTTTCATTTGCCACTCACTCTAACAGAGAAATCCCTGTAGATATGTTCAGATGCAAATATCAATGTCAAATCCCATCAATTGAAGATGCAATTTCTTATGACAAGGCTTGATGGGGTCTTCACAGATCTGATCATGACATTAGGGAGTATAAATCCAAAGTAATCAAGTCAGTCAGCTTTGATAAGGTCCGAGACATGTAGTCAAGTTCTGACGTTGTAGGCTTACAATGGTGGTACCACAAACCATCCTCCGAAACCCTGACGATGCCTTCACATTTGGTTTATTTTAATCTTGTTCTTACACCTTCTGTCTCAGATGACAGTTTTACGTTTTTCCCATGCATGATAGTTCAACAAGTTACAATGGCTTTTATAGCCCTTTACGCTTTCACTTCTAGTGGTGAGAGGCATACGAGTTACAATGGCTTTTATAGCCCTTTTCGCTTTCACTTCTTGTGGTGAGTGCTCTATGCCAATCATCTAATTCACATAGCTTTTTTGACAGGGAAAGAAAAAAAACTAAGGGAGAGTACATCATATGGGTTTAGTCTTTTTGTATTTGAGAGAGAGGGTGATATGTTAACAGATATGTCCAATAGAGCACCACGTAGTATAAAAGCTAGAATGTCTAAAAGACAATTTGGTATCAGGTCTTAGCATTTCTCATCATACCTGATAGAGAAGCGGCTGTGAGGTAACTTTGAAGTTGGGGGACTAATGGTGTACTTTTAGCCACAGGTGCAAGTACAACTTCTGGTTAAGAAACATCATTAAGTAATGGAACAATGACCCACATTTTCTATCATGTTGTTTTCTTTCCAATTATTTGACATTGTGTTCATTATTTCTAAACATTTGTCAAATACTTTGAAAGAGACATTGCAAAACAAACAATTTATCAAGTAAATTGCATTTTCATTACAAATGCAATTATATTAACTACCATTCTAATGAGCTCTTTTGTTGGTAAAAATTACATTACCTATTTTTAAGCACTATTTACCATATGTCTGTGTAAGCATGATGTTTACTGTAGGTTCATAAGAAAGCTTTTCAATTTTTTTAATTTATTTTTATTTCTGATGATATATCCAGTGGCAAACCGCAAATGCAATTAGGTTAAATATTATATTTAGTCTAAAACACATTCATTTTTCCTTCCAGGGACTCTTCCCGTAGTATTTGTTTTTCTATGGACCCATTTAATGTGTAATCCTAACTTGGACAACTAAAACCACAGCAATACTATGGTACATAAGTCCATCAAAAAAACTGAATGATATCTGGACTTTGGCATTTCTCCCTGAACTTGTTGGAAAAAAAAACCCTCAAAGCTCTCTGTCTGGAGTTTGATGGGCTCTCAGACCCTGAGTGAGAAGAAAAATATCTGGCAATAAGACTTGAGGATTTAATTATTGCCAGGGGTGGATCAACAAAGCATTGGCCAAAGCCTCTGAGTGCATACATTCATTCATTTTCCGGACATCTTATCCTCACCATAGTTGCTGGAGCATATTCCAGCCATCAATGCCAACCAGGCGCAGGACACCCTGAATTGGTGGCCAGCCAATCACAGTGCACAAGGAGACAAAGGACAACCATTCACGCTCTCATCTGAGTGCAAAGACTGTCTAATGTTTTTTTACTTTTAATAAATTTGATAAAAGGTTGACATTTTTTCTCTCCCCTTTGCCACTATAGTATATTATGCATAGGATTTCAGAGGCCGACAATTTTTCAAATGTATCGCATTTTCGAAATGAGGTGTAAAATTTAAGGTTAATATAGACACACCTTATTTCAGTTCCACGGGGTCCTCTGTCACATTATATCCCATGATTACTCCTCAATGGACCATCCTTGTCACTGCCAAATTCTGTTTCCACAACAGCAAATAGTCATGTTGATCTTCTGCATGTCAAACACCTAAAAGTGGAGTTAGAACATAACATGGTTTTCACTATTAATGGGGCTCACGCTAATAAGAATAAATTCATAAGTGTGGCAATAAATACAACACTTCTTAATTCTTATTCACCATGTAGAAGAGTTGTAAGATCCTGCCATCATCAAACATACCATTATGTGTTTAATAAGCGGTTTATGCCCTAATGACGAACATGCCCTCATAGCTGTCATAATCTCCTCGCTAATTCTTGTTTTCATCCATCTGCTGTATATTTGTGCATCCATATGTCTTCATCTCAAGGCTCTGTTATTCTGTCACCCCTGCTAATGTGGAATTCTCTCTCGAAGACACAAACATTTTTCATAATTACTTCAGCAAAAACCCCTGCTTGGCCATAAAAAGACCACCAATATAACCAATCTAAAAGATGGTAACGCCAGGGCAATGAGGGGACAGTTCTCTGTTTCTTTTCAACTGCCTTCATGTGTCCTCTCCTTCTTCCAGGGCACTGCAGCTCCTCCTTCCACCTCTCTCATCCGCCACCCCTCCCTTCTCCTCTCCGTCTCTGCTAGGTGCAGCATGTATGTGAGTGCGTGCTAGTCAGCAGAGCTGCCTGTGTGTTTACATATCAGCCTATCAGTGGTGCTGGATTTAGCGCATCTGTAGAGGACGAAGGCATTTTGTGGATGCCCTAACTGACAAGGGATTCTCATCTTTACACAGATCCACCTTTAGCTCTGAGATCTGTGCCTGTCTTGTTTGCTGCATCCCCTTCTCCATCCTTTTGGAGGCATTTTGAATTCCCTTGGCAACATGGAGCTACTTGAATTAGAATTCTCTGCATGACAGTCCTGGTAAGTACTACTCTCTTTGGTGGGCTTTGAGCTCTGAGGTAATGGATCAGATTTATTATGGTGCAGTGGTGGCACCATATGATAGCCAGAGAGAAAATTGATCTCAGGAATAAAATTAGTAGGTAGTGGCAGAGATAGAAGGAGGAAAGACGGACGATGAGTGGGCTTCATGTCTCATTTGTGCTTTGTCATTCAAATAGATTTCATTTGTTCTGTACTCCATGCAATGTTCAGAAAATGCAATTATGTGGTCTGCAACTAGGTATGCAGATTCTGTTACAGAATTTTATAATTCAAGTAGGCAGATTTAAAATACCAACAGTATCCTCATTTTTCTTCATGTTTTGTTATCACGGATGGAGGTGTAAAGCTGAGCAATGCCAAATTTGATCCCACCCCCCACTGCCACCCCTCACCCCTTGACTATCGAAGAGATGTTTCTGATGCTTACTAAGATGCTGTCTCATTAACATTCATGTTAATTCAGTAAACTCTGCCAGAATCACCCTTAATTTATTCAGTGCTACCTTTTGCTTTTGGCTGATTTGCCACAGGTCATATCAATGGGTGGAGGTTGAGGTAGGTTCGTTTGGCTTAGGGAAAGGGGTTGGACTTTGATGATTTATGCAGGCCAAATGAATGATCTCTGAGATTTAAAATCCTACTGCACATTATATTTGAATAAGCATAACTGTGGCTGCAAAACAGCAGGGAGACAGCTACTCTTCCCTTTTTAACACTGCATAATCAAGCCATGCAGACTGGAGTGTCTGCTCTGCTCTTTTAAAAGCTCAATTTTTGCTTAGTTGTTAAAAAACGTCTTAAATTCTATTAAATTATTATGTCAGGAATTACATGTCTACTAAAGTGATTTTTCACAAGAAATGAGTTTCACAAACCATAAATGGCTCCTATATTATATTTCATCTATACACTTTTGGTAGAAGAATTGACATCAGGTTAATAAAACAAATGGATGGAATCCATTTTCAATAGACAGATAAAACTTCCCCACCTGCGAAAACATCCAATCAATACCATTCCAAACACATCATAGAAAACATGAATCTATTCACTGTCATTGCTTAATATATTTAGTGATTACAGGTCTGACTATGTATTATTTTTACATTGCATATGGAATAGACTTTTAAAACACCTTTAAAAACACACAATACAAGCACACAAACAAATTAAGTAAATACAGAATTAAAATATTTATATTAAATTGCTAGTTTACTGATTGAAGGAACAACTCAATGAGCTCTTAAATTCCTGAATAAAGTCATAAATGACAGATGATACCATAGTGCTGATTTAATGCGTGCATGAAACCAGAGATACATTAAACTTTTTGACATGATGTATTTTTGCATCAAAATTCAAATATAAATATCCATAACACAGGTCTTGTTTTTCCAAATTCAAAGAAAAATGAATGCAAGTGTTGTTATGATGTTATTACCGGCACATGCATGATTTATAACCCAAAGTTTTGTATTAAAAGGGAGCTATCTGTGTAATCTGGGGTTCCATCCCATATCTCACAATACCCTCCCTATATTGTGCCCTTGAGCTACATATTCGAGAAATAAATTCAACAATAAACCTAATATGACTAGTGATTTTTTTGCTCTTCCCTCCACACAAATCATTTTTTAAGCTCAGACCACTAAAATATTGCCAATGTTTAGAGATTTATAATGGAAGCTTGGTAAGGATTTCAACTCTCGGGCATTTTAACATTCATGAAAAAATGCATTAACTCAATCTTATCCTTATAAAGAAAAGGTTTCAAATCGATATTAGGTAAAGAAATTTAGGATTTTTTTAAATCATTAATCACTTGTTCTTATCTTGAGCGATACGGTGGTTACTACATCCACCTTGAGGGTTCTCTAATGGGGGTGTTCGATCCCATGCTGCGGCCTACCTTTTTCCGACTTCTCAAAAAATGCATGGTAGGATTATTGAATGCTCCTAAATGATTGTTATCAATCAGGTGTGACTATAAATAAATTCAACATTATAATGGCAAAATGATTCAGTAAGCCCCCACGACAAAACCTACATTGTTCTTGAAGTTCCACTGAAATACATAAAATGAGTTTTAAAAAATCAATCTCTGGTGCCTTTCTAGACGATTCCAAGCGTCTTTTTTTTCAGTTTTTTTCATTTTCTGAACCGCTTTATCCTCATTAGGGTTGCAGGGTGTGCTGGAGTCTATCCCAGCTGACTTTGAGCCTGAGTTGTGGAATTGTTGGCCAATTGATCACAGGGCACAAGGAGACGGACAACCATTCACACTCACACCCATACCTAGGTGCAATTTAGAGTGTCCATTCAGCTTACCATGCATGTTTACAAATATGAGTAGAACAAGGCATTCCTTGTTAAGCTTGAAATCAACTCAGCACTTAGTCACCAACCTGCTGAATTACTGCCCTAAGTGTGACTCACAGGATGCCACTTAGATAGCTGTGGACCCCAATGTTTACAGTATTTATTTGCATTAAACAGTTTAAGTTTTTATTTTCTATCCAGATGTTCATCCCTGAACTGTTTTATGTATCCATAGGTTCGCAGTAGGATGGTCTCTGCTGCTGAAGCAGGGGGGCACAGCTACTTAGTGGCGTGCTGGCAACCCATCCTAGTCCTGATGCTGGGCACTGTACTCTCTGGCTCAACCACCGGATGTCCCTCTCGATGTGACTGCAATGGCCAAGAGCGTTCTGTCGTGTGTCATCGAAAACGATTGGCTACTTTCCCTGAAGGGATCCCCACTGAAACAAAGCTCCTGGATTTGAGTCAGAATCGACTAAAACTTCTTGGGCCAGAGGAATTCATTAACTACCCACAGCTGGAGGAACTCCAGCTGAATGAAAACATCATTTCCTCCATTGAATCCGGGGCATTTAGCAACCTCATGAATCTACGGAATCTCGGGTTACGAAACAACCAGCTGAAGCTCATTCAGCTTGGGGTTTTTACAGGCCTCAACAATCTCACACAGCTGGATATTAGCGAGAACAAAATTGTCATTCTGCTGGACTACATGTTCCAGGAACTCTACAACTTGAGGGTATTGGAAGTCGGTGACAATGACCTTGTTTTCATCTCACCACGATCGTTTCATGGCCTCAGCAATCTTGAAACCCTCAACATTGAGGGTTACAAACTGTCTTCAGTGCCCACTGATGCCCTGAGCCATCTGCACAACCTGCTGTCACTACGATTACGGTATCTGAACATCACTGCCATTAGGGATTACTCATTTAAGCGGCTATATAGGCTACGAGTTCTTGAAATATCACAGATGCCTTCACTGGGTACAATGACACCCAAATGCTTGTTTGGAATCAACCTAACATCTTTAGCAATCACAAATTGTAATCTTACTGAAATCCCTTACCAATCTATCAGTCACCTGAGACATTTGCGCTTTCTAAATCTGTCGTTCAATCCGATTCGTACAGTTGAGGGCAACCAACTTCACAATCTACAAAAACTTCAGGCCTTTCATTTGGCTGGTGGCAGATTAATTGCCATTGAGCCTTACTCTTTCCGTGGTCTGAATCATCTGCACATTCTCAATGTTTCTAGCAATGTATTGACCACTCTGGAGGAATCTGTCTTCCACTCAGTGGGTAATTTGGAAACCCTGTCTTTGCATAATAACCCTTTGGCCTGCGACTGTCGCTTGCTTTGGGTTTTCCGCCGGCGGTGGAGATTAAACTTTAATAGACAGCAGCCCATCTGCGCATCACCTGTTGTAGTGCAAGGAAAAGAATTCAAGGACTTTCCAGATGTCCTGCCTTCTGATTATTTCATCTGCCAAAAGTCAAAGATTGTGGATAACAAAGTTCAAGAAAGCCACGTGGATGAAGGAACTACAGTCAGTTTCATTTGCCAAGCTGAGGGTGAGCCTGCCCCTGTCATTATGTGGCTTTCCCCCAAAAAAGAATACATTACCACCAAAACTGTGGGGTCAAGACTTTCTGTGTTCGAGGATGGTAGACTAGAGGTTCGTTATGCCCAAATCCAAGATAACGGGACCTATTTGTGCATTGCAAGCAATGCGGCAGGCAACGACACTAAAGTTGCTCATCTTTTTGTACATAGCTACTCTCCTAATTGGCCTCATCAACCAAACAAGACATTTGCTTTTATCTCCAACCAACCCAGTGATGAAGGTTCAAATGTGACCCGGACCACAATTGAATTTCCATTTGATGTAAAGACATTAATCATTGCGACCACAATGGGGTTCATCTCATTCCTGGGTGTTGTACTCTTCTGTCTTGTAATTCTGTTCCTCTGGAGCAGAGGGAAAGACAGCACAAAATCAAGAGTAGAGGTTGAGTATGTGCCCCGCAAAGAAGAAACAGAAGAATCTAGTCCAGCTGACACACCCATACAATTCAATATGAAGATCATGTAAGCTGTAAAAGGTAGTCAATAAGTATTGTAGACTGATGAACTCTAACTGGGAGTTCACACACTATCTTTGATTCAAATGTGTCTTTGAGTGAAAGCAGTCACACAGTTACAGGCAAAGCAATGGAATTCCAAATAAGCCATAATTAAATAATCAAAAACAACATTTTCAAATAAACACCATTTTGATAAATAGCAAACAAATACATGGAGTTTTTGATTTAGGACGATTTAGGAAATTTAAGGACCATATTACGTACTTGTCTGCTATTTATCAAAATGGTATTAATTTCAAAAACATTTTAAATTATTTAATAATGACGCTTTTGGATTTCCATACAAAGCATGTTAAGTTATTTTTTTTAATTTTAATACATACCGTTTTTAAAAGAAAAATGTTACATGATTGTAAAGATTCTGCTGGAAAAAAATGTGTATGTTAACATGCACACACATATTGGATGCCTGCTTGTAACCAAATTAGGCTAAATGACAATTAAAATCAAAAGTCTTGACCACAAATTCAAAGAAAAATGTGAAAATAAATTAAGAAAATATTATATAATGTTAGACTATATGTAATAATACATTTAATTGATACATGAATACTATTTTTTTTATCAGAATATAATATACAAAATATAAGCACATGTTAAGATTTATGAAGCACAATACCTTTTCCACCCAATTGTTATTTGCTCAAATATGCTCTAATGAAGGTTTTATTTCATCGAATGAGAATATTACATGTTTGGATTCGTAATTTGAGGTTAAAACAAAGATACAGTGTTTGGAAGATTGGGTGTGATATGTCAGAGCTGTAGAACTGTAAAATAATGTCATTTACATTTGATGAAATACAGAATGGGACATTTTGTTATTGTTGACAGCAGCATTATCATTTACTGTGATCGCCTAACAACCATCTGTATTTGTTTTGTCTTAACTTCTGGATGATAACTAAAGATGTATAAAGAGGCAAGGTAAATGTTTATAAAAGATTTTAAAAGACTCTTTCCCCCAATCCTTGCAGTATTGACGTGTGTTGCATCATACTGCTTTATTGATTCTGTTGGATGAATAAAATTGTCATTTTCCTCAGTGTGGTTAAATTACCGATAATAAATAGTGTGCATGTTAACACACTATGTAGAAAAAGAAGCTATTATGTGATTTTTTTTCCAAACAAGTAATGTTTGTCAAATAGATTTGAGCACATTATATAACCTCAAGAGTGGATTGAGTAATAAAGCGGTACATTGTATTTATTTATTCAAAGGAGAAAGCAATTGTTTATTGTATTCTTGAGTATTGGTCTAAGAGCAGCAAATGAGTATGTTTTAATTCATTTAAAAACAATTACAATTTATTAATACAGTTAAAGAGGAAAGCTTAAACCACTACTGTGGCTATTCATTCATCTTCCGTACTGAGAATCCTCATAAAGGTTGCGGAGATTGGTGGAGCAAATCCTAGCTGACTTCAGGCCAAAGGCACTACACCCTAGACTGGCCGCCAGTCAGCCGTAGGGCAACTGTTGCTATTATTTTGATTAATGCAAATGCAATTAGGAACACTTTATAGTTTACTGCACAGCAAAATTTGATAAGGAAAAGAAGGATCTTAATGTTTATTGTTTGCAGTACACTGTGATCTAAATTATTATTCAAAACATAACCGCTGTGCTCAGGCAGAGACCTCAGGTTTGAAACTAGTATTTTTAACCACACTTGTGAAGAGTTAATGGTTGTGTGTGGCACAAGGAGACGGAACACCATTCACAATAATAAAACTGTTAGGCCAATGTGCTAACCACTCGCCCATATGTCCGCTGTTAAAGAAACATGTTTTTGTTAATAGTTCTATAATAGTTTCCTAAAAAGTAATTGTTTAAAATCTCTATTCACAATGACTGTCCCTTCACTAGCCGCTTCGTGATGTAGTGGTTCGCTTGCCTGACTTCGGTGCAGGCAGGCGAGGGCTCAATTCCAACTGGTTGTGCTAGGACTGTGAGTGCTGATGGTTGTTTGTCTCTCAGTGTGCCCTACAGCTGATTGCCAACTAGTTTAGGGTGTAGTCTGGCTTTCGCCCGAAGTCACCTGGCTTGGGCTCCAGCAACCTCTACAACTCTTTCGCAGATGCGTGGTATGGAAGATGAATGAATGAATATCCCTCCACTGTGAGCCAATTAAGAGATCTTTGTCTTTATTCATGTTGACGAAGGTTGCTAACCAAATTTACAGTCAGAACAAAGAACGCCTTGTTCCAACAGATCAAAAACAAATCTCAAAATCTCGAAAGAGGCAAGACAGATTTAGAAACAAAGCATGGATATGCATTGGAGATGGCTTTGAACAATGGACACAAATGATAAGGATGGGGGAAAAAATGACAACAAAAGCTAGTTTTTTGACTTCTTGAAAGGTGATGTTCTTTCGTTTATGAAATTGGGCCACAAGAGTTGAAATCTAGAGTGTAAATTAGTCAAGTATTAAAAAGAAAGAGAAAATGGGATGCATAAAATGTAGCCAATTGTTCTTGTTAATCGAAATGATATGTCTCCCCTGCTGACAATATTTTGTCAGGGCAGTAATGAAACAACAAGGTTTTATTGGGCAATCGGGGATCTAGAGACAGCACAAAAACAATATTGAATGTACAGTCTGGCAATTCATTGCTCTTGTCACAACGCAGTGGTTTTATATAAGTGTTCATAGGAAGGCAAATTGGTGGATATGGTTGGTCATGATGTGCAATGTCTGTGGAAATGTGACGAGAAGTACTTGGGAGTCAGAAGTCTGTTACTCATGGAACAGAAAAATATTTGAAAAAAAAAAACTGATCAGACCACAAAGACCCAAAACATAATATCCACTTAGTGTTGGTTTAGCACTTTAACCCCTAAACATAAAATACAGTACAAAATTACCTTTTCAGCATTTTATAAAGTCGTGGAAAATGTAAAAGTGATGGATGGAAACTAGAATACCCAATCAGGTTTCCAATACATGAACAAGGTATTGAAAAATAGGAGGGCTGTGTCAGAATAAGTAGTTGCTGTAAAATACACAAACAACCATACGAGTGACTCAGTGTGACAACCTTGACGAGAAATACTCTGTCTTTTGAATAAGGTTTCAGGCATATTTTGTAGTTTAAATCACACGCACATCAAATTTTACCTTGCGTTGATTTCAGAGAAAATTGCCTTAGGATTATGGCTCTCTCCAATGGTGGGAAATGATACCTTGTCGCACTAACAATCTCCTCGTCCACACACCCCTTTTAGTCATCCTCTAAAGGCCCACATCCTGCTTATTTTCATTTTTTCCGTGTTCTTTTTAAGAAAATTAGAGAACATTTGGTTATACAATAGTGTTTTATTTAATGGCAAGGGGTCGTTAGTTAACAGGAAAGCCTCAGTTGTTGGGAAAAAAATATAAAGTTCCTAATATGAATGCATCACTGAGGCCAAAACAATAGAAACCCGATACCACACGTTGTGGAAACAAACTATTGTTATATATATGTCTACAGTGTAAACTAGCTGGTGTACACTTCTAAGAGATTTTCAGAGGGTAAGGTTGTTTCCAAAAAGGGTCGATAAGCGCCTCAATGATATAAATGTTTTTTTGGAATTTGGTATGTCTGCATTAGCTGCTACCTTTCTTGAGGGTGGAGGGAGTTGTGATGCAATGGGAATAACTGAACAATGCACACATCAGGGCAAGGGGTGTCCTATGTATAACAGGAGGTTATCAAAGATGTTTTTGTATTATAGAGCCATTTAGATTCTTAAAGCAATTGCTGGACCAAGTTAACTAGAAAATAAAAAGTCATGGTAAAGGCGAAATAAGAGTTATGATATTTTACTTTACCTACTAAAAGATTTCCAAACCGAATTAATGTTCTTACGAAGAAATTGGGGCAGAGATTTGATGTACAAGTAAACAACCTTCCGCTGGATATTTTAGTCTACCTAGGTTTGACAATATTTACTTTCAAACACACCTTGGTGAAAACATAAAGATATGGAAACATTGTCAGGAAACAACCCGAGGGTAAAAAAAAAAAATGTGTCTGACTAACAGGGAGCAAGAAAAGCACTAGGAATTAAATATGCTGGAAGGTGAGAAGAAGAGTGCTTCACCTCAGTAGTTCAGAGTAGTCAGACGTAAAAAAAATACACTTTTAAAATGTTTATTTTTATTTTTTATTTGTGCAAATATTACCCAAAAAATTAAAAGAGCAATTATTCCAGATCTAATGTTGTGGTCCATTTGATTAATAATGTATTCTATTACATCCCTAAAGGACCATTTACACTTGTCACCCCATGTCTCAATTCCAGATAAAATCTACTTATGATTGAAGACATACATTGGGAAATAGTCAGATAAGAAATCCAATTTCCACCTTTCATGCCTGATGTATCTGGCCCTAATGCGTTACCACTCAGACAAATCACCTTAAGATTTAGAAGACAAAGGAAACTCACTAGAAGCCTAATTCCCTATCTCGCGTAATTTTTGTACTGAATGAGACTGAAGTAGTTAAAAACACGAATATTCAGATTCTAGTGAAATATTTCTGCTGTGTACTCCAATACTCGGTCACACTTATTGAACATGCTTTATTTCTACTTCAGTAGTAAATATTGCAGTACCGGTTGTGAATTCAACAATAAAATACTTTGGTGACTTCTATTAAAATGTACAGAATTGTATATAGTATACTGTATTGTTTAATACTGTGTCATATGATTGGCTCGCAACCAATTCATGGTGACCAACACCCTGTGCCAGTAGTTGTCTGGGATCCTTTGTGAGTATAAAGGATACAGCAATTGAACGAATTAATATTGTTTAACAAAACATCTTTAGAGTGGGTTACATGATTTACTCTCTAATGTTAAATAAATATTTTACTCACTGTAGCTTTGTCAATAAAGATGTTTACTGATGCCTGCAATTTATGATTATATTAAACCAACACTGTGGGATTTTTTTCACCTCCGTGATTATACTGTACTGTGCGACAACAAACTTCTAAGGTCATGTTGCCCTTGGGAGGAAAGCAATAGGGCTGAACTTTATTCAGTCATATCTCAGACCTAGACTAATGAAAGCACACATTGCCACCTTTGTTTTTGAATTATCGAATTAAATTAAAACAAAACTGTATTTCTTGATATGCAATAACAAATGTGATATGTGATAAAGCATTTGGCATCACTCCAGTTATAGTGCAACAGATCTGTATGCTCATTCATTGAACTCATTCAGGTACAACGCTATATAGGTTACTGTTTACTAGTGTATGCCCTAATTATGATCAGGACTGCAGCTGAGAAAAAAAAGAGTTTATGAGAGAAAATACAAAAAAAATAGGCTATCAAAACGTCCAACTGGTGTACCTGGTATCAATACTTCAAGCGCCTATCACATTTTCCTCAAAAGCAATGATCACACCTCTTCTTTTAACAGTTTGCCAACACAGTTAAACAAAACAAGTCTCGGAACACAAATAAACTGGACGTAATGCTTGGGAACAAAAGTAAGATCTGAAAGAAGCAGAGAATGTTGGTGTTTGAAGATGGATTTTGTGAGTACCTAATTCATGTTCCCATACAGTAGTTGTGTAACTACTTTCAATTTGGCTCCTCTATTTGTTAATATCCTACAGTATCATGTGTAAAACAAATGGCCAAAGTATTGTGAAATTTAAAGATAATCAGCATGGTTCTATGATTATGACAAATTATTGAAAAGGAATTTGCACAAAAAAATCCTCTATTTAGTCAGTGCAGTGGAATGGCATAAGGTTTATGGATATGGAATCATTTGTATTTAAAGTTTGCAAAGGCATGATTTAAAAAATAATACAGCCATTAACAAATATAAAAAATATATATAAAATGTTTCTTTCAACAAACCACAGGAAGGATACTTATAATGTGCCTCCCTTTTAATAAAATGTCTCTGCCGTCCTTTTGTTGAAATACCCCCGAGGTAGAGAATTATTACACAGTATGTACATTATTTTTCTTGCATATCTCCTTTTAAGGGCACTAACGTGTTCCTGTTCCACTACACAATGCCTTGAATATGCACATTCTTTGGATCTCACAATGTATTAAACAACTTGAGGACATTAGTTAAATTACCGAAAAATTGGTGCCACATAAACTGAAACATATTTTACGAATAATTTACAATGTAAACCGCAAAAGCATCAATGCAAGAAAATGCAGATATATGTATTTGATTATGGACATGGATATTCCTAAAGAATCTTATCATTGACAGGGAAAGTTCTTATCCCTTTTTAGAACCACATTCATCATCAGGATTGTTAACGGGTCTTTACTTTCCCCCAATCGTACGATTTATTCATTTTTTTCACTTTGAGTTGAAAGGAACTTTTAAAGATTGTCTAAAGGAGAATGAGGAGTTTGTGCATGAGACAGACAGGAGTTTGAGCCATAACAGCATGTGGCAGGCATGGCATGATTCAAAAACAATTACTGGTCACAGAGGGAAACACTTTAACTTCCTGTGTCTATCTGTCTGCTACACATCACTGCTGAGCATGCCAGAAGACATTTCAAGAGAATTTTCCCCAAAGAATTTGGTGGGGAGGACTTAATGGAGTGTACCCCAGGCTCCTAGGACCCCATGCTGCAAAGCAAAGAGAACCTTGCCCACTTCTTCACTTTGGGCCGGTACCTGGGATAGAACCCTGGAGTCTTGAATATATTTTTTAAACTTATAAATGAAGCCTGACACATTGAATGTCGGTTTGTTTGTCTTTCTGTTTGTGTTTGTCCATCCGACTGCGCATGGACTTCCGTGAAACAATGTCTTTATTGTATTCAAATGCAAGGATCTCATGCATTTAATCTAATTTCAAATGTTTAATCGTTATGAATCACTAACATACATCTGGGTATTCTTTGGATTATATAGGACTCACATAATATTGGAAAAACAATGATACAGCACATATGTTAGGTTGGTGTCTTTTGGCGTGATATTTAATTTTTTAGATTATAATCTTGATTTTTTTCCCTCTTGTGTGTCTTGTCATTGGGATCTCCCATCGGTTTCACCTGTTGTGGTCATTCTCCCAAGTCTCAGCCAATCCGCTTCCTCTCCTGTCACCCACCTGGACATAATTTTCTTGTCAACCAACCCCTGTCTATTTAAACCCTTTATCATTGTCTGCCCCTGGTCGAATCATCTGTTTATGTAAGTTCATGTCCTGGCTGTGTCCCGAATGTCTAATTCATTTTTCTCATCAGTACTTGTCGCTCAATGAGTGTCTCTCATGTAAAACTACAGCTTGCAATATGAAGATGAACAACCAAAGTTACAGACATTATATTAGTGAAACTATGAATTGAACTGCTTAATGTACCTTTTTCCACCCAAATTCCACAAGTGCATGTCTTTATTATTTCCTCAGGAAAAGGGAAAATAACACGATGTCAATTTAAATGTGATATTGTAGAAGGTATAAGCCCCTAAGCCATCTGTCATTTTGCCACACAGCAATTTCTCGCCATTTAATGGTTTTAATTAAAGAGACAGAATGGTCGATATTGTTGCAACCCAACATAAGTTTTTCAAGCCCATTTTTTACTTGGTTTGAGATGGACTCTCTTAAATATTTAATTATTATATTTGCATCTGTAGAAAAATTACATAAAAATAATAAAATAAAATAAAATGTTCATCTTAGCATTTATTTTAAATGTGAACAATGGACCACAAACGGACTGTTGCTAAATTAATAGAGTTGTTTCTGTCCTTGTCAGTTTCAGTGTTCTAGCAAGAACAGCATGTGGCAAACGTTACTTGCGTTAAAAATAACATTAAAGATAATACAGAAACATGTTAGAGGACCTGGTAAAAAATGATTGTATTTCTTATTTTTTATAGTCACTTAGTTTAATATTGATTTATATATTTTCTTTTAATTCTTTTATGAATAATGTGTTTTGGTAACAATGATTTTATGAAAAAAGAAATGAAAAAAATAATATTGATAACACCCCGCCGTAATCATCAGCAATTTTGAAAGCGATGCTGCAAGGTTGGTCCGTGCAATGCTGTTGCTATGACAACAGAAACTTGTAGAGCAGATTTTAATGCAAAATAATACGCATGGGTTACATTCCCATCTCTCTTCCTCTTTACTGGCATATCATGATGTGTTATGGATAAAAGTAGTTCAAAAGTCCTAACAGATGCAATGCAATTTATGACAATTAATGTGACATACACTATGATTTGATAGAGCCTTAAATGTAAATGTTGGATTTGGATAATTTCTTCTGTTATTAATGGAACACCTCTAGAAAAATGCCACTTTGCATGTTGCCCTTGCTGACAAATTGCAAACTTTCCAAGTGGACTGATGTGTGGTTGTTATTTCCCTGGAGAAGTATTCCACTCCACTACGCCATTGGAGTGGGTGAGGCAGATAGTTAGAAAGAGTGAAATATGGTGGAAACTTGCCAAATAAAGGGGGGGGGGGTTCTTTGGGAATATGGCTGGGGTTGTTTTTGATCAAAACTCTGTAAATGAGGGTTCCAATGACAAAATTCATTTTGGGATAATTATTTTAGCATTGAGAATGCTCATGGGTAATTTATTACATCCACAATTCAAAGAAGTGATTTCTTCGTTCATACTATTCAGACATGGAAACGAGCACAGATCCCCATTTTGTATGATGAGGTAATAAATGCAAAGAAAATATGTCACAAAATACTAAATGGTAATCCTGCAAGGATGACAGTACTGGAGGAAAGCCTAATATACTGTGTTACAAAAGGTCACATTAACCGCACTTACTTGTAATACTCTTTTCATGCAAACTTTAAAGTCCCACTGCAGCACTATAACATGGCCCTTGTGACTCAGAAAAGGAGAGATATAGATGTACAAAACCATCCTGGGCTCGATTCGCATAGGAACTACTGAATGGCACTAACTAGGAACCAACAAAACTAGGAACTAACTAAATTAAAAGGAACTAAATAGTTTGTTATTTTTCTATGGCATTAGAAGATGAAACAAAGTTGTGGAAAATGCAAAGCAGGCACTCTGAAAAACCTCCACTAACTTGGAAGTATTTCTCTTTTATCATAATATAGCAGTATATCATAATCTGTTGGCGGGAGCTGAGCTGCTCCATAAGTGGTTCCACTTGGCTGCACAACATAGTGTTGGGTTTTACAAGTCTTATGACAGAGGAGAGTGGAGGAGAGTGGCATGCAATTCAGAATGAATCGAGATATAGTGAGCCTTGCTTTAGTATGGGCATTAGGATTAATGCAGTGCTGTTAAAAAGGATTAGCCTCAGTTAAAATCAATCTTATCAAAACATTTAATCTGTGTTTTTCTGATCACTTCTAAGACTTAGCATTCATTACTCGCCTGCAAATAGTTTTTTTGATGGATTTGCATAACTAATTTTGTACAGCTTTGTATGTTGTTTTAAAAATGTTTTAGTTTAACATGTTTGAATAAAACAATATCAACATAAAAACATCTGTTGCCCCTCTCCTTGTTTCTTGGTCCTTATTTTTTTCGTAAATCTCACTTCATTGTCTTCTCTACTGTCATATCTTTGCTTCTGCTCCGATTTGCCTTTCATTTTTTGCCTCTTCTTAAACCTCACTCCTTTAGATTCCACCCTTGAGGCCTTCCAGTGTGATTTTAGCCGGCACAGGAAGGTCCTATTTCTGCTTCATGGCTCAAAGCAAGTTGGACAAAATGATCCACATGCATATCTAAGAGTACTACTGCACATGTGGAAAACTGTGTCATGGGATATGACCGACAGTTTAACATATTATATACGCTAAGTAGTGTCTTTTTTTCCCAACAAAGGAAAACAAAACCCCGTATTAAATCCCTGATGTAAAGTCAACTTCTCACAGTAATTACATTGAAATCCCCAACAGCATATAAAAGTTGTGAATAACAATAGTTTACCTGGTCCAATAATTGGACAATTAATCAATTAATCAGAAATGGCACATCTGATAATAGTAATAAAAGCAATTTAAAATTGTGTTGTTTTAGGCACAATGAATGCCAAAAATCAAAACTAAAATTTAAAAACAACTGTACTGTCTAAGTACAAAACACCTCTTCAAAGCGTAACTTAAATAACAGTTCTGACTATGAAACAAAAAAGATCAGGACAAAAATTAAATAAAATTGTGTTAATTCAAATTTAAAAATTGCTGCTGATTTCAATTTATTTCGGTATGCAAAGCGATGATATGCATTGTCAATTGCTCTTTTATATTCTTAAAACAAAATGTACCAGTTTTTCTTTCAACCAAAAATCTAGCACCATTGATGAAAATAAATGAATAAATAACTAAAATCAATGGGGGAAAAAAGTGTATTATGTGGAACGCTGATCATCAGGTGGCATAAGGCTACACAGAGTCAAACTTTCATCTGCATTTGGATACGTTCTAAGTTATACATACACTAATGATTTTATGTCATTTTGGTTAGTTAAATGTCAACAACAGTCAATCATCAGCGAATGCATTACTGGTATTAGTGACAATAACTGCATTATGGTATTTAGATTAAATTGCAGTATGTCACATCGCTTACTGTACAATGCTGGAGTCAATATGGGGCCACAGAAATACATAAAATTCCTTTCAAGGGAGAACTTTCTCATATGCACCCTCTTAAATCCCCCACAGTGATCTTTTAATTGGCTATGAGTACTTGCATAGCATAATACCAAGCATTATATGTAACTGGAGAGAATGTACTTGATACAAAGTAATGTACAACACTCTCTTTGATAAAGTAGACACTGTCATATTCAAGCCAATTCTTCCAAATTCCTGCTCCACACACAGATCTTACAAAAGGGAATAGTATCACAATTACAAAGATTAGATGTCAGAATGAATGTCACCACTGTAACTGCATGATAATACATCAGTCTTCATACCACATTTTAATGAATGTGTTTAATATTATTGCTATCACGAAAATCTCCAGTAACATCTACCATGCATCTCAATCAGAACATTTTTTCAGTACACAGGGTGGGTCTAAGGTTAAATTAGATAATTTTAGCTTGGGTTTAGGAAAAGTAAAAACTTTTAGTTTGAGAGCTTCTTCATTTAACCCTTACTATGAATTGTCCCAGACATAATCTTCCAAAAACTTTACATTTTATCAAAGAGTTACAACCTATTTCCTAAAGTCATCTGTAATTGAGAAAGTACTCTGACACATGATTAAACTTAAAGCTACAATTTTCTTCTTCCTTTCTCTATGTGGCACACAGTACTGCATTGTGGCCTTTAAATTCCCTGAGTGGGCCGCGCAATTGATCAACATTGCTTGAAAGGTGAAAATCCCTGAGGGCACTTTGTATGTCTGGAGAAAAAAATAAAAGTATTTTGGAAGTGGATATATGATATGCCATTAAAGATTATTTTATAGATGAGGTGTGCTAAAAATAAAACGATGTGCAAATATGAAGTGGAGCAATTACAATTGGTTTGGTTCAATGAGATTTATTGGGATTTATATTGAGCCTGATTTAATTCAATATTGCATTTTGAGAAATGATATGAAAAGCTTACAGCTATTGGAATATGACTATGTATGCACAAAGCATGGATCACTAAATCTCTTATAGTGCCTTTAAAGTTATGTACACAATATATTTAGAAATGAACATTATTCTTCAAACTGTTACTAATGTGGGTTGAGGAATAATATTTTATATGACTCAATGCATCACAAAAATCCCTCTAGTGCAATTGCTGCTTGAGAGGAAAGTGAATCATTTTGCAGCTGGATTCATTTTATGGCATATGAATAAAGTTTTGGAGTGACATGTTTATGTATGTACATGCATTGCATGGATAACCTGTGTTTCACATGCCCATGAACAATATATTTCTATTATTGAATCTATCATATGTATATGCTATGTACAGTGGTACATCTACTTACAAAAAAAAATGTTAGAAAAGTGGTTTTGTAACCTTAGATTTTACATTAACAGAAACATATTTTCCTTTGAATTAGCATAATTTGTTCCACAATCTTAAATACCACCACTTCACCCCTTCAAAAATGTATTTACTATAAGAAAATGTGTATAATATATGTTTAGACCTCACTGAGAACAATGATGCCCATTGCAGCTCATTAAAACTGGATACATCTGG
Organism: Stigmatopora nigra; assembly: GCF_051989575.1. Lineage (NCBI taxonomy): Eukaryota > Metazoa > Chordata > Actinopteri > Syngnathiformes > Syngnathidae > Stigmatopora > Stigmatopora nigra. Next base: position 13,510,207 of record NC_135510.1, on the reverse strand, counting down.
CCCATAAATGAGGTTGTATTTATGGGTTGCACGGGATCCTGGAGCCTATTTGAGCCAACGATTGGCACCAGGCGGGAAACATCCTGAATTGGTGACTAGCCAGTTGCAACCATAAATGAGCAGTTATATGGAAAACACTTTTTAACTTTCAACTGGGTCATGGTTAATTATGTTCACGGATAACAATACTGTTGCCAAACTCGATATTGCAATTTTTCTCAACTGAGCAATATTAAGTTACACACCTAACCGATTTAATTATGGGACAAAGAACCATTCAAATATAAAATCACTGTATGTTTTGCAATGACTCACCACAACCACCACAAAAAATGCTTAAAGTGGGAGACATTTCACGCATTTAAAAGTGTTTAAAATTATTTAAATTCAGTTTAACTGTTACTGACTTATATTTTTATGGTCTCTCATAACAAGAAAAAAAAGCTGTATAATGTCAGCCTTGAACCATGAGTTGACTTTGATTTCTTCGGGGCAACAGAACCTGTCATCACATGGATGTCTTTCTTATTAAAACATTATGCAATTAACTGTTTTTTCTGCATGAATAAGCTTGGCCAATACAGCCTAAAGAAAGAAGTGTGCAGAGTGACCTTGTTAAAATAATCTGCAAATCTCCACTATCTTTTGCTTAAAAAAAAAAAAATAAATAAATTGTTGATTTTTTATGGGTTTTCTTGCTGGACTCACGCGTGAAAACACAACAAATTTGGTTTTGTTTCATACCTCAGCATTTTCGTCAAGCACTATGTTGCAAAGTACTGATGCTGGTGTATGCTTTTTTTGTGGTGGTATCTACTTTATGTTTGTTTGTTTTTTGCTGGGCTAAGCTTCCATTATAACAATCTATACTTGCTCATGCTATAATACTTCGTTCTGCAGACACTTTCAAGTATGTTCCTGATGAAAACTTACTAACTCTTGTCATTTTACTACATTATGGGCTGAGATTCGCTATGATAAATGTTTGTGTTTGTGGAATGTCAGTCGAGTGAAATGCAAGTGTCATTACCATCTGTCATGTGAAAACTCTGGGTGCAGAAAAGTGAAAATGAACTGTGATGTCTACAAATATGAACACCGTTGTTGAGGATGCTGAAAGCAGTTTGTGGATGTTCTTTGTCAGCACTATGTCGGACCGACTTTACACTTCATGTCTCCAAGAATAGAAGAGGCCAATACATTCTTCCAACAGAACATGAAACCAAGGTTAAAAAAAACAAACAAACACCAAGGCAAATAAAATATAAATCAAGTGAATGAACAAAAAATATATATATAATTCCGCATTCAAATGTTAAGCCGCATGGTGGTGTAGAGGTTCACTTGCCTGACTTTGGTGAGGGCAGGCGCTGGCTCAATTCCTGCTGGTAGTGGTATGATTGGAGTGCGGATTTGTCTCTCTGTGTGTCCTAAGGCTGACTGGCGACCAGTCTAGGGGGTAGTCTGTTTTTCGCCCGTTGACAGCTGGTTTAGGCTCCGGCAATCCCCGGGACCCTTTCGAGATGGCCGGAATGGAAGATGAATGAATGAATGCATTCAAATGTTAAAAATCCAAACTTAATCCAAGAGCTGTCCTCATTACAACATTCACTCAGAACAAGCAGCCACGTCCCCTAAACTAAGGTTCTCATTTTCATGAATTGATCATGGTTATTATGCATTTAGGGCCATTCCCAAGCCATACTCCTCACCTTACATTTCCCACACCCACAAAAATATAATTAAAGCATTTTGAAAACTAAGTCGTCAGATTTTAAAATTGTTCCATATAGTATATTTGACAGCAATCATTACGTTGACCCGTAACATGCCGATAGAATTAATAAAAATTGGAATGAAAGTGCACATTTCTGTGTGACCCTCCATTTATGCATTCATTTTCTGTACCACTTATCCTCATAGGGGTCGTAGGGATGCTGGAGCCTTTTCCAGCTGACTGCAGGCACCAGGTGGGGGTCACCCTGAACTGGTGGCTAGCCAATAAAAGGGCACATGGAGCCAGACAACCATTCACGGTCACACTCATACCTAGGGGCAATTTAGAATGTTAAACCTGCCTATCATGCTTAGTTTTTGGGATTTGGGAGGAAAAGGGAGTACCCAGAGAAAACCAACGCAAGCCTGGAAGAACAGGAAAACTCTACACAGGAAGATCCGGACCTGGTATCGAATCCTCGAGCTCTGTGAGGCCAATGTGCAAACCAATCGTCCACCGGTCCAACATATTATGTTGTTTTAATACAAATATCTTCCTCAACGCTCTTTGCCCAAGTGACGAATGACATGTGGCCAATGAGTTGTATTTTGAGCTAAATTGCAGTAAAATATACAGGTTTTAGATGGTTTGGCTAAGGGCTACGAACCAAAACAACAAGGCTACAGCTGATGATGTTTCCAAAGACCACCGATCACCAGGGATTAGCTCCAGCAACCCCCGCGATCCTTGTGAGAATTAGTGGTAAAGAAAATTAATGAACAACATAATAGACTACTTACCGACTGCATCCACTTCCGTGTTTCTTTTATTATTAAATTCATCCCTTAAAAACGAAGTTTATATTGGCGATGTGCCTCCCCACAACACATATGAACCAGATCCGTAAAAAAAAAAGAATTTAAAAAATCAACAATTTAATTTGTTTTGGACATAAACAATGGCTGCCTCAGTGATTAAACTTCAGGGAGGAGTCCGCACGTTCGTTATATCGCTCGGTAGTAATACTCTCCCCAACAATTAAAAGCGTTTATGTCTCACCTCATCTAATTTTCTCCGCTTTATCCAAAGTCCGGCAACTTTTATGATCATTCTACAGATGAATTGACTTTTTCAGCTCAACAGGTAACCCCCTTCAGTGACAGCCAATGCCTCAGTCCCATTATGTAAAGTTTACTGCAAACAGTTTATGGCAAGTTGGTTTACAGCATTGGTAAATATTCATTTATTTTACATCAGATAGTTTCAATGTGTTTTGACTTTGTTCTTTTATGATTATTTTCTTTTCTATAATGAAGTTTGTGTGTTTGCATGTAATTCGGATGTTCACTTTAAGGGACCCCCTCCACCCTATCTTGAGTGGGGAGGATGCTTGTTTTCTTTCGGATCCCAGTATAAGAGATCAGTGGACTTCGTGGGAGCCAAGATCAACTTCAGCGTTTCAGATTCTTCTTCTTTTTTAGCCGAATCATCCACTATGGAGTCAGCCCAGATTGAACTTCAACCTTACTTACTGCAGCCTCGCATTTTGGGGTGCAAGTCCGTGCACAGCAGGGTAGTCCACTCTTCCCTCACTCACGCCAACATCCAAGGACGAGTCTATAACTTTTTGGAACGGCCATCTGGCTGGAAGTCTTTCGTCTATCACTTTGCTGTGTGAGTTTTGTATCTTTTATTGTTTTCATTTCATTTTCTGAACTGCTTTATCCTCGTTAGGGTTGCGGGGGGTGCTGGAGCCTATCCCAGCTGAATTCGGGAACACCCTGAATCGATGGCCAGCCAATCGCAGGGCACGAGGAAGACAGACAATCATTCCTACACTCATACCTAGGGGCAATTTAGAGTGTCCAATCAGCCTAAGCGAGAGCATGCAAACTCGACACAGGTGGACCGACCTGGATTTGAACCCAGGACCCCTACTGTGAGGCCGACGCGCTACCCACTCATTCACCGGCCCGCCCTTATAACAATTATACAAGAACTAAAACATGCATATTGATTCATACACTGTTAGCTAGGCATGCATGCATGGACTCCTACAAAAACAAAGCTTTAGGAAATAATTATTTCAAGCAGAAACTGTGTAAAATACAACCCCATAGATAGATGGATGGATGGATGGATAGATGCATATCGGGATATCAACCGATCAGATTTAAAAAAAATAGGCCGATACCGATATACCCCAATGTTCCTTATATCGGTCGATCACTAGTGTCCTTATAGCAGCTGACATTTTACTCTCCGGTAGGACCCCCACACTCAGCTCGACAGGTGAGTCATCGCAACCGATCCCTGATCATATTTGTTTTGTCACTAGATAATGGATGGATGGATTACGGTGAGTGGGTTGGATTGGTTTTCTATAGTCCAGGTTTGGCGTCAGCGACCTGTGGCTCGAGAGCCACATGTGGCTCTTTAGCACTGCCCTGGTGGCTCACTGAAGCTTTTTTTTAAATGAAACTTGAAAAAATGGAGGATTGAAATATTTTTGTTTGCTTGTTTTAATGTTGGATTCTGTGGGTAGACAAACATGACACACATTCTTAGAGAGAAAGCGACCGAGAGAGATTTAAAGAGAGAGGAGAGAAAGAGAGATAATTTAATAAAGGTTTAAAAAACAATAGGAAACACAATTTTCAAATTAATTCAGTCATTAATTAATCAAACCTAATCAAAAGCCTGAACTAATAAGAAAGTCTTAAATTGACCTTTAATGAGAACAACAGTTGTGTTGGGGTTGTGTAACTTCCCTTTTTCCCTGCATGAGTCTTGGATGCTGTTGGTGGGCGTTTTAATGACTCCAACAAGGGTAACTCCTCTTGGCTGGAATTTCTGCTACAAGGTGATTAGTTGCTGTCTCGGTAGGACACTACTTCTTCTGGATGAGAAAACCAGTGTATGCTGGCTGCTGTCAATGTGAATCACACGAACCCTAACCATAACAACTATGTTTGGAGTCAAACATTTTATAGCTAAAACACAAGTCGGAGTCATGACATAACAGAATAGATTCCTCATGTAGCACCCTGGAACTCCCCCCTAGGTATGACTTGAAAGTCCAGCAAATAAACTCATTAGTAGTAGCTATACATTTACCATTGACATGTTTAATTTAAAAAAAAGGAGGTGTAAAATGCAATTGATGCCAAAGGTATCTATCTATCGTCGTTTGATCTAGGTTTTAATCCCGGGTTCGGACCCTCCTCTGGGGAGTTTGCATCTTCTATCCATCTTGCCAGAGTTTTCTCCTGGTATTCCTCCCACATCCCAAAGTCATGCATGGTAAGCTGATTGGACACTCTAAATTGTCTCTATGTATGAGAGTGAGCGTGAAAAGTCGTCTGTCTTCTTGTGCCCTGCGATTGCCTGACCACCAATTCACGGAGTCCGCCGTCTGGTGCCTGCATTTGGCTGGAATAGGCTCCAGCACCCCTCATGACCCTTGTGAGAATAAGCGGTACTGATAATGAATACCCAAACACATAATTGTAAATTCAGTATACTTATAGTGAGCAATAGGCCATTGTCTTCCCCTAAGATAATTCTACATAACAACATCACTGCCATACAACCTATATGGGATACCATATGCTGTGCATAGCTTGTTCTAATGGAATGACACACAGTGGTATTGGTCGTAATACTGTTGAAGGCAAGACATTTTTTTCTTTAAATAGCAGACATCCAAGCTCTTTCTTGCTTCCAGGCTGGAAAAATGTAAAAAACATCTGTTCTCTGTTGAAGCCCCCCGCCATCCCCTTTACAGCTTGCAACAAGATGCTGCTGCACGTTGTAACACTATAATGGCTCATTATATTTTAGTCCGAACGAAGTACATCTGTAATAAAGGCCAACGGAACAACATGACAGGGGCAGCCCGGTGAACTAATGTTTAGTGTGTTGGCCTCACAGTTCCGGGGTCTTGGTTCAATCCCAGGTCAATCTTGTGTGGATTTGTTTGGTTCCTGTGTGGGTTTTCCCCGGGTACTCTGGTTTCCTCCCACATAAAAAAGAACATGCATAATAGGCGAGTTGGACACTAAATTTCCCCTAGGTACGAGTGAGAGTGTGAATGTTTGGCTGTCTCCTCGTGCCCTGCGATCGACTGCAATTCAGGTGTCCCCAGCCTTTGGCTTGAAGTCAGTTGGGAGAGGCTCCAGCACCCCCTGTGACCCTTGTGAGGATAAGCAGTTCAGAAAATGAATGAATGTGTGTGCAAATTCGAAGTAAATATAGAAGACAAATCAATAGTTAATACAATAATTAACAATGCAACTTTGAATAGCATTACTTTTTAACTTTTGGATGGAACAACTTGTTTTCAAACACTGAAATTTAGAATAAGTGATGATCTTTTTAATGTCGTGAACATTTTGAGTTTGACAATGCTTAGCATCCTGCCTACTGTGAAATTGAATCACAGTATGGCCTATCTGTCTGGTGAAGCTCTGTTTCCATTTACATACACGTTAAAAACAAACATTGAAATGTAAGGGGACAGGATGCAGCCTTCATTTAATGTGAAAACTTCCTGAGATAACCCCATGTTGTCCACTCGTCAGCAATCACAAAACATTTTTTGCCCCCAGGATATAGAACTAGTTGATAAGGATGCCTCAGTGTAAAAACTCATCCTCTCTCTTCACGGTTGCTCAAATCAAAACTCCTCTTATATGAGTACGAACAGGAGTTTTGAGGAGTGGTGAAAAATAGTCAACATACTGTCAGGTTTACAGCAATTTAACTTAGTACACAAGTACTGAATTTTACCAAGATATGCCTTTCAATGTTGAGCCACATGCCCCAGTCATACAGACAGTTACTATGTTGTCAACATATAGAATAAATTCTGTGCTATTTGGGGTAATACTCCTTCCAATCATCTTCCTTACAAATCTATCACAAAGTATTTTTTCATGAGGTTTTGGAAGGATTATTACCAAGAATAAAATTAGAGTGAAATCAATGGACATGTTACATACTAATCATACATTTTGTATTGGACACAGTTGTTGTAACATTGGGTGTTTGTGATAAATCCCAAAGTATTTTACTGAATTTAAGTCTATTCCGTCAACAGTACAAATTAAATGTGTTCAATTCCTGGCACGGAACCCTGGTCGTTACAATACAACTATAACGTAAAAAGCAGTTTTTTGTCTGACTCCAATACTTAATAATGTGTGTGTAATTTTGGATTGGATTGCTTGTAGTATTTCCACAAGAGATTCAGCAAGTGACAAAATGTGAGCGCTTAAAATTTTATTTCCTTTTCAGTTTTATTTCATTCATTCTGAACACTTTTCCTCCCAATATAGTAACACTTGAGATATCCAATATCAAACAATTGATTTGAAAGAATTGCTTGATCTGATCCTCTAGAGTTGGTAAGTGCAAAATTATTTACCCAAACGGCATCCCACAAGTACAATTGCATTCATATTCATTTAGTGTCTTGGCACCATGCTCCGCCGTAAAAGAGAATTTTAAAACATTCGCTGTTGCATACAGACCCGATCACCTCACCACAAGAAACAGCAGGAACACTGCAATAATAGATCAAAACAATGTTTTAGATTTTGCTGGGGTTGGTGGGTGGAATCATGGATGAACCATGCGAGTGATTGACTAATTAGAACCTACAGAATACAGTACTGGAGCTGCATTTATGTGAGGTCATAAGCACATTAGCACCTGCTTTAGAAATAGCCAATTGCCCAATATTCTTGTTTTTGTTCACATCCAAAAGAAATATGTATATTAACTAGTCATTGACAGCATGTCCCCTCAATTTACTGTAATTGTAAAATCAGTTTATTCATGCATTCATCTTCCATACGACTCATCCTCGAAAGGGTGGCAGGGGTTGCTGGAGCCTAACCCAGCTGACTTCGGGCAGAAGGCAGACTACAATAATAAGAAAACATGGTGAAATGTCCTTTCTTTTGTATTTGTATTTTTTCAGGTTCCTCATGATACTTCTTTGCCTGATCCTCAGTGTTCTTTCAACCATTCCGAATTATATTGGTAAAGCAGTTTCAATTCTCTTCTGGGTGGTGAGTGCTTATTATGGTTATGAACAAAAAGTTTGGTCTTTTTTAATAAGATGTTAGTGAAGAGCGGCTAAATTGTTAATTTAAACTACTGTCCTTTTTGGATGATAAGGCACACCTGACTATAAACCCTTTAAACTCCTCTGAGTATAATGCACAGAGATATTCACCGCAAAATATATACAACAAATGAAATGTTTTCTGTCCTGTTAATTGTCTTTGAATTTCTACTTTCCCAGGAAGTTTTCGTCGTGACCTTCCTTGGGGTGGAATATATTGTCCGATTCTGGTCAGCAGGTTGTCGTAGTATATATGTTGGATTTTGTGGACGACTACGATTTGTTAGAAAACCAATAATTATTATAGGTTAGAACACACAAGGCACACACATGTCCACACGCATTTGTATGGGCAGTTTAATCAAGCCTTTAATTGTGCATTCTCTACACAGATCTAATTGTTGTGGTGGCCTCAATAATTGTGCTCGCAGTTGGCTCCAAAGGACATGTATTAGCAACATCTGCTGTGAGGTAAGACTGCATGACAAGGCAAATAGCTTAGAAAATATATATTCTCTTAAATAGTACATTAAAACAATATTTACACACAAATGTACCTCAATTATTTCAAGAGAAAAAAGCTGGTTGAATCCAAAGTCACCATATTGAATAGAACTTCAGTTAACATCAAAGTACAGATGTGCTCAATACATACATTTTTATCTACCAGTCAATCATCAAGGTATTATTGGTAGATTGCATGACAATAAGATTTGATTGAGTCTGTTGGTTTCGTTTAGGCCTGAACAATCTCGTTTGTACTATGAAATCACAACATGCCCACATTAAATACTCATGGCGCAAGATGTGTGATACTCTTATATCATTTATTTATTTAGAAAATGCATAACTGGAGGCCGCCTCACAAGTTCTGAGATTGAGCATTTTGCCCAAAGTCAGCTACAATAGGCCGCAGCACCGTCGACCTTGATGAGGACAAGCTTTGTTCAAAAGAAAATGAAAGACTGCATGAATTAATTAAATTGAAATGTAATGCACGGTGTTCTTCCCGGGCCTGCATGGGTTTTCTCCGCATTGTCCGGTTTCCTCCCACATTCCGAAAACATGCATGATAGGCTGAATTGCCTCTAGGTATGAGTGTGCATGGTTGTCCATCTCCTTGTGCCCTGCGATCGGCTGGCCACTTATTTAGGGTGTCCGGACTCAGCTGGGATAGGCTCCAGCACCCCCCATGACCTTAGTAATAATAATATATGCATACATGCTTAGATATTTTCCTCGAGTTCAGTTATTAAGTATTTGTACACCATCACATCCCAGGTTGTGCGACTGTACCAAGTTTGATGCATTCTGCTTCATGCATCTGTTCATCAGAGCTGGGCCGACTAGTGTTTCAATTCCACGTTGGCATCTACCCAAGTCCGGTCGAATAGCCCCGATGTAACTCATCCCATTTATTTTGATATATTGAGCATGAACCAATGCAGACTGTTCTGCCGATGCAGACCGGCCTGTTGAGTTTCGCATCCCATAATGCTGTTTGCATAGTTATAGATATATAAAAATTTTATTTTTATGTCTACACAATTGAAAATTGTTTCAATTTCAGGGGGATCCGTTTCCTTCAGCTATTGCGTATGCTTCACGTAGACCGCCAAGGAGGAACATGGCATCTCCTGGGTTCTATTGTCTATGCCCACCGACAGGTATGTCATCTTTTTATCAGATCCAAATCTTTGAGGATCTGCTGATTTTTTTAAATACATTTGACTATACTCTGACATTGGCACATGTAAACACCAGTCAAATTACATAATTATAGCCAGACTTTGTCAAGATAGACACATTGTGGACAAACTGTCTTGGCCTTGAGTTTGGAAGTTCTGATCACCTTGTGTAGTGTAACTTATTCAAAGGCAGCTGATCCCAAGCCATCTGGGAATTTATACATTTCTTGCAATGTAGTGTGGTATATTTCACATGCTCCTATACTTTGTTATTAAATATTGACCAATAGTGCGGAACGATGAGCTCCCTCTTTATTTTCTGTTAGTGTGGATTGCGGCAGCTCGTTACTAGCACCTGTGTTCCACGTTCCTGGAGGCCCACCAAAACATGCTCTTATTTAAATGTGCGGTCCTGCACACATCTCGGACAGCAACATATTAATGTTCGAGGCAGTTTTGCAAAACTTAGTATAATGGACGTGTAAAAGACGTAAAAAAGAATGACCTATCATTTGTTATGTATGCTTGTTTTGTACTCCACCGCCACTATTGTGCAGCCTTATAAGGAGCCACTAAATGGTTGCTACTGTGAAGTACAGCTTTAGCCTCTTAGCAGACTTCTCGACCCTTAGAAACATTTGGTTGGTATCTATTCACTTAAAGACTTTCGTTCATAAATTTTAATCTGTTCTCCTAAGGCGATTCACTGGAACAAGGAGATAAAGTAATAGGGTGCCAGCTCGCTTGTATCCTCAAACATTAAGCATGTTCTATACTCGAGTTAATGATGATATTCATGTATTTTAGGAAATAGATCATGTTTATTTTGCACATGGATCATCATCATCAATCTTTTGTATGGCGCTGCTCTAGCAGTAATGTAATACATCCGCGTGTCTGCCTCTTTCTCACTCATTTCCAATGAAGATGTGGATGTGGCTTGCAGAAGCGAGGGATGTAAATGCCTGTGTGGTCAGTTATACGGTTTCAAGGGAAATACAATGTAAAAGCTTATCCATCCTTACGTAGACTTAGCCTTATACCTTCAAAGCCTGAAAGTCTGTTTGAAAGAAATTTAAAACAAAAATATTAAAAAATAACACTTAAGCCTACGAAATTGGAAAAGCTCTGAACAGCTGCAGTAAAAAAATGTTTAGGATGTGAAATACAGAGCGAACATCATAGTGAGTTTCCTCCTGACATATATTCAGCTGAGAACACATACTCGAGGATTACCTGCCCTTCGCACGAGTTTCACTTTTGATTATCCCTTGACTCATGCTGTGGTTACTTTGGCGAGATCCAGCTAATGGCCAAGTTTCTCTCAACTAATACTTTTTACAGCCACTGACAGGAAAGTGTCTTGCCATTTGGTATCCTTTTTAAACCTTTCGATTCAGGATTTTTTAATGGTGTAACTAGTTGTTACAACAATAAAAAGAACTTGATTTATTCTATGTGAATAAAGCTGTTTTTAAATGATCGGTTATGATGGTTTCACATACTATAATGACATACATTATTGAAGCATGAAGCACTCAGCTCAGTGTGTCTTATTGTTCCCAACAAAAACTACTACAAGAGAAAATAGCCTTTTACTGCCATTATCTTTTGACAAAAGTTTGAATACACCTTTACAAAATTAGGTCTCACATTTTGCATTGTTGTAGGATTTTCAAAAACATGGCTTGCTTTTGAGTATGCAGTATGCTATTAATTCTACTATATCAGGACAATTTCACCCTCAGGTAAAAGTAGCCATGCTGACTCACATTACAGGAGAGCTATTATGCAAATTACAGGGTTTTAAAAAGTCAATGGGACAAGGTTATACAAAATATGTCTCGAGTGCACATGTTCTCTGCCATTCAGTATTACAACCATGTAACAGGGGGGTGAGCATATTTTTTTTGGTGGGGGGGCATCATCTATCCATCCATTTTTTCACTGCTCTGCTTATCAACACTGCTGTCACGGATGCACTGGAGTCTAAGCTTCAATTACCGAGGAAACAATAAATACTGGAGGTCACATTGCATTTTATCTTGTAGACTTGCTGTGCTGTGACCTCATTGTGTGTTTCTTGATGTTTTATTTTTTATTTTTTTAGAGTTCTGGTTAGACAAACACCCTTATGTGGTCACATCTGGGGGTTGCAAATTTTAATTCAGTTCATTTACTCAAAACACTATGTCGTCTAATAGTATAACAGATTAAATAGACACTAAATAGCCTTTTCATGCATGTGGCTTGTAAACACAATTTGCACCATTGCTCTTCACTGGCTCTGGAACATATGGGCAGCACTAGGTCTTAAATGTTGTTGCCAGTTTAGTTAATGATTCCAAGAAGACTTTCAAGGGTTCATTCAAGATATTTGAAGCTAAATGCAAAGAATAGGATTTTTAGGCATTAAGGAGCAATAAATGTCAATGGTCCAGTGGTGGCCTTTAACTATATTTTATTATTTATTACTTTAATGCTATACCACCCAAAATTTAGAGAAAACAAACAGTGAAGCTTTTCCAAGGAAAAGAAGGACTTGTCCAATATGGCCTGCTGCTGTGCTTTTGTGTCTCTCTGTAAGTCACATGACAATGCATCTGGGCTTTTGTTTTTAAGAATTCAGCATATCCTGCAAATGGTCCAAATCAGCAAAAATAAATTCTGTTGACATTTGTGTACATTTCTATCACAGAAAAATGTGAAAACAAAGAGGTTTCTCTCATTTCGGAAATTCAAATGACAATTAGTCCAAATATAACAACCTCTTTTGTATGTCAGACAATTATACAAAGATCTGCAGAGCAATACATGTTCTGTATTTGCTTCTAAAAATTTTATCTCCCCGATTTTTATTGCTGTATTTGTAATTTTACTGCTTCTGTTTCTTCTGCACAATGGATTCATTTGGGCTTAATTCCACGATACTAGTAAATTGCAAATGCCATTTCATGAAGCAAGTTTTAATAAGCTCACATTACAGTAGATCACTTATTAAGCTATTGTTTTTGTGGGACTCACTGGGAATGCATCCCTCATTAATATATGCAGGACCTTTTACATCATCTTGTCTACAAAACATCTTAAGGACTTTCTATTTTAGCTTTTTCATTTGACTATATTTGCCCGATGAGTGCTTAAACTCAATTGTTGTTCTTTAATTGCATAGTGCAGGACATTTTAGGTTTGTTGTCCTTTTGTTTTATATAATGAATAAATCAGTTCCTCACACGCGTGTTTTATATTGTTAATAGAACGCTATTGTGTACATTCTGAATCACCCATCACCTTAACATTTTGATGAACAGAATTTAGAGGTTAGAAGCTAAAATAAGTATGTTTCATACACAGACCAATGCCTTCATATCAATGAAAAATAACTTATTATTACTGGTTATTTGTAGTGTATACTGCACAAATGACACTAAATATGTTCCTTGCCTTTTTGTATGGTTGTGTATTTCAGGAGCTGATTATGACCCTTTACGTTGGCTTTCTGGGTCTGATCTTCACCTCATACTTTTTTTACCTGGCAGAAAAGGAAGACAATATCTCAACCTTTGCTGATGCTCTGTGGTGGGGAGTGGTAAATATATGTTAGGGTTCTTATATCGGATTATTCTTTTATGTTTTTGCAGTCAAAGAGGTTAAAAAGGTGTGGAAAATTTAAGTGAATTAAGTTGAGATCTAAGTAAAAGGTAAGTGAAGTTAAAAAGTACATTTTTAATTACCTTAATGACACTGAACCTATGCTAACGTTTTTGCTTTTAAAATTATTGTAAATTATAAAATTATTTTATTAATTCAACTATGCTAGTTTACCAAACAAGAACATGAAACACATCATTAAGAAAATGTTCCCATTCATGTTTTCATATCTTATTGACAGTTTGTGCTTGTAGGTTTCCACTATCCAGTGTGTACATTGGCAAGTGAAATGTCAAGTGTAAATATGCCAAACATGCTTCTGATAAAAATTGCGTGGGTGCCTCACGTTAAAAAGCAAGCTTAACAGTGGCAATATTGTAGAAAAGAGGTTTATGGTCTAGCAACATGATGAAGGTGGTAAAGGTAAAATATGATCCAATCAAAACGCTAAAAAACAGTCAACTGTTTTGTTAAAAGGAAAGGTTTTCATTAAATGTCGGAATTTTTTTGGCTACAAATTTTATCTTTGATACTTTCAATCAATTCATTAAAAGGTCGCTCCATCTGTGTGGAATTTGCATGTTCTCCCCAGGCTTGCGTCGTTTTTTTTTTTTTTTTTTTTGCATACACTGTTTACCTCTCACATTCCAAAAGCATGCATTATAGGCTGGGTGAACACTCTAAATTGTCCCTAGGTATGAGTGTAAGCATAAATGATTGTCCGTCTACTCGTGCTTTGCGATTGGCTGGCCACCAATTCAGGGTGTCCCCGGCCCCGTGCCCAAAGTCAGCTGCGATAGGCTCTGGCACCCCATATGACATTTGTGAGAATAAGCAGTCCAGAAAATGAATGAATTTTATTGTGTTGTTAATCAACCAATTTCATGTGTTCGTCCCAGATAACAGTGACTACAGTTGGCTATGGAGACATCATACCTGTGACCTGGGTTGGAAAGATGATTGCATCCCTTTTCTCTGTCTTTGCCGTAGCTTTCTTTGTACTCCCTGCAGTAAGTGGAAGATATTGCTGCTCAAATGCTGACTTTTTCAGTCCAAGGATTATCGTAGTTATTCTACTATTAAAAAAAAAGATTCATTTTTAAGGAATGTTTTGCAAAATTACTTTTTTCTGAGCTAATCATTTATTAGGTACAAAAATACTGGTAGTCGTGGTTAAGGTATCAAACTTAAATTGCTTTTAGACCTTAACAAGTTGTGATTTTCTTCACAGGGAATTTTGGGATCAGGTTTTGCCCTGGCAGTACAGCAGAAACAGAGACGGAAACTTTTTAATAGACAAATTCCGGCTGCTGCCCGTGTCATTCAGGTAGTATTTGATCATCAAAATCTGACTGTGTCATTGTCATTTGTTGTTGGATACCGTGACTGATTTTCCTTTCACAACAGATACTGTACATAAAATGTGTTTGAAGTATTGCATTGCTTTACCCTCTTCTCTGCAGACATCATGGAGATGTTTTGCAATGGAAAAGTCTGATTCTGCCACATTTAAGTTGTTCTTGAGAAAGAAATCCAACACTCTGGACGCCTCACTCTCGACCCCGTCAACTAAGAAATCGGTCAGTGGAGCTTTAAATACCAGATCAGGGGTCTTTAATAGATAAGTGACTACTACAGGTGGTCCAGTATTTACCGAGTGATTTGAGTCAAATACCACAAGTAGTATGTAACATAAACACTTAGTGTTAGTTCCTACAAAAGCATTCGATTAAAATGTAATTGTGAAACAAGTGACATAAATTCCACAAGACATGACCCTCACCAAAGCAAATTAAAATAAAGAGATTTTCCACTATATGTTGAAGGTAAGCTTGAATTTACCACAACTGACTTTGTACGAGGTGGTGAAGTTGGTCACCAACCAATCGACAATAGACAATAAACACAGGCCCTCACATTTAGACCTATTGGTAATTGAATGGCTTCACTAATTTAAAGAAACTATAAACCCAAAGTAAATGTGTTTAAATTTTTGGATTGGGCGAAAGTAAATCCAATCCTATCAAATTGGTATGAATAAAAAAAACCTTTGTGAAGTACATGTTATAAGGATTAAAAGAGTCCCAGGTGTTGGTTCAGTGGTCTGAATGTAGCAAGGGGTTGGTGTTTTATAGTGCATTATAGAAAGAAAAAATATTTTGAATATTTTTCTATTTGGCTACGATATTTTGTTGAGCTGTCATCTTCGTGTGTCTCTGAAAGGTGAACAAGGACATCACTTCAGATTTTCTGACAATTTCTAACATGGCCAGTGTCTCTTTGTCTACCCAAGAGAGCAACGTTTTGAACTCTAATGCATGTAGCAAGATGGACATAGGTAAGATAGGTTAATGTGCCCCCAGAATATGCCTCTCAAATGCATTTTCTTGAATTTCTTCTGAGCATTCAGTTTTAATACAAACATGTTTTTTGAGGGACGGTTGAATTCTGCTTAAACAGAAGACACATTCTGCATGAGCACATTGCAGAATCAAAACAGGACAGATTGCACAACTGATGTTACAAAATTCCACTCAGACTATAACAAAGGAGTTACAAAAAGCAACTCAAATTATGCATGCATTCCTTCTGTGTTAGCTGAGGGAATCTTTCTTTGTCAGCTGAGGGAAATTGTGAGTTTTATACTGCATGCAACAATCATGCCTGCTTACATTTCTACAAAAGAAAAAAATAATTAATGATTGAGTTGTTTTCCGCATATTTTGAAAGCTCATTTCTCTTTTCCATTTTGAAAAGCACGATGAATGATTGTTGGGGCAAATATATATATGCATATGCAAACATTTGTACATGCAAATATGGACTCTTTACTAAAAGTAACTTAAATCTAATCATCAATGTACCTATTATCTACGGATCAATAATCAGTCATACACAGACTTATCAAGAGACCTAACAAACCGAAACCCCATTCAATCCATCCATTTTCTTCGCTAATTACATCCTAAACTTTCAGAGCTTTTCCCACCTAAGAGTTTTGGCAGGTTTCAACTGATTGAACATAATAATTAACATGTTAGTTTAGTTTTAGAGATGTCAGAGAAAGCTAAAAAAAATAGAATAACCCCCCAATCACAATAAGAACATGCCAACACCTCATAGGGAGCACAAACCAAGGATGTCAACTATGGGGCACGTAAACACATTCCACGATAAGGTGACAGGTTAGGCAAATGATACGGATATTATATATGAAACCTAAATAGAGGGAAGCAAATATAGTACAGCTTTTTAAATTTTCACCGTTTTCAGTGCTGTTTCATTTGTTACTTTGTATAGTTTGTCACTGCATTCTTTGTACAGTGTTGTCCTTCTATTTTTTTTCCACAAAAAGATGTGTGGCAATCATCATTTGTTGTTATATCTGAATGAAATATATATTTTTTTTTCAGGAAAGAAAAAAAATATTGATCAGCCTATATCCCAGTATTCCTTATCTGGTTTAATCGTTCCCATGAAGATATCTGTCTACGAAGCAACTACCCACATTGAGCAAGACAAATTTTCATCCCGCTAGTAATAGTACACTTGACTGCCATTCAAATAGTTTTTTGATTATCCACAATCTTAAAACGCAAATTAGATAAAGACCGCAAAAAGTTCTCCATTATAAATGTCTTATGGCAAATAATAGAGGCTTCCTCTTTCATTTTGAAATCGCCGCTTTGTTGTGTTGCAAGCTGAGTCGTTAATGTGAGCTCAATTTTGTCTGCTCGCAAAAACATTCACAGTCTAAATTATAGCAGAGAACATACAGTCCCCAATGAAATGAATCTGCAAATGTAGCTCTCCTTCAATTTCCTATTAAACCAATTAGACAATTACAGATGGGCCGCGGCTGACATAAAAACCTTATTTTCAGCTTTCTGACAAAAAGAAAACATTAAGTAGAGTTATTAATGTATTTAATATGTGTTCTTTTTATGAGAATGCTCATTTACTAATTCTATAAGTGTGTTATGTTCTTCTCAATGTCCATTGTTTATGGTCATCCTAAGTATCATCTTTGGAATTACTTAAGTAAGAAAATGTAACAAAATGAAAAAAAACATCTATGATCTACCGTATTTTGCCGTTAAATATACGCGGGTATATTAAATATGTTTTGCTTTTTTGAACCTCCCGTTTGTGCGCCATTTAATATACTCTTGCCGTTTAATATACCCGGGTATATTAAATGGGGGATGTATTAAACAGCAAAACACGGTACCTATTATTGGGGAGTCGGTTTTATAATGTTGACTAGCACAAAGGGTCTCAGGAAAAAAAAGCAAAAATATGATGATACTGTGTTTCTAGATAAGCTATCAACCATTAGATGAGTGCAGATGTTCATTTGGCAACATGTTGTGTGTTACCCTAGGGAAAAAACCTGGTCTTCTGGGTGTTGATTCTTCTGATGGCCTTAAAAGGAGCTGCAGTTTTGCTGACGACCTGGAACAAGAATTAGAGCAAGACGGTGCACTGAATGCAGCCACCTCCATATCACAGTGAGTTTCAAAGTAGGGGAGATTATTGGTTTGTGCTTTCCTGCAAACAAGTATTTGGAAATTACAACAAGTAGTTAGTCTGCATTTTTTTAATACTTTAAAGTGAGTTTGAGCAACGCATCAACACCTACAGCCCATACCCTCATCTTCAAATCAGGAGAAGCTCCAAAAATGAACCTTACTGTTTTATAAAATTCAAAACCTGTGTGACACGACATAAATAATGTTAAACTCCTAATTTATATTGGAAGTTTCAGAAAAAAATGGGGTTATTTTGTATTTGTATTTTTTGTTCCTTGAGGAGTGTCTAGGAAACCCATTTGCGTCGGTCATTGACCTATATGATATCTACATCTTCAGATTACCACTGTAAAATTACTGTCAATTAGGGAAAGTGCCACTTTTGTGAGAGGGCTGAGCACTTTGACAATGAGACACTGAGTCCAATCAGAGGAAGTAAGTGAAATAACTGCACCATAATGTCAGTGCTTACACTAATTGAAATAAATGGGGCTGCCGTTTTGACCCAAGGGACTTCCTCTCTAAATGTTGGGGTAATGATGCAGACGTGGAATAGATTGCAACTGTGCTGTTGGGAAAGATCACTGACATTATGATTGAAAAATATGAAACAATCCATCCATTAATTTCATTCCACTTATCTCTAAATATGTAACAAATAACCATTACAGAATACCACAAATGGGTATAAATGAGTTCTAAAATTTGAGTAATAACTAAAAAAAAATATCAATATCTTTTAATATTAACTGCAAATAAAATACAGTGCTACCCCTTCTTTTGAAACCCTCCACTTACTAAATACTCCGGTTAGAAAAGTCTCAATTGGAACATTTTGTTTCAAGATACAAAATTCAAGTTATGAACCGCAAACGGGTCTTCACATCATACAAAATTAGTTCATTTTCATCATTTACTCAAGGATTAGTTGGTAGCAGGACCGTGGAAATAATTAGAGCCTTTAAATGTAAAATGTGTCTTTACTTTTGAAGAATCCCCTTCACTCTACATATAGACAGATATCAACATGGATACAGCCTTATTTTTAAAGTCCCTAAAACACATTTCTATCTGTGAATTTATCATTGTTCATTTTGAAGCCAAAGACTTGGGTTAGAATTAAAGCTTTGCCCACAGTGGATATATTATAATGAAAATATTATCGTGTCAGTCTACTACATTAGTATTTTTTTACATTGTCCAGAAAAACAAAGTATTATTTTCGTCCTAATCCTTTTTCTAGTTTGGCAAATGACTAATAACAATGTCCAGATGTAGCAAAAATAACCTCTCATTAGAAAAACAACAACATTTCTTATCACTTAGTACTTCTTTCCTCTTGCTATGCCATTTGTTGTTTATAGTGTTATGAGCCCCGGAAAAAAAGGACATTTATATATCTTCACGAAGAATGAATAATAATAAAACATTTTTTTAGAAGTCATACTACAACATTAGTGTTTGAATATTGTCCATTTTACAAAGGACCTTATTCATGCACTTCCTTCCTCTTGCTAATTAATTTGTTGTTTTCAGTGTTACGAGCTCCAGTAGAAAGAAACAGTTAATTATAGTACTAACCATGGCCAAATGTCTTGGGGCTTTTTCGCGGGGATTATACAGCAGAATATTGTCACAAAACACTTGCTATTGTTTACAGCAGCTAAATTTTAAAAAGAGATGAACATTACAGTCGGTTGTTTTTGTTTTGTCAACATTAACAATATAATGAAACAGTTGTCATTTGAAACCCATTTAACAGTCTAACCGAGTCTCACAGACGAACCATCCGTGTGATCCAGAAAATGTGCTTCTATGTGGCCAAGAGCAAGTTCCAGGTCAGTTCATTTATTTGTCAAGAACAACATATATTTATATGATGGGGGAATTATATTTACAGTTTCCTTTGAGAGAAGTAGTCTTTACGTTAGTTTGCAATATACTAAATGTGTGAATCTTTTAATTGCCTCAAAAGCAATATGAAATCTTCAAAATACGTTTCATTTACTGCCCTCAATGAAACTGCACTGAATTTGTCCATTTTACTCCTAATAGCAAGCTCGTAAACCATATGAAGTCCGTGACGTGATTGAGCAATACACTCAGGGTCACCTCAACCTGATGGTGCGAATCAAGGAACTGCAGAGAAGGTAATTATGAGTGATCAAGCAGATGCAACACAGCACGCTTTGACAAATTGCCGGAACGAGAGAGACACAGAGAGAGAGAGAATATAACAAAGCAGTTACAGACAGAGAGAGAGTGAAAGAGAAACGTATTTTAGCCTTTTTCCTTACTGTCCTCTAAAACCATTTCTGTCCAGCTGCTTTTCATAGCAAAGGCATAATCAACACCACATTGTGAGTAACCACAAATGTAGTACTATATCTCAAATTCCCTGCACCATAAAACTGTCCCTACATAATTATTCCAACATTTTGCAATATTAAGCAGCTGAACAGCACAGGTTTCAAAAATAACTAAATTGCAAAATAATGGTGAATATCCATAAAACTTAACCAGGTTCACTAAGTAGCTGTAATTTATGGCCATTCATGTTAGGATAATTGACTCTTACTTGTCCATATTTAGGGATATGAGTGGGAATGTTTTTGTTAAATGTGCTATGATTTGCTGCAAACCAGCTAAGCGTTTACCCTACTTCCTGGCCAGGGTTCATTGTGATAGGCTCTAGCCAAAACTCTAGTGCCGTTAAGAGGTTCAGGGAATAATTGGATATATGAATTCCAAGGGAATCCAAAATACTTCACACAAAAAATTTACAGAGCAGACATAGATAACTGGTTAAGATTGGGGATCACTGAGCAGTTTATACTCCGCAACAAACAAAAAGGTCAGCTTCAACATTGTGGACAGACAATTAGAGGATGCAATATTAAACCATATTCCCTAAACACTTCTAGCCCCTAAGTTACAGATGTAAGATCATTTTGTAAAACAGTACCCGAGTGTTTAAATCAAATTTGAGTAAAGACTGTAAAATATCTTCAATAGAATCATTTGTTTAACAAGGTCACCATTGTTATTACAGATTTTTGATTGTCTCATTGTTTTTCATTCTTCCAGATTGGACCAGTCATTAGGGAAGATTAATTTATTCCAGACAGGATCAGGTAATGATCACCCAGTTGTCCTTTTACATATAGTATTGACTAACTCTCCGTTTTTTGCTATACCTAGCCAGAGATAAGGAAAACCATTCTATTGGATCCCGCCTCAGCAGAATGGAGGACAAGGTAGGGAGGTTTTTATAAAGTTTCTAGCAGAATTTTCATTGTTAAACTTTTCTTAATGAACTCATCAGCCATAGCAGTGATAGACAAAACAGAATTCAGTAAAAGTGAAAGGTTTTGACCACACACTAACAATCACATAGGTGTTTGGCTGAAAATAAGAGAAGACATCAGCATCCTTCCTACTTCTGTCCCTTCTTAAAAAGGCATAAATGTACTGATTGACTGCTATTATGTCGATAGGAGTTTTAATCCAATCACAAACTGTTGAAATCACTGCCGACCCTCCAAGAAAAAATGGATAGGTATCCAAGTGATGAAAGAAGAAAGGCAAGTTAAGAATAGGAAGCAAATAGATTACATGAATTTAAACAATTCAGAACTCACAGCACAACTTCAGTCTTAATTTTTGTATTTTCCAACCCTGATGCATTTATTCACTCTTCTTAGATCAAAAACATGGATCTGGTACTAAACCGCATTGCAAGGTCGCTCAATGTTCTTCCGGACCAGAGGGATGACAGTGAGGTGGAACGTGACACTCTTAGCAATATCAGCCCCAACCAGGGAAGTCCACCAACCTATAAACAGCTGGTTGCAAAATAGGAACAAAGGAACTTATACATCTATCTGTTTTTTTCATATATTTTTTATCTGAGCGTCTGTCGGTATGTCTCTGAATATATAAATGTTTTAGTTAACTAGATTTTCTAACGCCAATATCAAATACTCATCTTACATTTAGCTTTACAGGGACCCAGTTGTTAGATCAATTGTCTGAGCACCCGTCTACCATTGCGGAGAGTCTGGTTCAATTCACGATTGTGTGTTTGTCAGGAAAGAGCATCTGGTGTAAAAGCTTATGTGCCAAGTCGTCTTGCAAATCAATTGTTTTGCTGTGACGACCCCTGATGGGAAATGACAAAAAGGGTGGATTTATCCATATGGCATATTGTCTAAAGACAAATATATATATATACTATATATAATTTGGAATCCATATATTGTGAATTAGGAAAGGCACAGATATGGATAGAACTGGAATGTGCCTTCAACTGAGATCTGGGCTGTTCAATACGTCGATTGCGATCTACCAATAGATTGCCAACCTACTACTAGTTGATCGCGCAACAAAAAAAATTGATCCAGGCTGGTGGATTCCTTAGCTTAGCTATTATGTATTTCAATCAGCTCACGGAATAAAGCCGCTCTTATCGGTGGTGAGTGCCTCAGAGTAGTGTTTGCCTTGCTGCAAAACATATTTTCTCACACTTCAGCATTAATCGTATTTTTTATTTTTTTTTGCTGAATACTTTTTAACCCCCCAGATGCCCTGAATCCACGAAACGTGACCCACAAAATATCGGGGGATAACTAAATTGGCTTATGCAGCGATGCGAGGTATATCAACATACATAACTGCTAAGCTTCGTTGGTGGGTCCCAGAAATAAGATAAATTGCAGGAGATTGGGTCGTTGAAAAGTAGATTTTAGAGCAAAACAATTTGCGCACCTCTAACTTAGAGTATTAGAGCGTAAGTTGAGGGTCTTTCTAATGAGGGTCTTTCATTTTTCGAGTTTATAATTATCAAATACTTGGTTGTGGTCAAAAACTTGTAGAATCATAATACATCTTTTTTTTTAACCAAATACATCATTTTGGTAAAGCACTCATTTTTTCACGTGTACATTTTTTAAATGTCTGCTATATACTCTAACGGTAAATACAACACTGCTCAGGATATACATTTAAAGTTTTGACTCAAATATCAGTGCCTCTCAAGAAATGGCACACAGCACCTCACCACTCTGCTTTAAAGTTCTGCTTTCAAAACAAGCCTCTTAGCTCTACATTGACGAGGCTGTTCTCGCTCACTCAGGTGATAAAAGGTTGCAATATTTTTGTAACCCTTTTCCCCCTGAATGATTTTTTTTCACTCCTGCACTCCTGTTCCATTTTTGGAGGGATTTATCTAATCTTTTCTGCAAAGATCAAGGGAAGGAAATACGCGGGCGTGATCCTAAGAGAAAGACTAATGAACCTATTTTGTATGACATTTATATCAAAGCACTCGCAGTTGTGTCGTATTTACTGGCATCATTAATTCCACTGCCACCATTGTGTTTATGAAAAATGATGAAAAAAAAGCAATTCAATCATGAACAAGTCATAGGGATGCAGCAAATTTAATGGCTTGCAACTTGACTCGGATTTGAAGAAAAAAAAAAGTCTTCTGGCTTGACTCGCACAATATTACTGTTCAGATATGTGTCCAGACTGTGCAAAAGAATATAGTTTGTTTGCTGCAAACCCCATATTGTTTTCTTTGATGGAGCTCACATCTGCAGGGTTCTTTTATGTGCGATAAAACAAATCCTAAGAATAGCTATTTGTAGCACTAGGATAAATATTTGACCCCAGCATTTATAATAATGTCTTTTCATAAATGTTTATCCAGATTTTGTATTAATAAGATTCACTAGAGTTATTTTTCAGGAAAAATGTTCACAAAACGCATTAAACTTTGGTTTTGTTGTAAATATGATAATTTCCAATCATCTAAAGTATTGAGAAAGGCATTAAATGCTTGTGATAAACAGCACAGGTTGCAGAATATCGTACATACAGCATTTAACAGGATTTAATTAAGGTTGTGAGTAGGACCCTGTAAACCTTTGGGACTGCTGTGAAACAGATTCTGCATCAAACAAATTACATTTGTGTACAGGTAATCCAGACATTTATTTTAATTTAATGCCCACCATCAATACAAGTGAAATATCTCCACTGCAAAGTGTGTTTCATTTCTTTACCACTGGGACAATGACGTAACAATTAAGAACAACTAAAAAAGTAAAGAAAAGAATTTGATGGGTTTTGGCACATGTGTAAAATGGGGACTTTGGTTGTGAAAGAAACCAAGATCAAACAAGGTTCCTGAGGATTGAGCAAATACAAATGCTTATTTGTCGGTGAAATAGATGGATGGTACACTCTTCTTTGTGGTCTTTGTGCAGCTCTCTGGCAAAATTCTTTTGAGCGGAAAACCAAACATTTGGAAGTGTGCTTGTGTCAAGGTGGGTGTTCGTTGGCCTTTACCATTTCATATTTTTAATATCGTGGTAAAGGTTTACACAGCAAAGATTTAGAATACTTGATGCCCTAACATTTTATTACACACAGTTTCAGACATTCTGTGTAGTGGAAAAAGGCTGGCACAGCTGAAGAGGAGGAGGATCAAGGTGTGTCGGTATGGTTTGCGGAATTGGACATTTCAAATTTACTTTGAATGCAACTGAGTCTCATCACAAACAAAAACAAAGAGCTCCTAATAGATTGTAGGAAAAGTAAAACCAAACCCTTGTCCTCTTCCATTGACAGGAAATGTGTAGAGTGGGTACACAAATTTCTGGGAACCCTCATCTCTGATTGGCTGACGTAACGCTAAAGCTGCTGTAAAGAAGGCACAGCAGCAACTAAATTTCCTGGGGATTCCTAAATGAAAAATGTCTGAAACTGTTGCTCTGTTTTGCCACTACACTATTGTCAGGTTTGTCATTTAGACATCCCTTTAAACATGCAAAATAAGAGAGAAGACACAGTTCTGACTCTTTTATTCTTAGAATGCCCCCTTTTAAATGGTGTCCAAAACAATAAATTTGGGGGTGAGCAGAAGCAGTTTGGAGGCTTAAATTTTTTGTGTTTGGTTGTCGATCCATTTGTATGTGAGTGGAATTTGCAATACATGTGTATTGTGCAGCAGCAAGGCACACAAAACATTTTGGCTTCTCAATTGGCTAAGACATAAGACATGTTTTTAAATTCCTCAGGCCGTCGCTGTGGAAGATTGTTATGAACTTGAGCTTTCTAACAATGTCTCCATGATGCATGCTATTCTCAATAATTATTTAAGCAAAGCATATTTTATTAATTTCCTCAATGAAGTAAATCTAATCTTTATTATGGGAAGCAAAGTGCTCTTCATTGCAGAGCTTGTCTTCGCTGCAGAGCAAATGTATGATAATTAATTTTCTTATTTACATGATTCTTACAACCATTGAGAGCATCCTGATGTACTGGGCAACAATAATGTTTGGTATGTGAAGAGATGAGTAGCTGATGATAAAACCATGGAGAGGGTCATAAATGAAGCACAGAATATAATCAGTTGCCCATTGCATTCTATGGAAGAGATTGCATATTATAGACTGTTGATCAAAGCCACACATATTTTAAAAGACTTTTCACTCAGGCATCCCACTGTTTGAACTCTTGGTTGCTGCAGGTGCTTCAAAACATAAATTTGCAGATAAAGAAACCTTTTTATTTCAGAAACTGCAACAAACAAACGATCTGAATAATTCATTGCAATCACTGCACCACATTTTGTCATTTGTTCTTTGGAAAAGTGGTTTGCACGTCCACCTCACAGTTCTGAGATTGATGGTTCCATACCCGATGGGTTATGACCTTCATGTGTAGAGTCTCTCTGGACTTGTGTGGGTTTTCTCCAGGTACTCCGGTTTCCTCCCACCACCCAAAAACATGCATGGTAGGCTGGTTGGACACTCTAAAATCTAAATTGAATTTGTTAAGCCTTGAGGCTCTACCTTTCTTGGCTACTGTTATTTAGGATTTTTTTTAATATCTAATTCCAATATTTCCCATCCTGATTGTTTACTCAGTTCTTTCGTGTGCGCAAAATTATGCAATGTGACACCATTGTAACGACTCTAGTAATGACCTTGGGCTTTTGTTAAAATTAAAATGTATATTAAGGAATACAAATTCAGATGAGTTCATCCAAGAATAACTGGCCAGCTCATTATTTTAAAAAGAGCTGTCTCAACGTTTTAGTTTATTTTTCCTTTCTTTTGTTGATGTAGTTGTAGTTATTTACATGCTTTGGAAAAGGGGCATTACAGTATATAGTATAGCAAAGTATACCTCTGGTGGTTATGTGGAAATAACTAGATATGCAGCTCCTGAACTATTATTTCACCGTTTAAGAATCTTATTTTAGATTATTTTTGTCTAGTCTTATAAAACGAGAAAATTCACCTGATCATAACCCATTAAGTGGTATGGTTT
The DNA here is from genome assembly GCF_051989575.1 of Stigmatopora nigra. Lineage (NCBI taxonomy): Eukaryota > Metazoa > Chordata > Actinopteri > Syngnathiformes > Syngnathidae > Stigmatopora > Stigmatopora nigra. The sequence goes on along the minus strand of NC_135510.1, from coordinate 13,484,140 downwards.
TCACTCACTGAAAACAAAAATGAAGGCAGTAATGCAATGAGTTAGCTGAAGATTGCTGCAATAGAAGGCCTGTGAATGCATCTGATATAGTAATTTCATGGAGATTTGGTTGTGTCCGTGTCCTCAAGTCTTGTATTTGGCTGAGAAGTATGCAAATGAATTGTGTTGTTGTTCATAGCAGCAATGAATTCGTAATACACTTCCAGGAGTCTCACTCAAGCTTTGTGTGGTAAGCTTCGAGGACTTTTCAGGTCTCCATAAGCAGAAACGGATTATAAAGAGATGCTCGGCAGACAAGACAATCTTCTGGCAAGTACAGCTCTTTTGGGTCTCTTGTTTTATTATCTGAAAATTATTTTCACATAAAGTCTCAGTTACTTCACATCAGTTAATTTGCCAGCAATTGTAGATAGATAGTCGGGTGTGACTAATTTCCATTTGGATTGCCAATCAAAACCACAAGAATGAATAAAGTAGCAAATAGTAACTTTGTGAATGTCACCCACACTAAAATGAATTGAGCTGTTCATATAAATGTACAATGTTGGATGAAATTTGTAAATTTCACATTATATTGAGGGATTGGTCATGATATTGTAGTCATTGAAACATTACACATTATTGAGTGACTTGTTAGGATAAAATGTTGAGGAATGCCCTTTTTTTATTTAAAATGCTGTGCAAAACAGGTTTGCTATGCATGTTTCACAGAGCTAATGTGCTTAGTCCCCTATGGTAGCATGCAAATCATATCATTTGCTTGTTCAATGGTCTTTTTCCCTTAACTCAAACACCTTGTCAAGACTGCATGCTTCTGTACCTTTGAGCAAGTAACAAAAGCAAATTTACTCATACCCCTTTATGTACCCTTGAGCTACTAAAACTCACTAATTGATTCTAGAACCCCAGGGTGGTTTTCAAATAATTTTCACAAGAAATGTAAATAAGACTTAGCCAAATGGATCTTAATATTCATTTCACTTAAATGAGACAATGAGAACTACGGAGATAGCACTGTTAATTGGAAATGAAAGGCAACATTTATTACATAGCTGAACACTTTTTTAAAAATTCATCAGAGGGATTGGATTTAAACACTTTTGACTTCCAACCGTCAGGTGTGGTGGTGAATTTCAGGTTTAAACACAAGAGCTGCTTTGCATCTGAAGCGAGTATGAAAATGTTGCTAGTTTTGCATTGACCACAAATGCCTCTAAGAACATATGTGAAAGGGTTGATGAATGAGTCATATTTGGCTACAAAGGGTCATGTAATCATGTCATGTTTGCTTGTTTATAGGCGCTACAGCCGCAGGCAAAATGCCAGCGATGTGGGAACTTTCTGGAATGGTCAGCGGAGCACCGGTGTGTCTTCTCATCTTGCGATCCATCTCTAATTTCTTATGATGGGACAAGTAGTAGAGAAAACTTGTGGATGGATAATACCAATTAAGACCATTGCTAAATTCCAAGCCACAATATATGTGTAATAGATAAATTCACTCATAACTTGGAAATACTGCAATCAAAAAGTGCTAAATCATCCTTCCATCTGTGTTCCCTTCTTATGGTGCCGACCCCAAATTGGGTTTCTTTGAGTGTGCCATGCCTGAATGTGCTTTAGCTCAGGAACGAATGTTGATCCCTATAATTGAAGGCTTCATAAATAAACCTTACTTGACATAATACTGGTGATTGGCAAGACCAAGGAATCTTGAGTTCACCTTTAAATTATGTGCCATTTCAGTGGTATTTTAGCGATTAAAAATAATGCAACAATTTAAATTATCTCCTAACAATAGTCATTTCTTTAGAGTTTGAGTGGCAAACCTTTGGCCTTTCGCATTCAGTGTCCTCCAGGAGTGTTCCTGCTGTTCCATTGATGATCACACTCTGCAGAATGTTAATAAGGACCAGAAAAGAAGGAGGATTTATTGGCCAGCTGGAAGAGTTGGGGAGATTGACTTCATTGGGACCTCCAAGACTAAAGGAAAGGTAGCCAACATAATCAACAGTTGGGGAATTCACTGTCTTGATTATTTTTACTCTTTGCTTGTATTCCAGTTTATGAGGGTGCAGAGCAATACCGACCCAGCGCAAATCTTCCAGATGCTGACAGAGAAATGGGGATTAGCGCCTCCACATCTGGTAGTTGCACTTGTGGGAGGAGATGAGCTGGTTCAGATGAAGCCTTGGCTCAGAGACATCCTCAGAAAAGGTCTTGTGAAAGCTGCACAAAGCACAGGTATGAGACGCTTCTAAAAAAGATTTAAGTCTGACGTCTGTAGAGGCACCAAATTGCAGATAATTAATGACTTAATCACATTTAATCTGGTCATGAGTGATTTGCCAGCTTCTCTCATATCAATAATATAGAAAATGCCTCTACCTAATGAGCTCAAATACCGGTGCAAACAAATTTGTAATTAAGAAAATATATATCGAGTATGCGTTCCAATTGTTGTTGTGCATATGAGAAGAGTATATATAGACAAATGAATTCAGTGCACAAAATGTGATTATCAAACCTGTGACTAATTGTACTTCTGAAAAAAAAATCAGGAAATGATATGTATGTATTCGAAGAGGAGTAGGAAGCAAAAAAGGATAAAACAGGAATAGCTGTATTTTTTGTTTCTCTATTTAAATAAAGGGAAGTTACTGGTAGTTTAGTGGTTAATTATAGGCTCCAGCACCCCGAGAACCTGACAAGGATAAATGTAACAGATAATTGTGTCTGAGTGTGTGTGTGTGTGTGTGTGGTGTGTGTGTGTGTGTGGGTGGGTGGGTGGGGGTGTGTGTGTGTGTGTGTGTGTGTGTGTGTGTGTGTGTGTGTGTGTGTGTGTGTGTGTGTGTGTGTGTGTGTGTGTGTGTGTGTGTGTGTGTGTGTGTGTGTGTGTGTGTGTGTGTGTGTGTGTGTGTGTGTGTGTGTGTGTGTGTGTGTGTGTGTGTGTGATGGAGGGTGCATGAGTATGTGTTTATAGGCTACATACATATTTTACCGTGGTCTAATGAGTCAGACTGATTGGTGGTGAACACAGTTTTTTTTCTTCCAGAACTTTCAAACTTGCTGAATCATTATAAATGTTGCCATTCTTTCCAACTCCAAGTACGCAGTCGATGTACTCTCTTTGTCTGTATGCATTCTACAGGCTGCCTCGCAGCCACGGATGGCTAGACACAAAGTCGAACTTCACTCTCAAAGTCACAGCGCTATTTGAAAATAACTGTGACAAATCTTGTGTGAGTTTAAAGAGAGCAGGCGACTTTCAGAGCATGTGCAGTTTTTGTTCATTCAGAACTTTTTTGATCATGTTCAAGCTGTGTTTAATTAGTTACATAAATAATATAAAAAGAAACAAATGACTATATTAAAATATTTTTAAAAATAGGACTACAAGGCGCTCCCGAGCATAAGCCGTACCCACTCAATTTTAAAGGGGAACTGAATTTGTTGATTCTTAAGCCACACTGGAACATATGGGGAAAGTTCTTTTGATTGTTTTACAGGCTTGATACACCAAAAGAAATGCAGTTCATTAGTCTGTACAAAAACATAAACTAAAAAAATATCCGTAAAGTGGTGGTTTAAAGCCCAAAAATGATCTGAATCTTTCTGTGATCCAGGAGCATGGATTTTGACCAATGGCCTTCGATTTGGCATCACTAAGCACTTGGGTCAGGCTGTACGCGACCACTCCTTGGCTAGCACATCTGCAAAAGTTCGGGTGGTGGCCATTGGCATTGCTCCATGGAACATGATCCACAACCGAGAGGCACTACTCGGCACCAAGGTTTCTTACATACAACATATATACTGCTAAGAAAAAGAAAAAAACTGGACAAAAATATCTGAGTGAATGTTGAAATACTGTTTTTGATTTCATCTCCTAAAGTTGGGTGTGCCAGCCGTGTACAAGCCACAAGACCTGCCGCATGGGTCAGTCTATTCTCTGGACAGCCACCACTCTCACTTTGTACTTGTGGAGGAAGATCCAAACATACCCGGAACCACAAGTGAAATAAGAGTGAAGCTGCTCAAACACATCTCTCTTCAGCGTACAGGCTACGGAGGTAAACTCATGAGAGGAATAACATTGGCAAACAAATACACAACTGCAATATCTTATTTCTATTGATAAAGGCACTGCAGATGCCTTCCCTATGGGAACATTATATCTTAAGAAGATTTTGACACAGTTCATTCTGAAGATATTCATGAATAATTTTGTGACTTCTTTCAAAGGTGCAGGAAGTTTTGAGATACCTGTTCTCTGTCTATTGGTGCATGGTGAACCTCCAATATTGAAGGTTGGTCTGATAAGACAAAGATTCTGAAAATTAGGCTTTAAAGTAGATTTTAGTCAGCCCATCAAATGAAGCTGAATGCAGCAGGTGGCTAATCCACTCTTTTGATGATATTTATTATGCCCGAATTAATTGAAAGTAAATATTCAACTGAGAGTCATGAACCATTCATAATATGTGCTCACGCTTTTTGGAAGAGGTGGGCTGAATTACAAGTTTACAATGGTGTTGTGAATGAACATGTTATCATTTCCCGCAGCGGATGTGTAAAGGCATTGGCAATGCAACACCATGGCTTATTCTGGCGGGCTCAGGAGGAGTGGCTGACATCCTCGTCACTCTCATGAATAGGGGCTGCTGGGATACAGACAGCGTTCATGAGTTGTTGCTGGATACCTTTTCAAACGCCTACCACAGCACGGACATAACAAACTGGGTCAAGCTGGTGAGGGTTATGTGTTGAGCATGGAGGCGGGCATACAGTTATGAATGTCAAGAGGCTTTGCACATTGCCTGTAAAATAGGACGCATGGGAATGAGTGCTGCTAAAATGGGATTCGCTTTATCTAAATGTGTACGTAATGCCCCAGTTAATAAAAAAAAGATTGAGAGAGACAGAAAAATATTACATTTCATTTTTGGGGACGGGTTCATCAAACTGAAATTGTCTACTCATAATGTTTCAATACGTAAGCTGCATATATTTCTGTGTTTCACCAATCAGATCCAGAAAATAATGGATCATGGACATCTGCTCACTGTCCATGACCCTGAAACTGAAAGCTCTGAGCTGGACACTGTCATCCTCAAAGCTCTTGTCAAAGGTAATGAATGATCTTTCTATGGCAAAGGTGATTATTAAAAAGGAAGATTCATAGATTATACCACTTTTGATATTTTGTGTGTGTGTTTACTAGCTTGTAAGAGTCAAAGTCAAGAAGCCCAGGATTTTCTTGATGAATTGAAGCTGGCTGTTGCCTGGAACCGAGTGGACATTGCCAAGAGTGAAATCTTCAACGGAGATGTTGAATGGAAGGTGAGCAATACAAAGTAATTTAGCCATCCATTTTTTTTCCAGCACTCTCCCTTTTTAGGGCAAGAGGTGGAAAAAATTAGTGTTGTCTATATATGACTTATTTAAACTGCTATGTTCATTTTTCCTATTATCTCCCACCAATATTCTATAAACCTTCATCACCACAACTCAAACATGGTCTGTACAGGCGTGCGACTTAGAAGAGATGATGATGGACGCACTTGTCAATGACAAACCAGACTTTGTACGCCTTTTTGTCGACAATGGCGTTAACCTGGGCGAGTTCCTCACCTATGGACGTCTACAAGAGCTTTACTGGTCCGTTTCAGAGAAGAGCCTCTTGCATAACCTACTTCTAAAAAAATATGAGGAAAAGCAGCGCCTGCTTGGTACTGCAAGGGCATCTGGGCCTCCTGGGCAGCACACGTCCGAACATGAAGAGCGGAAGCCCCGTTTCACTCTTTATGAGGTCGCTAAAGTTCTCAAAGACTTTCTTCATGACTCCTGCAAAGGCTTTTACCAAAAGATTCCCACAGTGAGTGATCTATTTTTGTCTTAAAGATCCTGGAATGTCATTTTTCACATAACATTAGTCACAACACATAACATTCTGTATGTTGGAAGATGAATGCTGAAAACGTGCACAGGGGGAGAACGGTGCAGATGTGTAGTAAAAAAAACTATTTTTTATTTTCCTGACAGTAAAAAATGCCTGCACTTCTGGCCCGCCCCTCCTACTATACAATGACTTGCCACCATTTGTGGCTATTTGGTACAATTGAAACGTCCTGATTTAAAATTTCTACAAAGTTATACCTACAAATGAGAACACCTATTGTAAAAAAAAATCGTCAGCATTGCGTTTTTGCAATACCCTGAATCGGTGGCCAGCCGATCACATTACTAAGAAAAAAAGCTGAAATAAACATTGTTTTAGAGCTATAAAAACAGACTATTTCGGGCTTTCGATCCAGTTCTTTTAATCCAATTAAAACAAAAAAGTATAAATATTAGATCTAAAATGGTCCGGCCCACATGAAATGGAGTTGACGTCAATGCAGCCCCCGAACCAACCCGAGTTGGACACCCCTGATTTATAGTGTCCAATCCGCCTACCATGCTAAAATAAACATTGTTTTAGAGCTATAAAAACAGACTATTTCGGGCTTTCGATCCAGTTCTTTTAATCCAATTAAAACAAAAAAGTATAAATATTAGATCTAAAATGGTCCGGCCCACATGAAATGGAGTTGACGTCAATGCAGCCCCCGAACCAACCCGAGTTGGACACCCCTGATTTATAGTGTCCAATCCGCCTACCATGCCGGGGGGAACAAACTCCACCCAGACAGGAGGACCCACCTGGATTTGAACCAAGAACCCCAGAACTTTGAGGCCCACACACTAAGCACTCATCTGCCGGACCACTAGGGTTTCTATGTGTTTTGTGCTATATTAATTAATGCATTTGTGTAATGAAGCAAGGCAAAGCAGATGGCAAGTCACGAGCCCCTAATGCGGTACCACCATACAGTCAGTCCCTCAGGGAAGTGGTAAATCGTGCAGTAGGGGCCGACAGTACATCTGTTACAGTTGGCTACAATTCCAACAAGGGCCCACTTGATATCTGGCATTAGTTTTAGAGGTATCCAAAAGATCTGATTCCATTTTATCCTTTAGAGATAACGTTGAAATTGGCTACACGGTGGACATGAGTTTACTAGTAGAGAAAACTTAAATAACATCTTCTCATCAAATGCCTTTTGGCCTGGAGGTGGGAGTGAAAAGGTGGCCGACAGAAAGATTTTGATCGAATACGTGCTCTCAAAACTTCACTGACATGAACCAGGACTTTTCAAATTGAAACTCAAAGGCTGTTTTCAGTCCTGTTTTTTTTTTTTGTTCAATGATTCTTGTACAGACAGTTTAACCAATGGCGTTTCTGCTAAAACAAGCAGCACTTGCCTGCAACTAATTGATTAGATTTATCACCTTCCAGAGTGGTGAAAAGGTGTCGTCTTGTTTGGTAGATATGAAATCTTGCACCCCCTGTGGATATTCCTTTATGGAATATTTAGGACACTGCTGGAATAGACAGAAAACCTCCAAGTCAAAACACATACATTTTTCAATGTAACAACATATAGGGGTTCCTTATAGACAGTCTGTACTTTAACGAGGGCACACCTACAATGATCTACACTTAATGATATAGTATTATTTACCTAAGTTTACGTTTATGTGTCATTTTTTTGTAAATATGCATTATATCCAAAGGCGAATTTCCGTCTCGTCTTCTGTCTAGTCCCTTGTGCAGGTTTATGTTAAAAACGCAAGATAAAATCAATAAATAAATTAATAGTAATACATTAAATTAAATTAAAATAGTAATAAATAAATATAAAGTAATAAATAAAACATAAAATCAATTTTGAAGCCTTATTATGTATGTTTAGGTTGTTTTCCTCTTCAAATTTTGCAGGCTTGTTCTTGGCATTCTTGTTATTTGGTTATTAATATTGACCTCCATTTTACATGACCTTTTGGGATTATCACTGAAAAAAAAGATACAACACAGTGAAAAAAGGCTAATTGGTAAAACATCTCTTTGAAAAACATGATAAACAAATCACTAAGATAATATTACTGTGCTTTATGCTCTTGCCACATATACCATGTGTACACAGAAAGAAAAAATATATATTTTGAAGGGTGATAGGGTAGGGGACGCTAAACATGAGTGTTGTATTTTTGGTGCAATCATTATAAAACTGGGTTGTCTGTGCAATCCAGGAGAAGCCAGCAAAAGGCCGACTGTTCCAGAGCCAGAAGAACCTAGCCGAAATGGAAGAACGTTGCCAACATCCTTGGAGGGACCTTTTCCTCTGGGCTGTCCTTCAGAACCGACAGCAGATGGCTAACTACTTTTGGGCCATGGTATGTCTTGTCAATTAATTTTCATCATGTGGTTGTGCAAACATGTGTCCAGTAAAGAACAACATTAAAAAGTGAATATTAATTATGTCAAGAAATTATTTTGGCACATATAGTTTGTTTGTGTGTGGTTTAGCATTGTACAAGTGCACAAAAAAACCCACCATCAGAAAATGGCACTGCTATTGAAACATCATCTTTATCAAGGACTTAAAGCTTTTATACCTCTGGCAAGAAGGTCATGCTTCAGAATTGATGTTGATGGGAAACATTCTCAGACATCTGAATTTAGATTTATGGATAATTAGAATGACACCAATTAATAATAGAACAACTTTGTTTTCTGCATCTTTTAAGGTACACTTTGATTGTGTTATTACCTCTTCCCTGGATTCAGCAAACCAATTACCGGACTGCAATCCTTTCAATTGTCACCCCCGTGTGCCCCTTTCCTGCATATATTTCTCACATTACCTCAATGTATGGTAATTTCATTCAACGTGCGAATATTTTGGCCACCTTATGGTCACATCATAGACATAATGGCACAATTCAGAATGTTTATTGTATCTCGCAAGTTATAAGCTTTAATATATTGTAATTACCCTGAAATTATGCAAATACTGCATCTCTTACATGTGCAAATGTAATGTGAGCCCATGCAACAAAACTTTCCAATACGCATATGTTACATAAATATAACATGCTACAATGGATGATTTAAAGGACAGTACTCAATTTCCCCCCTTTGTAAACGACTAAGTATTCTGAGTATGTTCATGTAAAATATGATCTAACGTAGAAATGATTAAATATCAAGTTATGTGTGTATGATATTTCATTTTCACATTTCATGCACCTCTTCTCCAGCCAACTTTGAAACAGTGAAGCATGATAAGCAAAACACCAGAACAATAACACAATTTCCATTAGGGAATATAATATTTATTCTCAATGTTAGTGTTTATTTTTGTACATGAGATGTGTTGAGAAGTTTACAAAGGAAAAAGGAGAATAAAAGGAGGTAAAAACATTTTGGAACCATACCAGAATGTCTTTTTAATATATAATAGGTGTTTATACCGTCTTGTGAGTGATGTTTTTTTTCATCATTGGGACTCACAAATATTATTTGCTGTCTACTATCATTCAGAATTCATAATGTATTATACGATCATTTGCCACCCCTCAAATGGTTTCTGCTGGCCTCACCCCACCACATAAATATTTGCCTTGATCCTTCCCTGTGCATTGTGCCAACCAACAAACAACACCTGTATGTTTAAAGGCACTCCATATTGCTTTGGAGCAATTCCCAATTCAAGGAACAATACAACATTTGTTTTGTTTTGATTCAAGTTAGAAATGTTGCATTCACTGATTGCTTTTCATGCCCACTGGAATGTCAATTCAAGTCACCACCAATTTGTGCACAGCTCTACTGTGTACCACTTTTCACTAGCATTTTTTATGGGATTCCAGAATGTGGCTGGTAGTGTCAGCTTTAAACTTAAGTGGTTTAAATGTTGTTTTCACTACCTTTGTAACACAGGGATGATAACATAAACACTGACTTTTTGTTTTAACCTTTTACAGCAATGCTGCAATGCTTTTCGCAGTGCAGTGCTTGTGTAGCAATCTGGCTATGGTTGGAATTGCAATTTAGATAAGGTTTTAACCCAGGGGTGGGCAAACTTTTCGACCCGGGGGCCACATTAACTTTAAAAATTTGACAGATGGGCCGGGTCAGCACAAGATACGATACATATAAAAAACGGCATCAGTTAACAGTACATATGGAACATAAACAGAAAAAAAGGACTAAAGTATTAACATACTCATCACTCATCATTAAAGTAAAAAGTATAAAGTACAAAAGTAAAAAGGAATGTATTAAGAAATAGTAACATGTAATTTAAAAAAGATAGAGGGGCTGTAAAACACGAAAAACAAATAAGAGTGGATAGAGCTAATGCCACTGGATTGCGCATGACGGCGCCATCTTGGGGATTAAAAAAAAAACATTATTTGGACAGTGTCGACGGGCCGGGTTAAAACGCCTTGTGGGCCGGATGAGGCCCGCGGGCCATAGTTTGCCCATGTCTGTTTTAACCACTTGCAAAGCACATCATGGTGACTGCTATAGTTTAGTTTAAGAAGGAAATGTTCAAACTTAGATTAGAGTACATGTGAGCTATCTGCTCAGTTATTCACATAAAATAATCACAGATCGTGAGTCTGAATTTCACACCACACTACTTGATAGCACAATAATCAGTTAATGGATAAGCATGTACAAGAAAATCAGCATACCCAGCTGTATGCGGATATTAAAAAGTTAGATTCATACTTATGATTTTTTCATTTGTTCAGGGCCCTGAGGCAGTTGCAGCGGCATTGGCAGGATGCAAAATTCTGAAAGAGATGGCAAGACTTGAATCTGAGGCTGAGTCTGCCCGTAGCATGAAAGAGGCCAAGTACGAACAGTTTGCCCTTGGTGAGTATGTCATTGGGCATCAGGCTGTCTGTAGGATCAGAAGTGAGAAAGCTAATCAGAGACACTGATGGATTTACTCCTCTGACCTAATAAAATGGCTGTTTGTCATGTACTCCTTGTGTTATCCTGCGAATAGATGTTTTTGGAGAGTGCTACTCCAACTGTGAAGACAGGGCTTATGCATTGTTAGTAAGGAGAACACAATGTTGGAGCAGATCTACAGTACTCAACCTGGCAACCGAGGCTGATGCCAAGTCATTCTTTGCCCACGATGGAGTGCAGGTAGCTGAACAATTTCCCTTCAATTAGATTGTTTTTTTTTCCCCACCTCTAGTTCTTTCTCTCTCAATCCCTCCATGTAATTTTTTGCTGAGATGAAAATTGAATTGATTTTTCTTAGTAACAACGACATGGTACATTTTGTTTGGCTGGGCATAGAATCAAGTATCTTTGTATTTTCAACAGTTTGCTATGGTTTACTCAAGTATTTATTTTCAATTCATTTGTAGGCGGCGTTAATCTTTCTGTTTGGTTTAGTGAAGTTTTTCAATTGTCCTTATGTATTTGAAAATGAATACATACTTTCTTTACAACGGTACTTGTGTGCAAGTCTCAATGCCACAACAAAATCAATTGGTAAAGCATCCTAATGAATACAAATGCAAAGTAGTAAAGAAAATGGATAGATGGTTGGAGAGAAAAAATAACTTGCCCTTCCAATGATAATATATAAATATATTTTTTACTGACACGTGGGACCATGAATCTGATAAATATTTTATGTTTTGACCTGATACAAGGTGCCCGAGGCAAAGGAATGGGTGCTCATTAAGTAATTACATTGCATAAGCAGACCTATGAATTGGGAACTGGTCCACAAACCTTGTACTGTAGTATAATTTGATTGATGGTGTTAATTAGCATTTTAACTAGGATAATTCTCCACACTCCGACTGTGGGAGCAGATTGCAAAGCGCATATTCTCATAAAGGATACACTGCCACCCTGTGGAATAATTCACAAAGCCTTGACCTTTGAATGTAAAACCTTTGTTTGTTTACATATCGAATAATTTCATCCACTAATGTATTTTTTTCCAGGCTCTTCTGACAAAGATTTGGTGGGGATCAATGAAAACAGACACAGCCATCTCCAAGCTTGTCGTGTCTTTTTTTTGTCCACCTCTGATTTGGACTCACCTTATAAAGTTCTGGTGAGATCATTTCTATTTCATAGTTTTGTTCTACTGCAATATATATTTTGTGGGTTATTACTGTGTATTATCTTTAGTGATGATGAGCTGGATACACGGAATGGTGAAGAACCATTTTTGGAACTGGATCATTTGGACACGGAGAAGGTCTTACTTTTAACAGATGAAGAAGGCCCCTTGTAAGATTTCTATAATGCTGTTGTGTGGAAACTCATAATTTATATTAGGGCAGTAATAGACAAACAACCATACAGTGAAATACATTTTGAATGGTCAATCTCTAATTGCAAAATCTGTGAAATATGCACCCGTTCAACTTAAAAAATAAAACTTCATTATTATATAGAACAGGTGTTCCACGTGCGTATCCCATGCAACTTCTCATTTGATAATAAAAAAAAAAGAAAAGTGTTTGATAGAGTCGTTAGCGTGTCTGCCTCACAGCTCTGGGGTCCTCGGTTCAAATCCAGGTCGGCTCACCTGTATGGAGTTTGCATGCCTTTGTTGGTTTTCTCCAAGTACTCCAGTTTCCTCCCACATTCCAAAAACATGCATGGTAGGTTGATTGGACACTTGAAATTGCCTCTTGGTATTGGTGTAAGTATACATGGTTCTCCGTCTCCTTGTGCCTTGCAATCGGCCTGCCACTAATTCAGGGTGTCCCCCGTGTCTGGCCCGGAGTCAGCTGGGATAGGCTCCAGCACCCCTCCCGACCCTAATGAGGATAAAGAGTTTTGGAGAATGAATGACTGAATGATAGGGAATGGTGATGATGCAATGGTACAAATGGATTTAAGGCTGATCCTTCACAAACCTAAATTTTCCTTGTCATTTTTTTTCAAGGGACTCCTCTCCTGGCACCCCAACAGAACAGAGTTGCTTATCCGTGTGGTGGCGATACTTACTTCGTCGCTGGCGTCGATTTTGGAGTGCTCCTGTAACTGTGTTCCTTGGTAACGTCATCATGTATTTTGCTTTCCTGTTTCTCTTCACCTACGTCCTGCTGCTGGACTTTCTTCCACCACCTCCCCTTGGTCCTGGAGCACCTGAGATAATGCTCTACTTCTGGGTCTTCACCTTAGTGCTGGAAGAACTACGTCAGGTGAAGTTTAGAGAATTAGATGCGGTTTTATGAATGTATTTTTCTATATTCTTAATAGTTCTTGTTCCGTATTCATTCATCTTATGAATTGCTTATCCTCATAAGGGGTGCAGAGGGTGCTGGAGCCTATCCTAGTTAACTACTGGCCGGTATTGGGTCATTCAATCGCAGGGCATGAGACGGACAACCATTCCCACTCACACTCATACTTGGGGGCAATTTAAAGTGTACAACTAGCCTACTCTGCATGTTTTTGGCATGTGGGAGGAAACCAGAGTACGGAGAGAAAACCCACGCAAGCCTGGGGAGAACATGCAAATTGCAAACAGTGAGGACCAATCTGGAATCAAATCCTTACCCCCTGAACTGTGAGGCCGATGTGTTATGCACTTGGCCACCCCTGTTGCATATATTGTATGCTTTTTGATAAAATATAATGGGCTAATTCCCAAAACATAATTATATATGTATGTATGTGTTTGTGTGTGTGTGCATGCACTGTTATTGGAATCATAATTTAATAAATAAATATTTTAAATATATATATATATTTATGTTTCAGAGCTTCTTTTCAGATGAAGAAATGAATATATTAAAGAAGTTTAAGCTTTATGTAGAGGATAACTGGAACAAGTGTGACATGGTTGCCATCTGTCTATTTGTCGTGGGCGTTTCATGCAGGTAAATAAAGAATGCAGTACATACATAGAGTACCTATAGACCATAAAAGTGTATAAAAAGGAAATTTGAAAAAATAACACATTTTGCTTGGATTGCAGGATGGTTGGTGACACCTATGAGGCAGGGAGGACTGTTCTAGCAATAGACTTTATGGTATTCACACTACGCTTGATCCATATTTTCGCCATTCATAAGCAGTTGGGACCAAAGATCATCATTGTGGAGAGAATGGTGATTAAAAATACACAAATGCAAATATTTAACATAGCAGCCTGTTTGCCAATCTGGTTGGGTAGCTTTAACAAGTGCCGTATTTTCCGGATTATAAGTCACACTTTTTTTCATAGTTGTGAATGGGTCTGTGACTACTACTCCAGTATGTGGTACATATGTTTTCTGGGTTGTTTTTTTTTTTTGTCTTTGACCACCGACAGCCATGGTAAAGCGGGGCATATTATCGTGTATAGACATGATGATTTGATGTGTTTTGTCCTCTGCGGCAGAGGCTCCACCGAACCCCTGAAACCGACCCACCGGGCCACTATGTTTCGATCGAACCCAGGTTAAGAACCACTGATATAAATAGTATATTCTACATGAGAGTTTTTTGAAATCTGCTCTATAGAGCAAACTAATATTTGGGCTGTTAAACATAAAATGCCATGATTGCGACTAAAAATATTTTTGCTGTGCAGCTTACTGATCCAGCACATGTCTATATTTTCGACCCCATTCCACCCAAAACTAGTTGGGTGAGAATACTGCTCAGCCTAATAACAGTATCTACTATCAGAAATATGGATGCCCAGGATGTTTGCTGCATTTGAATAGATGCAGCACAGTTCTTCATGAATAAAAACTCCAGGGTCATTTTAAAATTCTTTTTATCCGGCTCTCACATTGACCCATCACATTGCTTATTTTGAACTCAGTGACTGACGAACCTAGATTCAAATAAAAGACTTGAAAGATTTTCATATCCTAAGAAGACCAATGGTTTTCTTTACAGATGAAAGATGTCTTTTTCTTCCTCTTCTTCCTGAGTGTGTGGCTTATTGCATACGGAGTGGCTACGCAAGCTCTTCTCCACCCAAATGACCCGCGCATTGACTGGGTGTTTCGCAGAGCCCTGTATCGCCCATACCTGCACATTTTTGGCCAAATTCCTTTAGAGGAAATAGATGGTAAAGAACTCAAGGATGAATCTTTTCCTTCATTTTATTCAAACATTTGAGTGAAGTAGCTCATTTATGTCCATAATAAAGCCAGTTTTAGTTCAATAATGTACAATTCTGTCCATTTGTTTCTTTTATGATACAGCCGCTCGGATGCCTGAAATAAACTGCACCAACGACTCAGAGGACATTATCAAAGGCTTACGCCCACCATGTCCTAATATCTATGCCAACTGGCTGCTGATCCTTCTTCTGGTCATTTTTCTTCTTGTGACTAATGTCCTTCTACTCAACTTACTCATTGCCATGTTTAGGTCAGGAGATGAAAAACATTGTGGCAATATATGGGTGGATGTTTGTCAGCAGCTTCTAGAACACCTAAAATAGCTCAAATTTAGACCCATGTTGATGCTAATATATGATTTTTTTTTCTGTTTTCTGATCTGTAGTTACACATTCCAGGTTGTACAGGGAAACACTGATATTTTCTGGAAGTTCCAAAGGTACAACCTGATTGTGGAGTATCACAGCCGCCCAGCATTGGCTCCACCTTTCATTATCATCAATCACCTCTCTCAACTTCTCCTCAGTCATGTCAAACAGTCTGAGCCCAAGCAGGAGCATCTTGGTAACAATCATCTGTGAATTCTGAATTTTTATTTTGCCACTGAGACCTGTGCTTTTATATTTGTGACTGTTTATATGTATTTATTGTTAGAGCGAGCACTACCACCTGAGCTTGACCAGAGACTGATAACATGGGAGACTGTACAGAAAGAGAACTACCTGGTCAAACTTGAACGCCAACACTGGGAGAGTAGTGAAGAGAGGCTTAAGAGTACATCTTCAAAGTATAATTGTCATTTCCTTATTGTAGATAATGTAACTATAATTACATAAAACCGATATTCAGGTTTCTATTGTACCAGATTTGAATGATTAACCCTGACTTGGCTCTAACCTTGTAAATAGGGTGTGGGTGATGTATAAATTTAGCAGTAAAGCATAATAATTACATACATTGTTTCTTCATAAAGATGGTCAACAATACTTGTATCTGTATTGCTGACCAGAAACGTGTCTTTATGGACAAATGTTATGATGTATCGACTGAGTGGCAGCACTCCTTTCACTTTGTTTGTTTGCCACGAAGGGTCCAGAGTTTGCTGAGGATAATCAGTGGGGTGAAGGACCAAGAGAAACGACTTCTATCCATGGAGGCACAGGTATGACCAGACGACACTGTAATCTTCACTAGTCATTTATAATATTTTTTTTCCCATGACTTGAAATATGTCATGTATGTAGTAACCTGTCCGAGAGTAATGCACTAGGTCAGGGGTGTCGTACTCAGTTTGGTTCGCGGGCCACATTCATGCCAATTAGATCTTATGTGGGCCGGACCATTTTAGATATAATATTTAGAATTTTTATTTATAAATGAATTAAATTAAATGAATTAAAAGAACTGGATTAAAAAGCCTCGAATATTCTGTTTATTTTAGCTTTTTTTTTAATATATTTTCAGATTTTACAAAATTATTTTTGAATTAAAAACACAGGGAAAATTGATTAAAAATGACCATTATTGATTTAAAAGGGGGAAAATCAGGACATTTAATATAAATCTAGACTCTTCATTTTAATTTCATCCTAAAACAGAAAGCTGGTACTCATGATTTACTTTTTGGGCAACACAAAATGATGCGGCGGGCCAGATTTGGCCCCCAAGCCGCCACTTTGACACATGTGCACTAGGTACACTGCATTTCATCTGGATTTGTATCCAGATCAAATACTGTGGCGAGGTGTTGTCTTGGATGGCTGAGTGCTTTGCTCTGAGCACACTTAAATGTGGAAAAGAAGCTCCAACTCCAAGTAAGTCAACAGGCAATCAAAATCACATTCTGTGTAACCGAGAATACCATCACACACTCAATGAAGCATTTTATGTAAATTAATGTGCCGCAAAATGGCATTGTCTTTGGCAGGCTACAAGCTGACCAGTGGGGCAGAAAAAAGTCAGCCGGAAAAAGAAACTCGGTGAGCTAAAAGATATTGTTAGCTTTACACATAAAAATGTAGTGTTAAAATTAGGTAGGTAAGTTTTATCAACTTTTTAAAGGTGATCTTGCACGAAATCCTATTTTTCACCAATGTTTCAGCTAGAAAATAGGTCAATGAATGTGTACCTGGATAGAGACTTTGTCAACCATGCTGTTTGTATTTTGAACACTTTTGTAAGTCAAAGCACTATGCAAACAAGCAGATTTGTAATCGGTGATGTGACATTACATAGCATCTTATTATGCAAGTAGTTGCCCACTTTCTGTTTACTACACACTCACTGCTAATGGCCAGTCCAAGCGATGACTTTAAATAAAACATTTAATATTCAATATTGACCAAGCCAAACACATTTGTATACATCTGACTGACTGCAGGGGTAAGCAAAAGAGACCAACTATTATAGCTTTTAAATTGGTATTGCAGGCATTTTCAACGCTAATTGTCGTGAAAACTTCATAAAATGACATTTGAAATCAATGCAAGGTCACCTTTATAGATGACATGGCAAATTGATAGACTTTATATTGATATTTATGTAATAAAGATTGTTTGCTTGTTGCATATGCCGCTCACAAATTGCTAATAATAATCATTAGACTTAATTATAATTCTTATTTTTCAAAATACAATAGTATATAACTCTGTACAATAACAGAGCACAGATGATTACAAATCTACATGAAATAGAATACCAATTAAAACAGGACCAGATGATTGGTAATCGTACTTTTCAAAGGGGGTGAACCTATTGTGCAATTGATGGACCCTTATCTCATCCATAAACTTAACCACCACCCACTTGTTCCTTAATAATTTTAAACCGAATTTGTCGAGTTTGCCATCTTAAAATCTTAGTTTAGGCAATAAATCATAGGAAACCTTAAATCTAAATACACTTTATTTCTAAGCAGAATGATAGGAATCTTTTTAAACATGACTGTGTACAATGAGCAACTTTCACAGATTAGTTACAATATCTCAAACACAAAAACATATTTTCCACACCAGTCATAATTGGTTATTTGGTTCATTCATTATTTCTCCTACATAAGCAGCACAAAACAGTCTACATTTTGGTTGATATTAGGAAGTAACTTCATAAATGTAAAGGCACATTTGAAAGATATAAACTTTGTGTGATCCATCACAATGTTGGCATGAATCTAAGAGATACATTTCAGTCAACAATTATAATAATCACTATTCAAATGTTATCAAGCACCATTGTGAGACAATTTGCAAGGCATGGCAACAACAAGGGTTAACAATCCTTCACAAATCTTGTTTTCTTGCATATGCTAGTGGTATTTATTGGTATTTTTTTTAACAACAGTGCTAAGTGGCAGTAACAGTCCGTTTGTATGCAGAAAATGTACATTAAACAGAGTGTGAAGTGAAAATAAAAAAGCTTAAATTTAACCAACCAGAAAACTACTATTGTCAACCCAAAAAATATAGAACCAGGCTCCAATATTGTAAAAAATAGAGCCATCCCCTAAGAATTCAAACACTGTGGGTGGATTAACTGAATATGCGAAAACACACTCCCTTCCACCTTGACCTGCCAATCAAGCATGTGCCTGTGGCACACAACATTTGGAGTGTAAGACTCAGGCTGGAATATAGTTGTCCCTATGTTTTATATGGGCTCAAGCACCCTTCAGTGCAAGGGGCTCTATTTATTTGTTATAATTCCTCGAATTGCCTCTTTTGAATGGACCCATGGATTGTTCACTGCTTTGGTGCTTGATAATTCTAAATTGTTCATGCTCATTCACTCACTCATGAATTGTGCTCATTCTCTACATGTTTTCCGCACTTCAGTCATATTCAGCAGCCAGTACTTGACCTCGTATAGGACTTGGTCACTACACTTTACGTATTATATTAGAAGAAATCTCTTTACAGGCCTTAATCATTTTAAATGTACACATGTTTAATAAAAGATCTTCGCACAAGCAGAATATTCGGACCTGTTTAAAAAGGAAATTAGGTTAAGACTCAATCAAAACCTTTGAAGGCTGATAATAAATCTCAGCAAAATAGCACATTCAACTTAGAACAGGGTGAACTAAGCATGACTGACATGCAATATAAGTTAGTCACGGGAGGCCTCGGGTCCCCTCGGCAGCACTGTGGGTGCCTCACGTTGGAATATGTCAAATCGTGGCGTTACCTCGCAGCGGATGAGGAGAATGTCATCTTTGACAAAATTCCGCTGATTCAGCTGATGCAAGTGCAGGAAAGTCACGTAACCAAACCCTTTGGGGTTACGCTGAATGGCGGGTTTCTTGAAGGCTTGTAGGTCTGGATTAGTCTCCATCACCTCCATGTGATGTTGAGCATTAGGGCCCTGGTCGAGAATAGCAAGGCGGATAGTACCTTGGAAAGGCCAGCTCAACTGTTCATCAAAAGCTCCTTGCATGGTGTGGACAAAAAGGGAGATGTAGTTGGAACAGCGTGGGGCATTGGGGGTTTGCAGGTGTAAGCGAAGGCACAGTTTATAGCCCGGTCGACCCGTGTAGAAGCCCGGGCTGTGTTCAACCACCGGAAGGCCTGCTTCTTGATTGCGGAGGTGGGCCGAGAAACCTCTGAGTCGCCAGATGAAGATGCCATGACCTTGTTGTGCCTCGAGCTCCTTCACTGTCTCCTCCAGAACAGCCACTCTTTTCTGGAGCTGTGCAATCTGGACCACCTGTATGAAAGAAAGAGCAATCCAAATCATATTTGTAAAAAAAAACACAACTATAATCATAGACTAAAGCAGGGGTAGGGTACATACGGCTCGACGGCCATATGTGGCTGTGATTTATATGGCTCTCCACTAACCTGTGAGGTAAATTATGGAAATCACTAGTGATAGAGGCGAGTCCCGAATGCACCAATAGGAGCGTCACAGCGACCCTGTGGTGTTGAGACTAGCTCTAGCACCCCTTTAATCATAATTTAGTTTTTCATTACTCAGCTCATTAATACGGATTGAATAGCAATAGCATAATAATGTTGTCAAAAGAAATCAGAGACTTATTGTGATTAAAAAGTGGTGAAATGACATTTTTTAAAGAAATCGCACATTATCATATATTTTTACTTTTAAATTCTGAGAATGGCTCTTTAGCAATAACATTAGAAAATAAGAATAGTTTATGGCTCCCTCTTTCAAAAAGGATCCCGACCCCTGGACTAAAGCCTTATTCTGTTTGAGGATACATACGTACCCGAGTGTCTTCTAAGATGATAAGCTCACGGAGATGGTGATCCTGTTTCACTAATCGTCCGTCCATATCCCGGATCCTCTGCATTTCGTTGCTAACGGGACATGGGCCGCAGCTGCCGCTTGCAGTTCCTTTATGGGACGGTGACGCGGATGTTGCGCCTTGCTCATCAGATAAAACAGAAGGTCCAAGAGCGCATTGTGACTTTGGTGTGGTGCCGTTAATGCTAAGGCAACGCACAAACTCAGCCATGTAGTGCATGTGCATTTGCGTGAACTCCTGCATATGCTGAGCCAGGTTGTGTCGCTGCATCTGTAGAGAACAGAATTTGAAACAAGTTGTGCAGCAGATCATTTCACCTGAATAGTTCCCCAAACGTTATTACTGAATGTACTTTAAATCACATCACCTACCCTTTCCTTACATCCAAAAGTGCTAAAGGTACAGGCAATTGGAGCCTTAGGGCAATCTGTATCACAATGAGAGTCAATCTATAGAAAAATAAAGACAAAACAAAAATGAAGGCACATTTTTAACGTACACTGTAGTTAATAAATAACATTAACATATTTAGTGGATTTTCAAGTGCACCGGACCATAAGATGCACGACCAATAAACAAGTGTTTTCCAATAACCCCAGCTCCAAGGAAGTTGTAACGTTGTGTTAAAAACGAATTAAAACAATAAAAATGATTTGCAAAGTAGTAAGTTCATCCTAGATCTAGTTGCACACACTAACTACAAAAAGACTACTATATACTTATATACATATATACATACACACACACACACACACACACACACACACACACACACGCAACCTGATATACTTTATAGTTTATACAATTAAGTATCTATCAATTCAAAGATAAGCCTGAAAGAGTAGTATGTCATTTTGAACAGCTGTGCTCTGAATTTGGCATTGAGAATAGAAAGTAGTCTTGGTTGGCAAGAAAAAGAGCCAATACGGAATGTTCCGCCCCTCACAGTAATAAGGCGTGCAGGCAGGACATGGATGTTGAGAGAGGACAATGATCCAAGGGTGCAAATCTAAGTGGTAATCGGTATAATGTACAGCTGGTTGAGCAGGAGGACTTCAAATTGCATTTTAAACTATAACAGAAGCCAGTGAATCGGAGTGAAACAGGGGTAATCTGTTGGAAGAACGGGTTTTCTTCAACAACCTGAGGCAGCTGAATTTTGGCCCACGCTGGAGTTTATAAAGGGATTTATAAAGGATATCCAAAAGAAAGGACATCCAAAAAATGAACATAGAAACATAGGGAATATAGTGGTTGTAATATGCAAGATATGTAAAAATGGCCTTTTTATTTAAAGATTGCAGTTTCATCAAACAAAATACAAATATACATATATGTGTACACATACATAGACTCATACCTGGTCTCTGATGAGATCTAGATCACAGTACTGGCACTTAATGTTTGCGAATGGACACTGCTGCTCATGAAGCTGAAAAAGAAACATTGAAAATGACCCTTGGGCTCATGATGTAAATAATGAAAAACAAATGATGTGTGAAGTAGGAACTGTGTGAAATTTGGGAGCTGGTAAAAATGACATACCTCCATTTCCTCATATGGAAAGGTTGCAACACAGTCTGGGCAGGACATAAGTTTTCTTCGGCACTCTATGGTTTTGTGTTCCTCTAAGTAGGTTTTTCTTATGGACTCTTGGCATTGAGGGCAGGGTACAGTAGCAAATGGACATTGTGCCAAATGATTCTGGAAGGAAGAGGGAATGAAAAGCAAAGATAAATATTTCACAGAGAATTATTAACAAAAAAAATTAAATAATAATATTAAACGGTCTTGTCTGCACAGCCATAAGGTAACTCCCAAAACTGACTACTACATTATGTTTTCAAATTTGTCTTTCACTATTAAGTTTAAACCAACAAGAACTCGTGTGCTACGACAGGCTGAATGAAGGCTGTGACAAAAAGTTCCAAATTGAAAGGTCCTCAGGCTTTAATAAAACAAACTCAAAATAAACATTGACTTCCCAGCTCCCCCTAGTGACAAACTCAGAACCTACAGGCAAAAATACATCCACGCTTAATGAATCTAAATACTCACTCCTGAGAAGAAGAAAAACGTGGGGAAAAAACATCCAGCTCCAAGGATTACACATCTCTAGCAATTACATACCAAATATCATCAGCCTAATTAAGTTGGTTGAACTATGAATAAAAATATAACTTAAAAATATAGTTTGGTGCCTATCAAATTTCATAAACATCCACCGATGAATGTCGAACAGTTTGTATTGCAGGAAGGAAGGATAATGACAGACATTTCTATTTTAAAATAGTGTTATCCCTTTATAGTATTTTTTCTCACCTCTAAATGTCGAAGTTCCATTTTGTCACTACAGCCAGTATTTGGACAGCGAACAGTGAGGGAAAGAATCTCTCTTTTGGCAAAGTTATCAGGAAACAGTTGCTCTTCTAAAAGCATTTCATTGTCCACTGGGCATCTCTGTCCTGTATCCCTTTAATTTTAGAAGAAAAAAAAACACTTGTTACACGATCACATCTGTGCTATAACTGAGAAAAGATTGAACAAGTTAAATTCCTTAAGTTAGGCTTGAAAACTGAAGCAAGACAATTGCCTACCGAATTGACTTCTCAATGCACGTCTTGCAGAAACGATGCCCACATGGTGTTTGAATGGCATTCCTGAGAGCCATTAGGCAGATAGGACACTCATATTTTGCCTCAAGTGGTGGGTCAAACTCCACATCATAGCCCTGCACAATTGCAGTGGATGGAAGAAGAGTAGAGGCACTAGGGTTCTCTGATGGGCTTTGTATGGATTCTCGTTCCCTTTCAAGCATCGCCAATGCACAACTGGAAAGCTCACCACCGGTAGCTCCCTCATAACTGACCTCCTCCAAACTCCCTTTATGACTACCAGGGCATGACATCTGTGGAAGATGATACAATAAGTGACAACTAGTTGTGAATAATATGTAATAATTTAACACAAGTCACTCGGAAAACTTGGTTATATGACAGCATTGTGAAATATGATAACCATGGTCTTAAAACATTTAGAGGGGAATACACTTTGTGTTTAAACTCTGAAGTTAGTCGTGAACTTGAGACCACATTTTGATTAGTTCTTTCTTGTATTTTTTTTTTTTTTTTACAATCAATAAATCCCAATGATTGTGTACTAGAATTTTTCTGTGTTAAGAGGTTAACCGTACTTACACGCAAAAGCAAATATGCACACGCGCATAAATGCACGCACAGACACACATACAGAGCACACACACAGACACACACATACACACACACACACACGTAGACACACACAGACACACACACACACACAGACACACACAGACACACACACATAGACACACACAGACACACACACAGACACACACAGACACACACACAGACACACACAGACACACACACAGACACAGACACACACGCACACATAGACACACAGACGCAGACACACACAGACACAAATGTACGCAGGCACGTTTCTAAATTTATTTATTTTTATCAATCTTATTCCTAGTCAAGACTGCCAAAATTCTTGATGGATGAGTTCTAGTCTCGATCACATCTTGGTTTCTTAAACACAGCAAGAAGAAACTAAACCATTGCTAAACTTTATATAAGTTTGCCATGTTGCGATTTTTTTTTCAAAACGAGCAAATCTGTGTCCAAATAGTCACTAGCCAGGTAGTTTTTGTGACAATTGACATAACTGTTTATCACACGGGTTCATTTTGAATGTTTCATGTTTCACTTTTAAACTATTGTTTAATTATTATTTTCAATACATTTCATCAAAACCCAAACTATAAAATGTTCTGAAAATGTCAATTTTCAGGGAAATGCAAAAAGTGTACACATGCGGAACTGTCAATTTTCACTCCACACTGCGACATCTAGATACTTTTTAAAACTTTTTACTAATCAACACAACATGTAGAAATGTCATCATAATCTAGTACGTGAAGGAAAACATGAAGGCAAAAGTAAATAACCATTTTAAAGTAATAGTACCTTGAGTAAATCGGAAAGTTGTGTCTTGAGAATTTCCTGTCACACGTCATACACTACGTCACAACCTAGACAATAAACATAATAGACAACGCGTCCAGTCTTCTGCAATCCATTTATTCAATTAACATTCAAATGACAGATTTGGTTGGTATGCAGTACCTAGTATTTTTTAACAAGTAACGCCAATTTATTTATTAATGTATTAAAAAGGATGTTGTTTATTTTTGTTGTTATTTGTGTGGTATATATAAAACATTTACATTTTTATAGCAACTCTTGTTTGCCTGTCATTGTCAGAAGCGGAAGGATTTGAGCCACTAAAGTTAAAATACTACGTTAGCAAAATTCTGGTATAAACGGCAGATAAATTAATTCATTCATTCAATGACAAGTCCATATGTCCAAATTGGTAAAATCGCCGATCTTTGCATCGTCCAAAACGGCGACGACAAAAGCTCTTTGCCTGTGACTGACGTGGTGTTGCGTTTGCATTGCAGTCGAGTTTCTCACAGCGCCGCTGTGTGGTCGGAGGCCGCTCGTTTGTTGCCAGTTGCCACAGTGCTAAAGAGACACAAAAATGGCGGACGTGGAGAAAATATCCCCTGACTCGTACGCCCGTCGCTATTTGCAAAAAACGTGTTTACAGGGGAAACTTTTCATTCTTCTCTGCATTCTCATCGTGGATTCCGGTGGAGCGACGACCCACTGGGTTGTCACAGAGGACGGAAAAATACAACAGCAAGTATGACAGCTCATTATTGGCTACCTACCTCTCGCCCCTATTACTGACCAGTCAAATGCTAGATCGGTTAGCATTACCAGTAACATATAAATATGTTTTGTCCGGATTGTTTTTTGATTATGCTTTACCAGTGGCTTGTTAGCCCTATCGCATAGGGTGAGATTGCTCAGAAACTACCTAATTTAGCCTCGACGATTTAAAGTAAAACACAGAAGAGATGGTAGGTGAGTAAGGTCAAAATGACCAAAACATCAAACCGTGACCCTGTCACATCCCCTGTGTTATGCTAAATTTATGCGTTGGATGATTTCCCTTTACGTGACAATCTGAAGGATTTGAAGCGACCTTGACACACAAAACAGCCTAATGTTGAGGTTAACGTGTGATATTTAAGATCTAGTACTCTACCCATACTAAACTTGTTCCAGGTTGATTCACCTTTGAATCTCAAGCATCCACATGACGTGGTGATCTTCATGAGACAAGAATCTCGTGTCAGCTACCTTAAGAAACTAGAGGTGAGTGAGTGTAACAGTGTTGTACCTGTGGTACTTTGTTATTGCTGAAAACTAACCTATTTGTGTGTCTTGTTGTTTTTTTGGTTGATCCTTGTGCAATGCCAGAAGATGGCACCAAAGCTTTCTCTAAATTGGGTTCTTTTGCTAAAAAACACATGTTGACAGAATATTTTGACTATGATTGTAAACTCAGAGATTAACCTGGGTCGTTAGTGTAAGCCTAGTAGAGTGTTACCCCAAAAAGGGTCCGAAATATATTGCATATTTATGTATGGTATATGACAGCCTGGCAGCTGAGTGGTTAGCACAACGGCCGGCCAGTTCTGGGGTCCTAGGTTCAAATCCTGGTCGCCCGCCCTGTGTGGAGTTTGTATGTTCTTCCCGGTTTCCTCCCACATTCCAAAAACATGCATGGAAGGCTTTTTGGACTGTATAAATATCCCAGAGAAAACCCACGTAAGCTTGGAGAGAACACGCTAACTCCACACAGTGAGGACCCACGGTAGATCGAACCCTCCACCCCAGTACTGTGAGGCCGATGCTGTTTGTATTGCCGACCGATACTCCAAAATCAATTGCTCAGTATTTTTTTTACATATTATATTACTTACACTATTCACTATTTAATTTATAGTTAAAAATTGAATATCTCTGAGCACTTAAGTTGAATTTCATTCTATTTTCTCTGTCCCCATTTCGAGTAGAAGATGCTTGTAGCACAGAAGATTCACATTGAGGAAAATGAAGACCGGGACACAGGGCTGGAACAGCGTCACTACAAAGAGGATACAGACTGCATTATGGCCAAAGTTCCACTTGGTGACCTCGATCTTTACGATGGAACTTACATCTCTTTAGAAAGTAAAGACATCAGGTGAGCCTTGAAATTCAATCTAACTCACTACAACAAGGTGTTGTGTTTTCTGCTTTTTATCCATAAGAGACGATTCAGGACACATTTAAAAGTAAGATTGGTCAAGGTCTACGTCACCTTAACTGTTCCATTTTAATTTTATGTAGAAACTATATGCCGTGTCATGCTGCTTCCCGTCTAGATAGGGAATACAGTTGTATTGTTATGAATTCAAATCCTACAAAAAACAACCAGACATCATTCTAATGTACAGTAAAACATTGCATTACACCTGGTGTGCCCATTATGTAGATCGCGATCTACTATGGGTAGATGGCTCGACAATAACATTTTGATCCCTCCCCTATGCGATACTTTTCCACAAATGTGGTATGATAGAAGTGCAATAAGTGAATTGTAGTCGGGTGCTTCTCGTTTCAGCACAATCCCCGTTGGTTAAAGTTTTTGTGGAACAAAATGCTGCACCCGCATCAGCCCTCCATGGCCGCTTTGCCCACCCTGAAAGTAGATTGCGGGATTTTGTCCCTTTGAAAAGTAGATCTTGGAGCAAGAAAGTGTGTGTGCCCCTGCATTACACTTTCACCAACATTATATTACGCTTTCGTCAACATTTACAACAATCAGGTTAACAATGTGGAAAATGTATTTAATTTAAAAAATGTTTAAGGTCTACGGGAATCTTTTTGCCCCAAACTGCATGTAATAGAAAAGTGGGTAAAATTAGAAAACTCTTCTTCTTGTCACTTGTCCTTCCTTAGAATTAGGCACCTAGTGAGTTGAATAAGTAACTATAAATGTATTAAAAATATAATATCGCAAAATTGGCAATATATCACACACTAATTGATTGCATTTCGCCCGAAAACATAAGCATGGCATATTATATGTTTTATTTAGACTTGATGAACATCGTAACAGACAGGATTAGCTAAATGTTTCCTCCTGACTGGACATTACCAAAACTTGCTTAATTGCAAAAAGTATGAATGTACAGTATTCTCTTTTATCATGTTGCAGATATCATAATCTTTCACTGTTTTCCTTGCAAAAAAAACAGCAAGCACAAGCAACATTGATCATTGATTTCCCTAAAAACTGTTTGTAATAGTGTTTTAATGTCCATCCACTTTTATGTTGTAGCCCTGAAGACTACGTGGATTTACTCTCTGCTCTGCCCCCGGATCTTGAAAAGCCAGAATGTGCAAAAGTACTGGAATTACCCTATAGCATCCATGCATTTCAGCATCTCAGGGTGAGTAGGTGGTTTGCTTTTTCTCTATTGTATTTGAAATCTGTTTAGATTGGAAATGTAAATGTGACCGCTACCATGCATTTAATATATATTTATTTGTTGCATTTATCACTTAAAGCAAATAGACTAATGCATTTAACATGTGTTCTTCATGGTGTGTTGTAGGGTGTGCAAGAGCGGGCAAACCTCACTTCCCCATTACTTTCAAAGGAGGACCCAATTTTTAGTTCTTTGTGTCATAAACTCGGCCCCATAATAGACGTGGTGGGCCATCGCATACATCAGGCATTACTGAGGGTAAAATTTGTATTTTATGTCATGTAAAAAAAAATATATATATATATATATTTAAATATTCAGCAGTGTATGTTTTTGCACGTATCTTATTGATGCAACAACCTTAATACAAAAGCTCCTGCAATTATTTGGGTCTCCTGGGACCACATTGACAAATACATTGTGCTCTTCCACCTGATAACAGCCGTTATTAAGTACAAAAAAAAATATATTTTGGCAAAGGAAACCAACAAAAATAATTATCCTCAATTTTTTGTGTTTCAGAATGCATCATCCTGGGTGCTGTACAACATGGCATCTTTTTATTGGCGTATAAAAAATGAGCCTCTAAGGGCAATGGATTGTGTGGTCCGTGCACTGCACTTTTCCCCTAGGTACCAGCTTTTTGGGGGGGTTCTTGCTGGGTACTTAAATTTATTATGTTAGTGTGACCTTGCCCGCACATGGTTATATCCCTTTGATCTTTGTGTTTTACCAGGCATCACAAGGATGTAGCTCTAGTTAACATGGCCAACATCCTGCACCGCGCCCATTTCTCAGCAGATGCTGCTGTTCTAGCCCACGCTGCTCTGGACCTCCCATCAGACCTATTTACCAGTCACTACACCTTGGGAAATATTTATGCTGTAAGTAAAGCACCATATTCATATACCAGTGAATTCCAGCGCTGTACCACACTGCAAATGATTTTAAATGAAACAGTCAAGATGGGCTTTAAGTGCGTTTGGCTGAATATGATCAGCTAACGCTACTAGAACACCTTTTTTTTTGCCCCAATACGTATATACTCTAAGAGGCCAGTTCCACGGCCTTGAATACCATACTCATGAGACAGCTGAGAAGCGAGTTGTTCCATTACATCTGGTAATGTCCCACATATCGCTTTTAAACTCATTAGAGACAATGCAGTTGCAGCAGAGGACTGGGGCAGTTGCCTGGCAGTGCATCAACAGGGACTTAATCTAGGGTCTAGGGATGTCCATACATTTCCATAAATTTGAGACTTCAGGTCGAAGAATTTGCAAGAAATTATATTTTTTAAATCCCAATTTGATTTCTGAGTGTCCAATCAACCTAGGTAGGGTCTTAAAAGGAGAAGCATGCAAATATAAATTCGGTGTAATTTCCTTTTATTGTTCAAGTTGGTCTGAAGTTAATGCAGGTGCCACTTTATTTCAATTGTGTGGCACAAAACTGGAATGCTGAAAAGTGATTGTGGCCTAATATCTATGGACTGAACTGCTAATGATTATAGACAGTTATACCCTGACTGATTTCAGCCTTTATACAGCAAGTTGTGTTGAAACAAGACTGGATAAACTAATGAACATTTTACATTCAATATTCTGTTTTCTTATATTCTCTGCTCTATCAGATGCTTGGGGAATACAACCACTCAGTACTGTGTTATGAGCAGGCATTACAGGCCCAGCCAGACTTTGAGTTGGCCTTAAGAAGGAAGCATGCTGTTCTCTGCCAGCAAAAGCTTGAACAGCGCCTAGAAGCCCAGCACAGGTAGACACTTGTATACACACCTTTTATAAGTCATTTAGTGATTAAACTGAATTATTTTACATTAATAAAAGTACCATTGTTGATATTTATTTTATGTATCGTCGTCTCAACAATGGTACTTTTATTAATGTAAAATAATTCAGTGCATTTTTTTAATACATATACAGATCCTTGCAACGAACCCTGAATGAACTCAAGGAGTATCAAAAGCAGCATGATCACTACCTTCGCCAGCAAGAGGGGCTAGATAAACACAAGCTGTTGCAGGAGGAGCAAATCCTGCACAACATTATTCATGAGACTCAAATGGCCAAGGAAGCCCAACTTGGTACGACGATAATTATGTTATCCAAGATTTCAGGCAGTGATCAATGAGTTTGCTCATATCCTAAAAATACATATCATTATGTAAACAGAGACTAAAGTACTGCTTTTTGCATAAACGATTAGTTGTGCAAGTAAAAGAAAAAAAACTTGGATATTACATTCTTGGCATACATTATTTTATTGGCACAGGGAACCATCAAATTTGTCGCCTGGGTCAACAGCAAGGTAGCCTCCACTGTCCTTTTGACCTACCTGTGCGCTACCATCGTGGTGACCTGTTTGAACATGTTGATTACGTACAAGTAAGTACAATATTTTGATTATTCGATATTTTGGGGGGTAGATACTTGAATATAATTTTTGATGGGGCAAACCAGGCAATTAAAAAACCTTAATGGTTGCACACCCCTCCCCTTTTTGTAGTTTGGAGAGGAGATGTCAGTGGCATCCAGTGTGGCACTTGTGTCAGATCACAATTCAAATCGGACGGCACAGAGTCCTCAGCTTCATCCTTCCACGTCAGGTGACCAGGATCCCGTTGCGGCGCTCTGGGGCAGTCATTATGAGGATACACAGGCAAGATTGATCATTAATGTTGTTTGTAATACACTGTATTTTCTTTTTCAGACATGTTGCCTATCTTCTCAATTAAAATCAGTAAACAATTATCAACATCACAATCGCTTTGTTTAGCCAGTTTAATGAAATTTCCCACGTATAAAAAGTGTAACAAGTGCTGGACAAAAACGTTCCTGACATTTCCTGAAATTGGTAAATAATTAGAGATGGTTGAATATATGGGCGGTATCATCTATCTAGGCACCCAACAATTTGTATAAGCTGTTTAAATGTTACTTTACACATGTATGTCCTCCTTCATTCTTCAATAAGTTGAAAAACATTAAGCATGGACTCTGGTAGTTTTCTATGGAGGGGGAAAAGTTCTTTGTATTTATTTTTTATATTCTTTGCAGTTTGTGCAGAAGTTGCTATGGCCTCAGAGGACAGACTGTGTTCGTGAATACCCTAGTGTCCCCCCTGCACACCTTTTGCCAACATTCCACTTTTTTGCCGAGACCAGCAGTAAAAGGCAAGTACGCATTCAATATCAGTGTTTTATCCGTATCTGACCGTTCAATTGTCAGAAATTCTTGACTAACTAATTGTATTCTATATGTACCCCTGCAGCTCAGTGCCCACTATGCTCTATGGGAATCATAGTCCACCTCAAACTCTGATGCTGCCAGTTTGTCGTTCTGCCTCCCAAGTGCATTCCACTTCCCTGCCTACTTCACTGGACTGGCTTTTACAAGACCTGTTGCCAGATACCTTTGCCTCCCAGGTGTCCCCCTGCTTCTATTTTCTGGGTGTTCTTAATCTCGTAACAAAAAAGATTGAGTCTTGATTATTGTTTTCTGATTACAGATATTGCAGTCCCGGAGTGGTGGTTTGACATTGGAACAAATTGGTTCCAAAATTGCGGAAAAAATTAATTCAGTAAGTGAGCAAGCTTCCTATAGCATGCCTGTCATACTCTACTAATCGTCCACTGTGCTTGTTATCTTCTTGAAACATCATAGAGACCTTACCTTTAACTACATATTACATCGCCACTCTTATCGCCATGTTTCTGAAGATATTGCTACACTAACGGTGTCTTATTTTTGTGTAGGATAAATTATCCAGCTGGCAAGACCACAATGAGGCATCTCTTTTTTGGCGGGCCCAAGGAAATGGCACGAATGCCCTTCAGTGCCTGCGCCAAGTGTGGATCAAAGCTCCGCGATCCCACCGTTATTTGGCTCTCACAAATGCTGCTAACTTGATGCTACATTATGGATTGACAACTCACGCCGAAGCACTATTGGAGCAAGCACTGGCTTATAATGCAACTGAGGTATATACATACGGCTGTGTGACTTCTGATATTCTAGTATCAATAGGAGGCTGAATCAGATCGATCCATATATATATATATATATATATATATATATATATATATATATATATATATATATATATATATATATATATATATATATATATATATATATATATATATATATATATATATATATATATATATATATATATATATATATATATATATATATATATATATATATATATATATATATATATATATATATATATATATATATATATATATATATATATATATATATATATATATATATATATATATATATATATATATATATATATATATATATATATATATATATATATACATACATACATACATACATACATACATACATACATACATACATACATACATACACACACACACACACACACACACACACACACACACACACACACACACACACATACATACATACATACATACATACATACATATAGAGATAGAGATATATAGATATAGATTTTTTTAATTGTATTATTTTTTTACATCGATCTGATGCCACATTTAAGTCAAGACAATAGGATTTTTGTGGATGACCGTTTGTAGACAATAATCCATCACCATCAAATTTAACAGATTTGATATCTGATTTGGGGTTATTGCACATAATTTGTTGCCTACTAGAATGGCAGACACATACCAAATGCAAACAGTACTTTTCTGGCAGATCGTTTCCAAAGACTTTCAACTAGCAAGCTTCAGTGGCAAAATAGTGAAGATAGCCTTGGCCAGGGCTATCTTTTGTAGAGCAGCAGTAGTTTTTTATGACGTGTATTTGGAGAATGGGTTCCTGACAAAAGTGCTAGTTAGTTTCAATGGACAAATATATTTTCACATATGGATAACAGAATAACTCCACTTTTCCACCTTCAGCCCCATGCGCTCCTCAGCCTGGTGAGCTTGCAGTTGGCCCAGGGCAATGTGACAGGAGCTCTGACATTATTCCGTCACACCCTGATGACAGCCGTTTCATCCTCCAGTTCCTTCTCATCCTTTGCTGGCTGTGAACAGTGTCATGCCAGCATACCTCTTCTACGTTGCCTGCAATTTTATCCCTTCCTTTACAACCTTTCAAATCAACAACCCTGTTCACGTGAGTACTTTTTTTCAGGTAAAGAACAGAAAATACCACAGTGAACAGTCATCTAACTGCTTTATTTACTTGTATATTAGGCACCCCTGCATATAAGCTGCACCCTTAAACTTGCTTTAAAATTGTTGAATTTGATAATTTCTCGCGTATAAGCCGCCCCCTGATTCATAATTTCCATATCCATACGGGCATATAAACTGAGTGTTATCTAAGTGGGTTTTTTTTCCAGGGGGTTCTGTTTGCAGTCCTGAGGATGAACTGGCCATACAACTGGAGGAGTGGGAGGCTGGTGAAGAAAAACTAGATACATCTTCCATATCAGCCATAGAAGACTCTCTGCTTTTTGAAAGTAATATTAAGAGCTTGTGATGCTGGTAATAGCCTCAGAAACCGAGGATGTTTTAGATGCCCTGCATTGGCAACTCCAGAAATTAAGCCCCCCCATTCTGTATTTGTCAATCATGTGTTATGTTTTTAGATTTAGTTGTTAAATGTTACTGCATTAATTCCATTAAGACCTGGGTAATTCCCTTACATTACTGTTCTGATTCGAGTTCAAAATGTTGCATTTGCTGATCACTTTTCTACACATTGAGTCGCCCTGATTTTTGCACCGCCCTACTTTTGCATCTCTATATTATAACCCTTTGTCTTAATTTTCTGCTTAGCTCTGTCTTGAATTAATGTAAATTTCAACTGATCATCCTAAATTATGTTAAAGACAAATCTGATTCCTGATTCTCCTTTGAACAGAGGTTATTTTGGACACAAATGGATCTGGAGAGGCTGCAGGAAAACGGCAGCCTGCCCATCCTTCAGGAATGATCCCCTCACTTGGAGGTGATGGGGTCACTGGTGAGGAGTGGCAGCTGAAGGAAGACCTCATGGGAGCTTTTGAAGGAGCTTTGGATGTCAGTAGTAAACAAGGCGACTTACAGGGGATCCGAGTGCTCAAGAATGACCGTGTGATTGGGCCCCGCAGTGGTGGGGGGCCTTGTTTAGGAACTTGTGAGGATGACGACAGATCCGAATGGGTAATAACATGTATCCTTACAGAACAGAAATTGGCACTTGAGAATAATAATTGAGTTACAATGGAAAAAAGTGTTGCCCCCTTGTTGATAACTGTTTTTGTTGCATATTGATCACACACATATCATAATAGGCACTACTGGTTTGTCTTACCGAGTGTGTTTTGATGTTAGATTACCTTTCAAGTTAAGAGAGTAAGGAAGGCAAACTCTGATGGGACTGCGAATTTAGCCATCTCTGATGACAGCCAGCATAGGGAGCGAGTGCCTGAAGGGAATTCTATTCTGGAAATTAGCGGACCAACTATTCCATCAGCTGGTCCTCCAGGTATCACTGATGTCTAACTGGGCATTCCTGCTGGACTCACAAATTGTTGAATCTTGCCTTTTCCTTTTCACTGGGCAGGTCGATGGAGAGACTATACAAGTCTAGGCTGGCCAGGGCCAGAGGAGTGTCAGCGCACAAGAAGGGTTGACCTCACCACTGCAGCAAGCACTTGGCTCGCTGTGTCGGCCAAGAACATCGAGTAGGTTTAGTCCTTTGGTCATTTCTATCTTATTGAACAATGAAGTCTACAAGCGTTTGAGTGTTGAATTTTATTTTGCTCGGACCATTGGCACATATATACTTTTGACCTAGAAATTAATTGCACTTTCTATTTACAGCTACAACTTAAAAAAATAAGGGTCATCAAACCTATCCAAGAACTAAATCAAATGTAAAATAGGAATGGAGAAAAAAATGACCTCTCCCTGTCTTGAAATGTAAAATTTCTACCCCTTGTTAAATCATGGACTTGACTAGCTCATCACTTTTTTGGGGAAGAAAAACACAGATTATGTCCACTTAACAGAACTATTCATAACTTGACAATTGCCCAGAAGGTCATGATTCAATGAAATACAAATACAGTAAATCCATCCCTAAAAAATGACCCCATGAAAATAGTGACAGCTCATCCCAGAGGTCACCAGAAAATTAGCACTCATTGTACAATTGAACCATTTGTAATGCTTTTGCACAAGTGACTTAATTGCACGCGGTCCATAGCCTGCATCTTATCTTTCAAAACCTTTGTAAACCGAGGACCCGCATGTATCTGTGGTTTAGCTTAGTGACACTCATTTTTAATTTAATTCAATGTCTCTCCCCAGCATCACAGAGCATATCGATTTTGCCACCCCACTCCAAGAGCCCGCTGTCGAGCCTTTATGCAATGCAAACCTTGCTACCAGTATGCACACCCTTGACCACCTGGCAGGCATGGCTAATCGAGCTGCTATCCACTACACCGGAGAGAGCCAACTGAGTGAGGTAGGTTAAATAGTGTATAGTCTCGAAGAAATTTGAATCATACTTAACAAATCATACTAAGTCAAATTTTGAAAGGAATATTCATTTTATTGTCCCTGCCTAAGGTCTTACAAAACCTTGGCAAAGAGGAATTCTCCCCTCAGTCCTTTGAGCAGGTGGGAACTCGAATTGCTAAAGTGTTGGAGAAGGTAAGTTAGAATTTAAATAACTCATTTTTCTAAACCGCCTATACTCACAAGGTGTGGGGGTGCTGGAGTCTATCCCAGCCAACCACAGGGCACAAGGAAACGGACAACCACATACGTTTACACTCGCGGAAAACCATTCATGCTCACACTCGCACCTTGGGTCAATTTAGAGTGTTCAACTAGCCTACCTTGCATGTTTGTGGGATTTGGGAGGAAACTGAGGACCCAGAGAAAACCCACGCAGGCCCAAAGAGAACACGCAAACTCCACACAGTGATGACACATCTGGTATCGAACCCTCGACCTCAGAACAGAAAGCCTGATGCACTAACCATTTAGTTACTTGGCTACTAGAAATTAAAAGTAAATAGTTATTGCAATAGTACTGGAGTAACCATTTATTGCCTATGGACTCAGAACACAAAAATTAAAAGGCATAACCTGATTGTTACCTTTTTAAATAAAATATTTGCGTTGTGTTGTCATATCTCTTGTAGAATCAGACATCGTGGGTGTTATCTAGTATGGCTGCACTTTATTGGAGAGTAAAAGGTCAAGGCAAGAGGGCAATTGACTGTCTGCGACAAGCCCTCAATTACGCTCCTTATCACATGAAGGTAGGCCATCTCTGTACCTTAACCAATAATCAATAAAGCTTTCCATGCGTGCATGCTTGCTTAATCGTGCTATGCATTGAAAAAACTCCTAAGTTGGTTTATCATGGATGATGCAGTAGATATTCTGACATGGAAAAGGACACCCTATGGCAACCCCTAACGAGATGAGCCGGAAAAAAGCCAACATTTCAGACTCTTAAAATATTTCTGAAAAATGACCAAACCATCAACAACTCGAAATGTTGTACACTTCTCTGGCTAGAGTGAGCATGACCGAATAAAAAATGTTTTTTACATTCGCACACATGACTAGTTTGCTACCGAACTAATCACTAATTTATTTTTCAGCTGAAGCATTCATCCGTTTAGTACTGGACTGAATGACTTCAAGTGATGGAGTAATGACAGTAAAATGTTATTCCACTGTATAATTCTAAGAAATGAATAACCTGGGAACCCTTAGTTTGCTTTTGCGTATGTGAGAATAGTGACTCCATGTGGGCAACAAATATCCTTGTCCGCATTATGAGTGTATACCTATTCTACTTCAACACTCAAGTTGTGGGAATTCCCCAGTCTGGAAAAACTTTGCAAATACTTTTGCGTAGACCATTTACATATTTGATTTGAAGACTTATCTGCAGAATGGCACTGCTGAAATGGGGAACCAATTAATTCATAGTACTTGGAACATTGTCATTGAGGTCGCATCACAGCTCACATTTTGGAAAACAAAAGATATTGCCGTAAGATTTCTGTATGAGGGGAGTGATATTAGCTCATGTAAATATTCATTAAATTAATGATATCACAAACTTTCATATGTTTTTCTCCACTGACTAGGATGTTCCCCTTATCAGCCTGGCCAACATCTTCCAGAATGCTCGATTGTGGGAGGATGCGCTTACAGTTGCGCGCATGGCTGTAGAAATTACTCCGCACTTTGTTGTTAACCACTTCACTCTTGCCAACGTCTACATAGCAATGGTAAATCAAATCAACATTTTTTTTCATCTGTAATTCCATCATTTATTTGGATGAGTTAGTTTGAAACCACATTGTGTCTGTCTGACTTGATGGCAGGAGGAGTTTGAAAAGGCTATGCACTGGTATGAGTCCACATTGAAGCTGCAGCCAGAGTTCGCCCCTGCCAAAGACCGACTGAGAACTATTCAGTGTTACCTACTTACCAAGAGGGAACGTCGTTATCCTTAAATCTCCATACAGATTGTTACCAGCATCATCCCCTCATCAAATAGTGAACATGCAAACAAGTTATTGTCCATGGTTGAAAGTTGAAAACATTTTACATTTCAGTAATTTTTAAAATGCCATGAGAGCTAAGCTGACAATACTACTTTTAATTCTGTTTTCCAATCAGCATTTACCAACATGCAAGGGAAATAGAATATTGCACACATGCCCCACCAGGTGTAAGAGTTGGCATTTAAAACAAAAAGGGAAACCCGTTCTATTGATAATAATATACTTATGGAAATACAGCTGAAGTGAAATGTATGATATACGTGGCCAGGCAACAGTGTTGTGTCTTAAATTTGTTTTATTGGCTGAGTCCATAATTGTCCAGGTAGTCGCTGAGATGGTCTCAGTTGCCTCATAAATTTAAAAAAATATTTGGCCTCATTTCTCCTCATGAAATGGATGCATATTTTTGCACTTCTGTCATTCCTATTTGTTTGGGACCTAAAAAAAAACTGATTTTGGTCCAAGTTAATTTAATGAAAAAGATGATACATTTGCTTCTTAAGGTAATCTGCCAAGCAAAAAAAAAATCACTCTGGCCATCAAGTGGAATCTGTATTAAGTGTACAGTATTAAAGACCCTATGTGGAGTTCAACTTTTCTCGTCACTCTTATCTTTATGGCAATTTTCCTTCCCGTGTATAATTTGCATTTCATATGCTATTAGCTTCTCATAATAGTTTATATTGAAAATGTTAAGCGACTAACCGCATGGGGGCACTGTTCGTTAACTTGTTTTATTTTATCAGGGTTAATTTATAGATTCCTTTACATTTTATGGTAGACAGTAATTCGAACTCGACAATGTTGCACGGCCACCAAAACAACAATTTGTTCATTTTGTTTCAATTGAATTGAATGTCACCTGTGTATTTGTATAATTACAATAAAGGCATTCAATTCAATTCAAAACTAAGGAACACATTTTTGCCAATAGTTTGCTCACTGAAATTGTTTGAGGTCTCACTTGTGTATCCATTGTATTTCAAATAGCCATGCATAGTGCCCAGAGTAATTTGACTCAAAATATGCATGCAATCCTTCATTTTCTGATCCGCTTATTCTCACAAGGGTGTTGGAGCCTATGCCAGTCAACTACGGGCAGCAGGCAAGAGACACCCTGAATTAGTTGCCAGCCAATTACAGGCATGCTATCATGACAAAATGTATTTCAAGATGTTCTCTTTTCGTAACCTTTTTTTTTTCACAATGCCGGCCTGTCTTTACTCAGTTCTATATGTATTTGATGTGATTATTCCTGCTTTTGACATTTTCTAAACCGCTCATCCTCACAAGGGTCACGGGGGTGCTGGAGCCTATCGGTGAAGCAGTTGGCAGCCAATCTCAGGGCACAAGGAGACGTACCAACATGCATGCTCACGCTCATACCTAGGGGCAATTCAGAATGTTCAATCAACCTACCATGAAAGTCATGGGAAAGTGGGAGTAAACTGAAGTACCTGGAGAAAACCCACGCAAGCCCCGGGGAGAACATACAAACTCCACACAGTGAGTAACGACCTGTGATTGACCTCTCGACCCCAGAATTAAGCGCAAACATGTATCCATGTAAAGATGCCGTTTTTGCCCTGGTGAATGGACGCGTGCCAACTTTATTTACATTCCAAATTTCATTTTACCATAGAGAGGTAATATAGGAACACTAAAAAGTACATCACCTTTCAAGGCGAAGTTGTGCAATTTTTCCCCTTCATTGCAGTTTTCTCCATTGCATGTGTGTTCTGTTTCTGAATTTTTCATGACTCATTTAAAAATCTGAACTTTTTTTGCTGTTTTGTACAATATATCTATCATTAATCCTGACTGGGAATGTATTTACGTTACCTAAATAGCTGTGGCAACCTGGACAAAGACAAAACTGATTATTTTTACTGATTACTGATAATTGGCTGATGGTTTTGGGCAAATACAGAATGAAAACTATTGTTTATTGAATAACTACTTTTCGGGGGTGACAATCAACTTTTAAAATGGGAAAATCTTGGCTTAATCATTGAGAACAATGTTAAAACTACTTCCAAAAATCTTGTTTCTTTAATCTCTATTGAAATAATAGGGCCCTGTCATGAATAGGTAGAGTGCAAACGTTACATAATGCTCCTTTTAAGCATCTCAAACAAGTGTAGGTTAGAATTGGCAGAAAATTGTGAATGTGATGGTTTGAGCTGAATGGCTCATCTTATTAGGGATTCACTCAAGTGTAACTACACTGCACATGTGTGAAAAGATATTTTCTTTCATGCAACCTCCCTCCACCCACACACCGTTAACTCACAAGATCTAAAAATGGCACGAGGACAGCGCAGCTATTTTTAGAATTTAAAAAAAACATAAAAAAATAACAGGATAGTCGCAAAGAGGCTAAAGAAGAAAATATGTACACTTGGCTATTAATACAAATGCAAGGCATGCAATTTTTGTATGTTCCCCACCCTTCCCATTCAGATTTGACGGCAGCAAATAGACTCCTGCATTGCTAATGTGCATTATTTATTGTTACTCCCTTGGTCTATTCCTGTCTAACATAACTCTATGCCAGCTCTGCTAAGAAATGTTTCTCAATGAATAATTGAGTAGAGTTATATTTTTGACCTGGCCTATCTTATCTGTAGTATATAAATAGCTCCTCTGCATCAAAGCATGCATGGATTAGCCAGGGACGTTGAGCCTAGCAGTAGGAGTCTTGTTATGTAACAGGCATGTGACTTGTCACACCACTGAGCCACTGCATTGAATGAGTGTGTGTGTGAGGCTTTGTGTCCATTCAGTGTTTTCAGGCTGATAGTACTGCGTATTCACTACTGTGATAACTCAGGCAGCAGTTGTTGTGTCACGAAAATTGCAAGGAATTTATACTGCATTTGAGACAAATGTGCACTCTATTGACAAACGTCCGTTTTTGCGAGGTTTGAATTTTGATTTCAAAGGGGATGCATTCACGCATTAAGTATCACAGCTTTCAAATGTACATTATTAGTTTTATCGGATATAAATATTATCTTTTAGCCAGTTTTCCCTTGGTAAATATTTAATCATGAGAGGGAAAGTCTCATCCTTGACATTCAAGTTATTGATGAACTGCTCCTGTCCTATTTTGTTTTGGCTGTCTGAAAAAAAGTTTGGCATTTGTTTCAAGGCTAAACTTTTGATGATCATTGTTGTGCTACAATGTATCATTTCAGTTCTCTGTGTGTATTTTTAGCACAGCACTGCTGAGTATAGTAACAAATGTTGCCGCACGATATTACATAATTGAATGATAGTGACTTTTTATA
The DNA here is from genome assembly GCF_051989575.1 of Stigmatopora nigra. Taxonomy (NCBI): domain Eukaryota; kingdom Metazoa; phylum Chordata; class Actinopteri; order Syngnathiformes; family Syngnathidae; genus Stigmatopora; species Stigmatopora nigra. The sequence continues at coordinate 13,443,576 of NC_135510.1, read as the reverse complement.
GTCGCTGCAGAAAAAAGAGCGCAAGACCTGATTTGAGCCGAACAGGACACGAGTGCATTGCTACATTCAATAAAACGTTACATAATAACCTTGAAAATAAACTTACTACTGTGGAGGAAGAACTTTGAAAGGAACAAAATGTTAGGGGTTGTTTATTCATTCATTTTCTGAACCACTTTACACACATTAGGGTAGTGGGGGGTGCTGGAGCCGATCCCAGCTGACTCTAAGCCAGAGGCAGGGGGACACTCTGAATCGATGGACACTCAGTCATACCGAGGGACATTTTGGAGTGTCCAATCAGTCTACCATGCATGTTTTTGGAATGTGGGAGGAAACCAAAATATCCAGAGGAAACCCACACAGGCTCAAGGAGAACATGCAAATTCCACATGCACATTCCTGTTTTTACCAGGGATGGCCGGGTGACCCAGCACGTTGGCCACACAGTTCTGAGATTGAGGGTTCGATGCCAGTTCCGGACCTCCCTATTTTGAATTTCTATGTTCTTCCTAGGCTTGCGTAGGTTTTGTCCAGGTGCTCTGGTTTCCCCCTCATCCCAATAGCCCGATTGCTAATTTGGTTGAACACTACTTTTATAAAACTTAATGTGTCTATTTGATGAAGAATTCTTGTGAAGTGCCTAGTTCATTTGCTTTGAAATGAAAATCGCAAGTTGACTGACCACCTTTTGTATTTATAGGACCCCTCATTACAACAGTAATCAAATGTATACACACAATACTGCTGATGGGCGTTTGATGTAAGAAAACCATGTTTACAGTAAGTGGCATTGGTCTTTTTCACCCAAGTCGTTGTGGCTCTCAATCTGTTAAAACACAAACAGACCACTAGTGTCTATTGAACCAACATATAGTTGTTTCAGTAGACATTGGTAAAAAAGAAAAAAATGGATTAAAATACTGATGATGAATGATTGCTTTAAAAAAAAAGTAAAATCAGGAACTGTAATGTACATCTATAACCATTTGAATTTGATCCTAAAACAGAAAGTCGGCACTCAAACAAAATGAGGCGGCGGGCCAGATATGGCCCCCAGGCCGGCACTTTGACACCTGTGAACTAAGGACAAAGACAAGACCTTATTTGGTCGATCCTAATGGAGAAAATATTTCTTGATGAACTGAAAAAAACTTGAATTTTCTTTTTATGTTTAATATTAGAGGCTCACTCGCCTGACTTCGGTATGGGCAGGCGCCAGCTCGATTCCCGCTGGTGGCGGTAAGATTGTGAGTGTCGATGGTTGTTTGTCCTTCTGTGTGCCCTACGGCTGACTGGCAACCAGTCTAGTGTGTAGTCTGCCTTCCACCCCAAAAGTCAGCTGGGTTAGGCTCTAACAACTCCCGCAACTATTTTGAGGATGCGCAGTATGGAAGATGAACCAATGTTCAATGTTTAATGATGAATGAACGAATGTTTAATATTGGAGAAAAGTGTCAATACAAGTCAGTGGCTGTCTTAAACGATGGCAGACATTTATCAATGCTGGTACTAATTGAGCCAATCCGATTTGAGTAAACATCCCAAATTGTTCCTCCCTTCCTGTGTTCGACACTAATACACGTAATGTGTATGTGCCTGGGTATAACAGACTTCAGATAATAGCCGTGCTTATTATCAGAATTATATTTTGGTCCAAAAGTCTTTCCCAATACCGGAGATCTAAAAATTACAAAAAGTTTCAGGCATGAATATTTTGAGTGACTATCTTTCACATGTATGGTATTCATACTAGGAGTTATCTTTCCCTTTTCAATAGAAGCTACCTTTCAGGCCATGAATCTAATCTTGAGGGCAAAATAAATGTAACCCCTGTATAACAATGGCTGTGGCACAATGTGTACTTACTTCAATGTGGTCGCTCTTATTACAAACCAACGTTTGGGCACGTTAAACATAAAAATGTCCTTTAAAAAAAAAACATCACTAACAAGAGAGAAAGAAAATGTTAATTGTTCATCCCATGTCATTTTCTGTGATGGATTTGTGATTGCTTTTTGATTATTACTTTTTTCATGCACAAACATAATTAATATTTTCTTTTTATTTTCGCAGAGCCATAAGTATCCAGTGATATTGACCATTCACCATGCGTCAACCCTGTATACAGTAGTAGGCCACCTTGAGCTGAGAAAGCTGCAGCGGCAGGCATGTTGAGGATGGGAGTTAAAAATAGCATCATCAGTCGGCCAAGCGGCGCCCCGTTACTACGCGTTTCAGCATTCTGCCCTGTGCAGGGTGGGGGGGGGGGGGGGGGCATGGGGTAGGGGTATAGAGTGGAGAGGTCCGCAGCCCTCCAACTACATCTGCAGCTCAGCATCATCATAATAGGTGGAAGCGGTGAATACCTGGGGTCTTGTACGTGAGTCTACTAGAGGGGAAACCCAACCTGGAGGCATGAGTATCACCAGCTGATCCGCATACACAAACATTTTTATTCATGGCGCTCCCACCCACGTGATGGCTGAGGTGTGGGCAGATAATAGGAAGGTCTCGTTCGATGGAGGCAAAGAGGAGATGGCTTTTGTTTCAGTCACAGCATTTCTCTCCTTTCCCCTATTTGTTTTTCTACCATGTTTCTTTGGACTCATGCGGATGCATTTTCTGCTACAACCTGTGCATGGATGCTCTTACGTTCATCATCCAAGTGGGAGATTCTCCACCTGACGTCAATATTGACGCAGTTATGAGAGGAGGAAGTGGTTTTCATTTGTATGATGTTGTTAAGTCAAATAACAGGGAATATGGGGATTTGAATGATTAATCGTATGCATTTGTATCTTTCTATGGGGATTTCTTTTATAAGCACATTTTGATTATAATGAAAGATATACCATGCATATATCTTGAATCTGTAGAAAATCAGAAACATATTTCCACATATTGTTTTAAGGAGACATCTCTGTGCACGAGCATTAAACATGCACGATGGACAGTGTAGGATGGGGGTGATGAGGGTAAAGGGGCGGGGGTGATGAAGGCTGCACGCACGAAATTCCTCCAAGGAACCTCTGCGAGCTTTTCTTTTTTTTTTTCTTCTTCCTCTTTTTTTTTCATCACGCGCATGCTAAAAATAGACACAGGGTTGGATCGTGATCCAGAAATAGATAGGGGGCATCACTCCTATAAAAGGCACACCATTCAATAGTACAGTGTGTGCACAGTAGGAAGAACCGAAAAGCATGAGAACATTTTAAAGCAGAGAGCAGCTTTATTTTGTATTTTGTATTTTTGTCTTGGCTTGGCGACACTCCTCAGTCTTGCATGGTGAGTATTGTGGGACGCTTTCTCTTCTATCTTGCATCCTCCTGGTAGATTTTGCATCATTCGTGTAGTTTTGATTCATGTCATTTCGTGCAGCTAAGTGAATGTGACGTTTTATGGAGATCTTTGTTAGCCCATTAAATAGGATGATTTTTTTGGGTGCATTGGCAATTTAATTGCGGAGCATTACTCAAATTATTATAGCTATTATTGCTTTGTACATTTCTTTTTCACACGAGTGGGGAACTGTCCCCTATTGTGGTGCTGAAATGCTCGTTTCCACAATGTCTGTATCATACACCACTCTCTGCATTACGGAATCATTCAATGCACTTCCATGTTTCACGAAATGCATTTATGGGGTCTTCATTTAATGTTTAATCATTTTTGTTTATTTTTACCGATTCAAATATGGCCAGAAAGACCGCTCGTCTTTGTGAGGCATTTTGGGCGTGAAGTAAAGCAAATAGTCAAATAAAAAGCAGCTCACCGCCTTAAATAGAGCTCGATAATGACATTTGAGTCCTTATTTGCAGTTTTTTCTCCTTTTGTGCACGATGAGACTTGTGTCGTGACTGCTGAAAGTGAGCACGCCGTGTGCTGCGTCAGTGGCGTCTGGCTCCGTTGAGCTCGAGACAGATGGGGGAGGAGGGGGGGGTGTAGCGGGTAGAGGGGTTGGATCGTGACCGGCTGGCTGGAAGACGCGTCCTCGCATGAAAAGACTTGAACGGCTTCAGTGGAAACAGTGACTGAGGGTGGGGCCCCAAATACACCCTTCCATTTAAACACGGGACGTTGGTTGGGTTCACGACCTCACATTTGAGTAAAGACGATAACCTGAACACAATAACCAGGCAAAACTGCACGAAAGACAAAACATTTGTCTTAAGTCGTTAAGTAGAATATAAGGTGCCTAAGACGGTCTGCTAATACTAGGTACTGCTTTCTTCAGCCTTTTTTTTTTTTTTTGGTCGGTGACAATTGGAAATGCAGGGAAGCCTCATCTGCTCCCGAAAAGTCCACAACTATTTTTTTTAAGTAACCACAGTGTTGCTGAAAAGCAGTGTAGATCGAATTTCATTAAAAACACAAATATGATATGAATGATCGATGAGGATGATGATGATGAGAATGAGGATGGTGATGTGATGAGGATGACGGTGATGATGATGATGATGATGATGATCATAATGATGATCATGATTATCATGATGATGATGATGATCATAATGATGATCATAATGATGATCATAATGATGATCATAATGATGATCATAATGATGATCATGATTATCATGAATATCATGATTATCTTGATGATCATGATGATGATAATGATGATGATGATCATGATGACGATGACGATGATGGTGATGATCATGATGACGACGATGATGATGCAGAAAATAAAATGGGGAGTCATGGATCTGCAAATTGTCCATCACGAATCTTTTTGCGGTCTGGGCTTGCTGTGCATATGTCAAGGTGGGAAGCCCTTACCCCAAAAAGCATTTGTGGAGGATGTGAACCACGTTTCTAAGCATGTCAGCACACCAGCATAAAACATACCTCTGTTGCAATGACTCTATCTTTCAGTCAACCCATCATACAACTTCCAGAGCCAAAATGGCGCCAATGCTCCCAGTTTTAAGAGTCGGCAGTACTTTTTCGGGACATTTTGTTGTATTTTTCAAATGTTAAATGAGTTTTTTGTGTTTACGTCTTTTCAATGTTTAACCCACAAATTGTACACAATCATATGAATTTATCATTTGTGCTTTAGTCTAACTTGATAGATGACCAAATGTGAGACAGATACTAATATACTAATAATAAGATGTGCAGGGATGTCATTATTACGCAGTGGTCACTGTAATGTTTCTATTTTTGTTTCAACTATCTTACAATTCATCAAGATAGACAAACGGTCATTAATTTCTCTTTGTCTCAGTCCTTGTGAAACTACCCTAAACAATTCCAGATGTGACGCCCAGGCTCTTAACTCAAGAAGGGAAAAAACAGAGTCTGGGACAGTATTTTTTGTTACAAATTCATGTAAATGTAATAAATTGGTAAACAAAATCTTCAAAGCATACTCTTTACTATGTTGTGAATATTTATTTTTTGAGTTGTGTTAGTGAAACATGTTTGATGCTAAAACACTGTGTTTTACTTTGTCAAACAGGTTGTCTCACACAGATTTGCAGATGATGGCTGATACAACACCCACCTCTGGATCCTCAGATGATCTAAGGACATCACATTTGTAGTCTCCAGTCAAAATATGGCTAACAGTTGTTGTTGAAAAATCACATTAATATTTAAAATGAAACAGCTATGTATCTGTTGGGGCTACTGGCCAACACTTAAATAAACTCGAACACTGGAACACACACTGAGGCAGATTCAATGAAAGTTGAAGGCCGCGTCTGCAGAGGCGGGGGAGTGGACCATCTTGAGGCCCAAGAGTGTGACTACTCTCCAAGCTCCTCTAAGCTATCTCCCGCCGAAAAGCTGCTTCAACGGTGGTTTTATTAAAGATAAGACAAGTCATAAAAATGGGAGGCGTTAATACAAATGAAGGAGGTGGAGAGCAAAAGGTGTAGTGCACATTTTAACCATTATGTGTAAGTTAAATTCTATTCTAGTAACTTTTAATACATCATAGTGAAAAGGGTGCAAAACTAAATATAAGAATACAAATATATTTCACATATCCCCCCTGAAGTTACTTTGAAAGAAATTTAATTTTCAACAATCTATATACCTCCTGTGCAGGTTTTAGAAAACACATATCCTTAATAGTCACTCAACATTGGTATGGAAAATAACAAAATCACTTGTCAAGGCAGAAGCAAAAAACTCAAGTTTACTCATTGGTACTTGAGAGTATCACTTCAGGGAAACAGTATTTGATATTTCTATTTTGCACGAAATTTAATATTACAACAAGATGAGGTATACGTGTGTATGTTGTAGTTGCATTTCATCTCATACACACTGAATGTAGGATTTAATGATCAACTCCTTAAGATTTTTTACCTCTCAAATCTATTGGATTTTAATAGATGTAAAAGGTAGAAAAAAATCTTCATTTAAAAACGGTTTTAACTTTTCAAAGGATGAAGACCACCCTTACATTGCCAGAGTCATTACATGGTCAATAGACGTAAAATAAATTTAAGATTTTGTTGTAGAGTTGCTGGACTTACATTGTGATTGTTTTTATCCTTGTCAGACAGATGGTCATTAAGTAAATAGAACAAAATAGTCAAGCACAAAAATTAAAAAACTTCCCTTGCAGTAATAAAATAGAAGTACCTCGTAAGGTAAGTATACTTATGTTGGGCTGAGAAGCACAATAAAAGTTATATCCCAGGTATAGAAAAATAATATTGACCAAAGTTTCTCCTTTATTTACTTTATTATCGCTTTATGAGTGACATGAATAATATTTGCTTTCCTTTTTTGTCATATATTTGTGGTATTAAAAGAAAAAGAAGACGTTTAATGCAAATATTTTTTTATTGGAAATGTTGTACAAAGATTTAATCATAGTTTACAAAGGAAATCTCAGAATACAACAAGATTATGAAGCCCGTAATGTTTCTATCTTTATTCTTTCCTTCCTACCTCTCTTGTTCTCGCTCTTTCTTTCTTTCACAATTTTTCCTTTTTCTCTAATTATGTAATTTTAATGATTAGTTATTGTAATTGTTCAATTGAAACTTTCAAATGGTATTTACATTGTATGTATTCTTTATAAAACCGCAAATAAAGTTCAGAGTACTATTTTGCATGATAATTTCAGTCGCACAATGGATTAAAACTGCATGGAACACTCAAAAAGAAATAAATGGATTCAAAAAGCTTTTAGACATTGTGTTTTATTTATTGGACTTTGAGAAAAAAACAAGAATCACATAACAAATAAGACTTATCAATATAGTTTTCCCGATGTAAAGTTGAATGAGTTCAGTTTTATCACACTTATTCGCTACCGTTTATGGTGATGGACGTCATTTTAAATAGAGACTATGATGAGAATGCGTTAAGAAAGGAGAGCTAAGATTTATCAGTCACATTCACTTGCATTAGAACCATACAGTTGCTCTCATAGACTGTGCCTACAAGTAAATGCCCCTTGAATCTTAATTTCATTCAGGTTTCTTTTGAATAGGTTTCCTTTGAAAGTTCAGAGGCAAACAAGTGAAACTCCTGATTACCATTGCTGCAGTTCTATTTTTAGAAGCTATGTTCTTATATAATGCTCTTGGTCACATTATAGACCCATGCTGTCTGATCTACTTGGCTGCTTAGTATATAATGTTTGTCAGTGTACTCACAGTTCTATTCGCAGATGTATATTTCACAAGCGATACAGAATTAAAGAATGGACAATATATTATTGTTATTATCATTATTACTAGTATTGCAGGATACGCAATTTTGAACACAATGAATGATAATAGTCATTGAAGTTCACACCCTTCTTATCATTTTTATTCTGCGATCGGATTGAGATGAGCTCAATTCAATTCTTATTTAGTAATTGTATCTACCGTTGAAATGTTAATGGCACATCAATATTACTAAAACAATATTGGTTATTACTAAGAATTCATGTTTTCTTTTCATTTCATGATGGGCTGAGTGTGAGTGTGAATGATTCTGCGCCTCCTCGTCCCTTCGCCTGGTGACCTAAGTCAGCTGAGATAGGCTCCAGCACCCCCTGCAACCCTTGTCGCTTAATTGAATTGAATAAAAGGATTCAATTCAATACTATTCAATTCAATTCAGCGATTCAGAAACAGATGAATGAATAAAACAAAAATACATATTGTTGCGAAGTTAGAGTTTACCTCCTCGCTAATGGTAATGCATCAGGCCTAGTTTAAACTTAAATCATAATTATACAACAAGTTTCTTGTCACAATGCTCACACTCACCATCCACTAATTACATTTTTCATTCATCTTGATCACGACTGTATTTAACATGGTATTTTATGCAAAAGTGGCCAGTAAACAAATGATCTCCAACAATACATTAGAGGGTCAATATATTTTATTATATGTTTTTTTCGCATCCATAATATTCCTAACGTTTGACAAATGTAGTGCGTCTCCATTGACTACGACACTATTTGGCGAAGGTAGCCGTGATAAGCAGTAGGTGGCAGTCTTGTTCAAATATTTTTTTTTTTTTTTTTTTGGTCATCGAGTGACAATATAGCAGAAGAAGAAAATAGCCAATCACAGATTGTTTTTTCTAATCGCCCTTAAATCATTACGACAAACGCGGAAGTGCCATCAACTCACCGGTATACGTGCTTTTGCACTTTGTTTTATCCTTTATTGTAGTGTCAATTTAAGGAAGACACACATCGTTTTTTTTTCAGGAAAGAAAAGCAGTGCTTTTGGAGGCAGAGATGTTTTCCATTGAAGATGGTGTTCTTCCAGCCCTGGAGAAGCCGCTGTATTGGCTCGGCGTTGTGACCGCGGCCTGGCTGTCATTGTGTTCCGTGTACCGCCTGCTTGCCGGCTTTAAAGTGTGGGTGCTAGGCAATGGGCTGCTGGTATCACCCACGAAACTTGGCAAATGGGCCGGTAGGTGTTTATACATAACTCTTCTTCTTCTTCTTCTTCTTTTTTTTTAACTTTTATGTATATATTTGAGATACAGACGCAAAATGCGTAGTTAGTGTAATAAGATGGCACTGGCTTTTTATTTGATCTTTGATTTTTAGAATGACAATCCCAAATGTTTCCTTTCAAAATTTAATTAAAGTAATCTAACTAAAGTAGGATTTGGTGAATGCATAGATGAAATTGATGGGGTTTGGTAGCTCCAACAACGTTAAGAACCACTCAGTTGGAGTTAGAATGTAGGGTTTAAGTTATAGTTAGAATTTAGGGTTAGGTATAGAATGTAGGGTTAGGTATAGAATGTAGGGTTAGATTTTAGGGTTAGGGTTGGAATTTAGGATTAGGGATAGAATGTAGGGTTAGATTTTAGGGTTTGTGTTGGAATTTAGGGTTAGGGATAGAATGTAGGGTTTGAGTTATAGTTAGAATTTAGGGTTAGGTATAGAATGTCGAGTTAGATTTTAGGGTTAGTGTTGGTATTTAGGGTTAGGGATAGAATGTAGGGTTAGATTTTAGGGTTAGAATGTTGGGTCTGGGTTAGAATTTAGGGCTATGTTAGATTTTAGGGTGCAAATGTAGGTTTGGGGTTAGAGTTTAGGGTTATTGTTAGAATTAAAATGTAGTGTTCGTGTTCAAATGTAGGGCTAGCTTTATAATGTAGGGTTGGCGTTAGAATGTAGGGTTAGCGTTAGAATGTAGGGTTACGGTTATTGGTAGAATTAGAATTTGGGGTTATGGTTAGAAGGTAGGGTTAGAATTTGGGGTTACGATTTGAGTTCAAGTTTAGGGTTGGGGGTCAGGGCTAGGCATTTAATTTGTAAATTTGGAACTCCTCTGAAATGGTTCCTCCAAAGATACATTTAAGTGAGAATTTTGTTTTGTTCCTGGAGTTTAGGCAGGTTCTCCGGAATTTCGAAGTTTGCGTTGCATTTCCAGGTAATTTCCTGGAATTCCGGAGTAGTTGGCACCTTTGCAATTTGTTAATAGTTAAGCAATACCATGGCATGTTTTTGTCTGTTGCGATTTCTGCCATTCTAATCTATTATGGACCTCTGTTCACAGTAATAATAGACGCCTGTGTTTCTAGGTGCAGCCTAAAATGCCCACACTTATGCTATTGATGCCAATGGGACTGCTGGTCACCATGACATTGTTTTCTCTGATGCAGCTGGTGTGGCGGTACACACTGCTTCCCTGTCCCAACTCTGTGTCTCTGCTTTTCTCTGGCCCTTATCCACTACCTTCTGCTCAGTCCTTCTATTTCTTCCGCAAACTAATTGATTTGTCTTATTATATTTTTTCAAAGGTACAGCAATATTGTCCAATATTTATTTGTTTAAAACAAAATCTATTTAACGAGGATGATAAGAATTTCCTATTGTTATGTACACATTTTAGGTTTCCTTGACAATCTTACCTGATTTCTATTATTTGTTGCTGGCCTTATTCAAATCATATCATTTAGAAGTATTTTATGAATATATGTGCCCGAAACTGCTTCTATGTCGTTTAGACTACGTAGTTGTGTGGTTCCTCTTACATAATGGAGCTATGTCATGCGCCGTGTTGCACAGTGCACTTGTGGTCTCTTATTTATTTACTACAGTAAATACAGACTATATTTAGAACATGGTGTCAGATTAGAATTATTTCACAGCCATTTGTCATTGAATTAAAAATGAATTAAGAGACTGTGATTAGATTAGAGGCCTTTAAAAATCCATCTGTCCACTGCTCAGAGAGACGGAGAAGGATTTGAGCGAGCCGTAAACAGAGAATAGAATAATTGAATGAAGAATAAAATAGACTTTAAATGAGAAAATAGCAGTGACCTACATTTTGCACTTAAATAGTGCTAATGTAGAAGTCTGTTTCTAGCTTTTCTGAAATTCCGCCAGCAAATTGCCAAATGGTTATCAAAACTGTTTTGTGACATTGTTTGCTTTAATATAACCATCGATCTACTTAACGGACATTATTCTTTCTGTTGGAGAAGCTTTTAAGATCAATAGCTGGTCTCCTTTCATCTGTTTGTATGTGTCTAAGAATGGAAGCATATCTGTTCCTTTTATTTATTTATGTTGGGGCTACTGGCCAACACTTAAATAAACTCGAACACTGGAACACACACTGAGGCAGATGGAATGAAAGTTGAAGGCCGCGTCTGCAGAGGCGGGGGAGTGGACCATCCTGAGCCCCGAGAGTGTGACTACTCTCCAAGCTCCTCTAAACTATCTCCCGCCAAAAACCTGCTTCAACGGTGGTTTTATTAGAGATAAGACAAGTCATAAAAATGGGAGGCGTTAATACAAATGAAGGAGGTGGAGTGCAAAAGGTGTAGTGCATATTTTAACCAATAGGTGTAAGTTAAATTCTATTCTAGTAACTTTTAATACATCATAGTGAAAAGGGTGCAAGACTAAATATAAGAATACAAATATATTTCACAATTTATAAAAAAAAAAAAAATTGAGTTTCGCATGCAGTGCATTTCAGGATATGCAGTGAGGCGTAGGAACCGGTTATCTACAGCCTCCCTCATTCACATAGTTTGCCTGACTGAAGCCGACAGTTTCATTATGTAACAGAACTTGAGCCATTCATAAATGTGGTTTATTCATACAGTTGAACTTGGGAATGGGAAAACCAAGGATGAAACCCTAAACCCGGGAAATGAATTATATAATAGCCAAAAAAAAGGGGGGAAACCAATTCTCCTTGTAATTGTGTCTATTTTTACCCTGAACGCATTCAAGCCATGGAATTGAATTGATGCTCAAGATAATGTAAATATCTGCCAACATTGACAAAATAATGTTTATTTTCCAGCCTGAAACATGCTGAGCAACATGTCTTGTGTTAAATTGTCGGTTTTTCAGTGCTTAATCTTAACTAAGAACAGTCTTGATGAGAAATGAGTGTATTTTCTCTCTTTGTGTCCTTGATTCAAATGTTAACTTTTTAAATGGTATTTTTTTCTGCTTAGTTGTGACAGGAGCTACAGATGGGATTGGCAAATCCTACGCAGAGGAGGTAGACAAACACAAAAGCACACACTATGTTACATTATTACAACCTTTAAGGCTTGTCAAGTCAGCACTTCTCATTCTTCATGTTATTATTGACTTTGAAGTCCTACTATTAGAAATGTAATCTGTGAAATCATTGTCTTGAAAATGGATTGCTATGCATTTGGGTCATTGTCTATTTATCTTTAGAGCCCAATTTTATTTGTATTTTTCTGGAGGTTATTAGTTAGACAGTAGAGTGCATGCACACTCTCCTCGTACTGTGCATTAGCACACTCATGATTGCCCAACTAACAGGGCTTTTCATTCTTCTGTTGTACTTTTTTAGTTGGCGCGTAGAGGTTTTTCCATAGTGCTGATAAGTCGGTCTCAAGAGAAGCTGGATGAAGTTTCCAAAGAAATTGGTATATATTTTTTTATCTGCCTGTACTAAAGTATTAGAGGAAGGATTTCCCTGGAGATTATGAAGTCTTATTATGCCTCTCTTTGGCCAAAATTTCTGCTGATGTCTAGCTTACTTTTATTGTTCTTCATACCCTATTTAGTCAGATGTTTGGATAAACTAGATCAGAGGTCTCCAAAACTATTCCACTAAGGGCCGCATTGGGTGCAGGATTTCATTCCAGGTCTTTAAAGTGGCACTGGCAAATGGCCATAGCCATTTGGAACATAAAGTGGCACTTTTTTTAACGAATCCGATCCTTAATAACTGATTGCAGTCAGGTGATAATTGCTTTATCAGAAACAAGTTGAAACTAAAACCAGAACTCACAGCAGCCTTTGATTTCTGCCTATGGAGAACCCTGCACTAGATTGTCTTAAAAATGCAAGTGATACTTTATAATGATGAACATTGTATGTATACATACAGGGAGCAAATGTGGTGTGGAGACAAAAACCATTGCAGCAGACTTCAGTTCAGTTAATATTTACTCCAAGATCGAAGATGGACTTGCAGGACTGGAGATTGGAGTATTAGGTAAGTAGCGACCTTATCTCCATCGATATTCATCATTGGCCATTTTAGATTAAAATCTCCATAGTTGCATTTATCCTTTACATTTACATTTCGTTCAAAGGAAATATTCGCAATTTTCCTTGACTTTTGCTGACCCCTACAGGCTACATTGGGGAATAACACTTTTTTTTGTCGACAGTGAACAATGTTGGGATATCCTATTCTTATCCAGAGTTCTTCCTCAGTGTCCCCAATCTGGATAATGTAAGTCAGTGATTTATGCACTAGTTTTCTAGTGGCTTATGAATGATTCATGTCATGGAAGTGAACTTTTATCCAAACTCTAAAGAAAAAAAAACTTTCAATGTGTTCTCTATGGTGCCAATTTATCATTTTACCAATTTCCACATACTGTATTCTGCAAATGCACGAATCTAATCTCATGCTATTTGTCCTTGTTTCAGTTCATTGACTCATTGGTGAATATCAACATAACATCAGTGTGCCAGGTGAGCGCTTCAGTGTCAAAACTAATACAGCTATAATGACACGCATTGGAGCACAGAATGCCACCAATGTAGTGTCTGCTGATAACAAGGTCACATACACACAAGTGCAATCCAAACTCAAACATTCATTCAGCTTCGGTTGCCAGAGTGCCAGTTTCTATCCCACCTAACTCTAGGCAGGAGGTGAGGCCAGTGTTTTCATCATTCATCACTTCAAAAAGTAGTCATTTTTAAGGAATGTGTCATGCCGAAATGCAAACATTCTTTTAAAACCACAGTTTTGACATTAATACCGGATTTAGATATCTGGGGTTGTTGAATTAATGTGAAGATATCGAAACAAAGGGTGGCCATATCCATGCTCATGTGAAATCAAACAGGAGACGACATTTAAAAGTCCGGACAAATTCAAGCCCAAACAAACAGTCCTGTGACACTTATATGATGGCATTGCATAAGGCAAGATTGGAGCTCTTAGTTTTTCATCTCTGTAAAATTCTTCATCTGCCTAATTTCTTAGTTTGTCACCCTTTTTTTCACTGATTTTTTTGGGATACTAATGCCCTTGTTACCATACATTTGGATTCTGGAATGACTTGACATTTTGTTTTTGTTGCTCTCCATCTTTTTACTAGATGACACGACTTGTTTTGCCTCAAATGGCTGAAAGGTGAGTTCTTTTTTTTTTTTTTTTAGATTCTAATGCCAGAGCCAACAATTTTTAGCAAAAATTGTATCAGAATACATTATATCCAAACCACTAAAAGCAACTGTGTAGCCTTAGTTTGCTCAATTCTGTGCATTTAGGTAGTTTCCAAATGCCATCAATTACATCACTGATTTTATTGTTTTAATCTAGAATCAAATAACATTTCCTCACGCTGAGTCATCTGTTATTTGATTTTAGGAAGAAAGGTGCCATTCTTAACATTTCATCTGCCAGTGGGATGTATCCTGTTCCTCTGCTCACTATCTACTCTGCATCCAAGGTGAAGAGATTATTTATTTGGATTTAGTAACAAAGAAGCACAATTACAGGTTGTTATCTCATATAGAATGATTCATCAGGATAATGCAGGATATGTAAAACCGGGTTTTCTTTAAAAGAAATAGAAAGAACACGAGGATACACTTCAAAAGGAATACACTTTACCGAGCTTAGATATCTGTGATTTGCAACATGTTGTTCTGTTCACTATACAGTGTGTGGTTACTGATTTAGTATTGATGTGTGATACTGTGCATGCTTTGGCATCAAATTGATTCAAGTGAGTACAGGGCACACACTTTCAGCTTTAGTAGAAAACAAGTTTGCGTTTGTCTTAGTATAGACAATGTATATATATATGTATATATATATATGTATATGTATATATATATATATATATGTATATGTATATGTATATGTATATGTATATGTATATGTATATGTATATATGTATATGTATATATGTATATATGTATATGTATATATGTATATGTATATATGTATATGTATATATGTATATGTATATATGTATATGTATATATGTATATGTATATATGTATATGTATATGTATATATGTATATGTATATATATATATATGTATATATATATATATATATATATATGTATATATGTAGTATGTCGTATTCACCATTGACGTTACGAATTCTTGAATGACCGTTATGGATTTTCCAGGCATTTGTGGACTTCTTTTCAAGAGGGTTGCAAGCTGAGTACAAGAGCAAAGGGGTCATCATCCAGGTACAGCCTCAACAAGTCTGCATTATTGTGAATACATTTAACAAATGAATCAGTTAACTTGTGACGATTGCTGTGGCTTAATAGCTTTCTAATTGAGGTGATTTAAAACAAAAACACATTTGAAGTCAGACAGATTTATATAACCTCAAAAATCACCTTTTTTTCAGAGTGTGCTGCCATTTTTCGTGGCAACTAAGCTGAGCAAAATCCGGAGGCCCACACTGAGCAAGCCGAGCCCGGAGCGCTACGTTGCTGCAGAGCTTAACACTGTAGGCCTTCAGACGCAAACAAATGGTTACCTGCCTCATGCTATCATGGTACGTGGTGTCTTTTTTGAAAGTAACAATTCATATTTTAAAACACTGCGGCACCCCTGCTCTCGGTCTGGTGAGACAGTTACAGCCAATTACAAATTTTATTATGGACCATGGATGTCCCAATGTTGTTGTTTTTTTGCGCCCGATCCGATCTTCTTATCTTCTCGGTGATGCTACAAACTAAAGCACTTCTTCTCACATAACTGTGGAGTACTGAAACAAAATCTGATCTTGTTTTTGCTCCAAGCATTTTTTGTTTCGTCTTGCATGATTAAATGTTGTGTTTTTTGTGCAATGTAACATTTTAAACAAACTGAGTATAGAGCTGGCACTTATAATAGCCCAATTTAACACTATGTCGCAAAAGTATACCTGGTTTGCCATCTTTTGCTATTTCTTTTACATGATTTAAACCTCTGAAATCCACGTCATCGGTTTGATTTCTAATCACACGATTGTGACCATGTTTATTCAAAATCTGCTGAATTTGTCACTTGGCACCTGTTGTTGATCGGGGTCAAAATAAATAAATAAATGCCCACAGAAAAGCTTAAGGCACAGATGCGATCCAGTCGTCCTCCAAGAGAAGCTTAATTGTAGGCAAAACAAATGTCTTAACAGGCATGTGGAAAGATTAAATACATTTGACAGTCTTGGTAACATTTGATAACAATTGGCCTTCATTTTCTTTTACAAAAGCACCTTTGTAGTGCCAGTTGTTCCTCTGGGTTTGAAAATCATTTATGAATGTTAATTTGTTATTTGTAAATGCCACCAGCTGACCGTGTAATTTCTCTCTGCAGGGCTGGGTGAGTACAGCTCTGCTCCCTGCCAGCATTCTCAGCACACACGTGATGGGAATGGCTTTGTCCCAGCGTGCTCGTTACCTCAAGAAGCAGAAGCAGGGTTAGCTCAGCGGCGGCCGGGAGCGGACCAGCTGTGCTCATGCCTTGTCTGACTACCATCGTCATCATCATCAGTGCGGACGAACAAGAGGAAAAGCTGACAGTTGCCGGGGAGCAAATCACTTCCCCTGCCCTCTCAAACTACAAGTCAGAGATGATGCAACGCAGCTTCTGGCTTCCATCACTGTACATTAGTCTTCTGCTTTCATCAACCAATTCCACACGCTATTAATTTACATTACTTTGCTATACATTTAATTTATACCAAAAAAAACATCTTGATTCACATGTTTAGGGTAAAACATTTGCAGGCTGAGTTTCTCAACATTCCTAAAGATCATGTTTGTCATTTTTGGAGTAAATATTTTTTTTTCTAATTGTGATGTTTAAGCTAAAATTATGTTTATTTAGAAAACCAATGAATACATATTTTCTGGAAAATGTGGTCAGGGAAAAACACAGTCAAATCATGGCTAAAATCAGTCCTTTTGAACTCAATAGGATGCAGAACACGTACAGTTATCCCACAACACTATTTATCAGTCCTTTTGAACTCAATAAGGTGCATTCCCGTTATCTAGCATTATAAACACTATTGTGTATGAATTGTATGATCAGGACATTTGTTTAAAAGTGTGTTTTATACAACTTCAGTATTATCCATTGTACTGTATATTCTTTTGGGTGTAGCTAATATTTTGCATTTAGACAGTAGTTGCCCTATTTAATTTTATTAAATGAGCCGATTGCCTATTAGAGTTCAATTTTCATCAGTGTCCTAATTAATTCTTATATCAAGTATTTCCTATTTGACTATTCCTAATTCTCTGACCATTATTTAAAAAAAGATCTAGTACTGTAACAATGTCCCCATTATTTTCTGTGTGTGTTAAAAAGTTCTTTGAAACAATTAAAATATTTTGATGAACTGATACTTTTTTTCTTCTATTTTCTGTTCCATTTTTTTGTGTCAAGGTATCAGAAAATGCTCACTTTTTTCCCCTCTGTCCCCAATCTGTTGTGGGAATAGAGCACTTGGAAAAGGCATCAACGGATTTTGCTCCAGCTGGCAGGGCCATATGATGGATTTTGTTGCTTGTAAATAACAACCATAGATGTTATTTTCACTGAACGGAAAGCACTTGAAAGATCCTGCTTAAAAATCCAATGCGACCTTTAAAATGTCAACTGGGTCCAGGAATTGAGATGATACAGGGGTGCTAAAATCACTCACAGATGGTGTTTACTCTGCCACAGCTCCAGAAGATAAAGTGCAGGGATTGGTGTATACGTTCTTCGATGAGTCTTGGTCTGAAAATCAAAATGTTGATACATATTTCACACATTCTCCAATGTGGCATCTCTCCTTGACATTCAGTCTCGTGATTAACATTTGTTTCTCTACTCCCCCGAAACCTCCGCTCTTCGTTATAATCTCTGCTAAGCAACAATGTGGGACACTGAAAGGCAAAATAATTGGATGAAGGTTTCCAATTCTTTTGCATGATTTCCCTCTTTATGGTATTTACATGAAATTCACAATTCGAGTGTTAAAATTGAAGATGTAATCATGAAAAAATGCCACTGTATCTAGCAATTTTCACCTGTTACTCATTGGTTAACACTATAAGTAATTTTTTGACCCATTTTCATTACATTATAACATGTCACAACGACATCTGTTCTACTTGAGAGTATTTAAGTACCACCCACACAAAAGAAACACTCCAATCATTATCGCGTCATAGTCTTTAACAAAGCATTTTCTTTCCTAATGGTTAGAAAGCTGATTCTTAATGTAATTTTCATTCTTTTCATCATTCAATAATGTTGTATTAGGACAAAAACTACATAATTTTCACTGAGTTAACTTCTTTCAGCAGGTTTCCTTATTTCCATTTCTATATATGTGAGCTTATGCAACTTATGATTTCCATTGTCCATACAAATAGTTTGGTATTGTCGTTCTGCCTCTTTTCTCCCAAACATTTCTGCCCGGTTCCCATGCCAACAGTTACTGGGAGATGTTTCCGTGCACTGAGATGGAAACTGCCGGAAGTATATCATCACAGAGGATGTAGGAGGAATAAGGGAGATGTCCAAAGGAAGAAATGGGTGGTTTGCAGAGTTGTATAAAGAGTGTCGGTGGTTCATTTGCTTCAAGTGACACTGTTTCGATGCTTTATTTTTTTCACTGACCAGATTCATTGACATTTCAAAGGTTCCTCCAAAAACCTACATTTTTGAAGACTCATTGCCCTCATACCAGATCACCATGGCGACCAGCATGGACGCAATTCCTGCCCATCTGCTGCCTCTCGTGATGGAAGAGTTCCCTCAGCCTTTGGCCACGACTTGCGTCTGCAGGGCAGGCCAACGCGAACCTCGTCTCCGGTGCCTTCAGTGTGGAATCATTGAAGAAGAAGATGACGACTGCTCCTTTTTTGAGGAGGATCAAGCCCATAGATCCTTCATGCAGACATTGGAGAGCCTGCGGAAGAGCATCAAATGACTCGCATGGACCTGAGACGTCTTTGACCTGCAATTTTGGAATCCCACATATATGTCTAGTATGGGCACAGACTGTACTGATTTAACCCGAATCCCACGAGGTTGACACTCACTGAATGTGGCAGTTGAGTATTACCTACAGAAGAACTGGAATGGAAGTGGATAGTCTCATCATATATATTTATTTTCATGTTTGCTTTGTAATTTTACAATAATGTAATCAATTGTTAAAAAAAAAATAATTAGCTATATATCACACAATGAAACAAGTCATATAAATTATATTTTCTTAAGGTGAAACTGCTTTTCCAAATCCTGTTTTGCTTTTGCATGTTGCTTTTATATTGCTTTCAGTATACAATACAAGATGAATAATATAGCTCTGAAGTGGTCTGTGTTCTCTTTCTAAATACACACACATAAAATGTGTACTAAACATTTTAGCTGTTGAAAACGTGTATGCAATCATAAATGTAGACTGCAGAAAGAATATTTTTTCAAGGTATTCCAGGTGGTGGCACTATTGGTACACTTCTGAGCAAAAAGCACACAAGAGTTTACAATTCCTCTTACAGTGAGGCATGACTGCATATTAACACTGATAAATTAGCCCCACGATTCCTTATGATATCCATTTATACAGCCTCTGATCAATTCAGAGGGAAAGTCGCAGTGTTAATGTGAGGTCACAACACAGAGGAAAACACATTTACATGCATGAACCGCCCAAAGAGCATTAAATACAGCTATTTGGTTACCGTAGTCTATTTTTTTCCATTTCTAAGCATCATCTCTGTTGTGTCAACCATCCTATCTATGCCTTTTGTCAACAATACAAAGATCCTAACCATTTTTCCCCCCTCCAAATAATTTCTTCTATTAATGATTTTTGTTGTCGGTGTGATTTATAGCATCGCTCTCGGTAGAGAATTCCAATTAAAAAACACCACCAGGCCAATCCATCCATTTTGGATTTCTTTTCTGTTGTGACGATAATGACATTGGTCTATTCAAGGGATTATTAATGACGCGTGTGAAAAGTATCTTTGGTTTTTTTTCAACAATTTATGGTATGTGAAGAGGTGTGTAAAGTCACCAATGTTGTCGTGGTGTGGATTTTCATTTGTGGGGTAATTTGCCACTGAGTGACAGTGTGCTTACAACTGACTGGCGACCAGTTGCCAGGCAATTCAAGGCTCCAACATCTCGTGACCGTGGCCATGATAAACGATGTTGAAAATAGATGGAACTGGTGCATAAACTAGACAGTATAGTAGTATTATGTAAATGAAATTGGTTGCACATGTCAGTTTCTAGTCTTTTTCCAGCTCGCAGCATTGGCCTTCTCCATCAATATGGCGAGTCAGATCCCTGCATTTAGCTAAGCTTATTTTTACCTCATCGCATAGAACAACATTGGATTGTTGTAATTCCACCATGAAATGGTAACCACATTAAATCATTTACTTTTTGCTCTGACACTAATAAGGAGTTAACAGTGTTTCTACTGTTGTTGAAGAAAATCCAGATGACCTACTTTATTGGTCTATATTCGTGATAGACTACATCAGACGCTGTAGATGTTGTAATAGTGCCAACATTGAAAGCTACTGGTTGGTTGGTTTTTTTCTCCCCATGGCTTTAATGTAACGGTAAGAGAAGCATTTAGCATTAGCAATTGTAATTTTCTTGACTGTAATTGCACATTTTCTTGACGTCATAAAACAGGTTTGACTGCCGTTTGTACAAAATGATTGCTGAAATTCTCATTGGTTTCCATTTCAAGGTTGATTTACTCCTATTGACTTGGCAAGTCTGAAATTAACTCACTGGCTTCTTCTCAAAGACACCCAATTGTGTATTATACAGTGCATCAATAACCCTTTATGTCAAAACCGTAAGGGGCTGCACCAAAGACAGTGCCACTTATGTTCCCTCAGGTGTCTGAGAATTCTTCTTCCGGCGAAGCCTAGCCTCCCAGATTAGTTGATTTATGCAGACGTCAGTGCAGAACTGAATGACCTAAATCCCCGCCCAGACCTGGAGTTTAACAATAAATCAACATTACATTTTTGCCTAGCAACTTGCATCTGTTTGACTTCATGGTGTGGGGTACATCAATTGACCAGGGATCATAGCTATAGTTTATTTTTGTAGCTTTTGGACACATTAAATTGTTCTGTCAAATCAACTTTCAGCCATCCTGTCAATATGATTAACCCTGGGCTTTTATAATTACCAGTGTTGCCCAGTGTCCTTTGTAGTGTGTATTACCATTTAGACTTAACATTCTCTAACCAATTTGATTTAAAATTCTTATTCATAGGCTCTTTATCTCTAGAAGAACTTTTCTTTTCCTCTAAAGATTTTGTGAGTCATGATCACATCACGTTTTGTGCATCTCTTTAAAGTATCATGTACTTCTGAAACTATTGATGAGTGTTTGGTGAACTTTTTGGTTTTTATTTAGGGTTAGAAAAAATAGACTATATAGGGGCACCTTTACTTAAGAATACATACAAACTATTCGGGGTAGAAAAATTACTGTATCCAGTATTTTTTATTTTTTATTTTTTATTTGTCGCAGTAGGTTTGCTTTCTCCTAACACCTTGCTGGGCTCCAATTGGTTAGAACGATGCTGTGCCTCCATGATGCCGGAACTGAGGTTAATGTGCTGTAGGCGGATGATAAAGACAGCCCGTTAAGGGGTAGGGGCAACCGGCTCCGGCGGGGAGGAACGGTGCCAGTCCAACCTGAAAACGGCACGCTTTAGGCATCCAACCATCTGACCAAAAGGCTTCTTTCTAGGCACTTTTTC
Source organism: Stigmatopora nigra (assembly GCF_051989575.1). Classification (NCBI taxonomy): domain Eukaryota; kingdom Metazoa; phylum Chordata; class Actinopteri; order Syngnathiformes; family Syngnathidae; genus Stigmatopora; species Stigmatopora nigra. The sequence goes on along the minus strand of NC_135510.1, from coordinate 13,421,847 downwards.
ATCTTTTTCCAGGTACAAATTGGTTACATTTCCTAGGGTTTGGAGCAGGGTTAGGGAACCTATGGCTCGGGAGCCATATGTGGCTCTTTTGATGGTTGTATATGGCTCTCCGCCTTTTTAAATGATAACTTTTCTTCATTAGACTCTTTTGCATGCATCTTCTTTCATTGAAACTCATTGTACTCAACAGTGAAATAATGTTCTCAAGAGAATTCAGACTTTTTTTAAACTTTCAAAATGAATAATAAATGCTCACATTTTCATATATTTTTACTTTTAAATTCTGAGTATGGCTCTCAAGGAATAATGTTTGAAAATATGAATTGTGTATGGCACTCTTCGTCAAAAAGGTTCCCGACCCCTGGTTTAGGAGGTAGTATTAAATATTGTGGAACAATTTAATTCAATGGAAACTATTTCTCTACTTACAAAACATCCAAGTTACGAAACCTCTTCTGGAATGAATTAATTTCATAATTAGAGACACCACTGTACTGTTTAACTGATGAAGCACTACTTTTGATTGATGAACAGCCTTGGCACAGCTGCTTAATGAACATTTATGATTTTCTTATGCAGCATAAACATAATCTACTAATTGAGTCCATTCTTTGCATGCATAAAAGAAAGTTTTAGAATTTTTTTAAAATTTTGCTTCAAATGGATTTCCGTAAGCCTCCAAGAATGTGAAAGCTTGAATAGCGGTTTGACTTTTCTGTGGTGTTTGGTGCAATCTCTGTCCAAGGTTCTGTATCATTATTCATCATTACAAAACAAGTTTGTCGGGTCACAATTTTAACACATACAAAAAAGCACTTACCATGGGTACAAAGGGCAGATAAAAAAAAAAATAACCCTGAGTTTTAGTGTAGCAGGGGTGTCAAAAAAGCCCCATCAAACACAGGTTATCTGGTTAGCTCTGACATTGATACCTGCTGTTACTCATGCAGAAGATCAGAGCCCTCCAACTGTGCTAAGCTATCATGAAGATTGTTGCCTCTGTGCATGTTGAGGTCACCCTGGTCATTGGTCACTAGAAAGTGGCATTCTGGATAAAGGCCATCTCTTTATCTATTACTATGATCTCCTTCCACTCTTTTTATGATGTTTCTTCACATCCAGAGGCCACCTCTTGGATCTTTCATTTATCTTGTGAGTTACAAAGACGAATTGCCAGGCCATGGCAGCAAGGGGGCCCTTGCTGGGCAGCCATTTTCAGCATCATGTTATTCAGGGCATGTGCTGCATTGACAGCTGGAGAGACAAAATGTGTCGTAGAGGTCACAGACTGAATTTGACTCTTTCCCTTCACGGTTTGCCAGGAGTGCAGAGATGGAACTGAGCTTCAATTAGATCAGCTAATAAGGGATTCAGTGATGTCATTCAGGTAGGTTGGGTGATTTGACCTATCCTGTATACCAGTGATAACATTTGCACTTGAGCCTTGACCCTCATGCATCCATGTGCCCTTTTGTCACATTGAGCCCTATATTGCCTGGACTAACTGTCACCCTACCTGAACTCACTTCTGCTAGTAGACGCCTGGGAATTTATTTGCTCCGAGGGGGATAATGGAAAGTTCTTTAGGTTGTATTGACACTACCAGTCTGATCCACTTTTGATATTTTTTTTTTGTAGTTAGTCTAGAACACAGGTGTCAAAGTTGCGGCCCGGGGGCCAAATCTGGCCCTCAGCATCATTTTGTGCGGCCCGAGAAAGTAAATCATGAGTGCCGACTTTCTGTTTTAGGATCAAAATAAAATGAAGAGTATAGATGTATATTCAATTTCCTGAGTTTCCCACTATTGAGGCCAATAAATGTATTTTTTCAATCATTTTTTCTGTTTTTAGTTCAAAAATCATTTTGTAAAATCTACAAAAATATATATATAAAAAAAGGTTGTTTTAGAGCTATAAAAAAACTGAATATTCAGGGCTTTTAATCCAATTCTTTGAATCCATTAATAGAAAAATAAAAAAAATCTAGATATTATATCTAAAATGGTCCGGCCCACGTGAACTCAAGTTGACGTGAAAGCGGCCTGCGAACCAACCCAAGTCTGACACCCTTAGTCTAGCATTTAATTGATTTACCATGTTTTCTGGACTATAAATTGATTTTTTAGGTTATAATCATCTGAAAACTGTTATTTTAACGGATACCTATTCAACCTGTTTCTTTCTATTTTACTATTGCCACTTTTATGTATATTTCTTCTTAAACTGATAAAAAAAGCTCTCCCAAAAATTCAACTAGTCCAAAAAACAGGCAATATATAAATATAACTGTTTCCAATGATAAACACTTGAATAATGTAATACAAATCCATCTCTAGTAATTCCTGCAGTGACAAGTCAACTAACCCAATGTAGTAGGCATCATCTTAAAAAGGTTGTACAGTGTTTGGATAGATTTCATGGTGAAATCTTCTTTTGAACAGACTCAAGCACTAATTTCAGTCAAAGCAGATTGCAGCTGTTTTCAGCACTGATGTTCCTTAAAACAACCTCATCGTTGGATCTCTTTCTCTCTGTCACTGTTGTAAGATCTAAAGGGGTGGTAGATTACCAAGTTTGTGTTTGTTTTATGCCAACAGATGTCACCATCTTCTCCCCATCAATAGCTATAGCCGAATGCTTTGTTCTCCCTTCCTCCCAGCAGATTAGAGGAGGAGGTCATGTCTCCTCTTCTCCAGGCAGTGGGTGGTCTTTTTCACACCACGGGCATCATTCCCAGTACCTGTTTGAAAGATTCTTGGGGCTTTTTGGTATTTTTTTTTTTGTGGTGCACTGATTGTTCAATGTCAAGTTTTCAGTGTGGTCTTTTGAGCTTTTGTGTGTGTGTGTAATTTTTTACTGTTTATAGGACAAGATGAGTTTTCTTGTGTCATTTTACATGGCTTTTATTTTCATTTTTTTTCCATTGTGTTAAAAAAATGATTTTTTTCTGCAGAGATGAGACTGATAAAAGTGTTTTCCTTTCAAAGAGAGTGGCACAATGATATTAACAGACTGTTAGGGAAAAAATGAAAATAAAAAGAAATAATATTGAATCTTAAATGTAAAAGGCTATTTGCAAAAAATGCTTTGAAGAACCCAAGGAAAAAAAAACACTGAGTATATGGATAAAAAATGTTTGCTTCAAGCAACAATCAACAGAAAAAGTGAGAAAAGTGGCTTGGATAGCTTGCCTCGGATTATGTTTTGACCTTTTTACAAGACTTGAGCTAAAGCAGCTCATAAAGTTTACAAAATTAAATACTTAAGCGAAGGATGACATTTTTAATCCATTTAGAAATTGCATGTGAATTGTGGAAATGATGATCCCAATCCTTCAATTGCTGTCCACGATGCTGCTTTTGATCGCCTTGCAGCAAAATGTACTTGATGAATGAAGAATGTGTGGGATGAGAAACATAATAAAGCCTGTGTCTCCGTAGGAGTTCTTGTCTTGTTTTTGGATTGATTTTACATTTCTGATGTGCACATACATTAACATTACTAGTGCAAAACAACTACAAAAACACATAGTTATATAAAAAAAAAACATGTATAGTTAAAAGTTATATCCAAAACTTTAACTATAGGAGCCCTAATACTGTATTTTTTAGATTATAAGATAACACACCTGAGTATAAGTCGCACCAATCAAATAATGCATAATGAAGAAGAAAAAAAGTTTATAAATAACTGGCACTGGAGTTTAAGTTGCATTTTTGGTGTTTTTGTCGCATTTTAGGGACATTTTTAGACTAAAAATTGTTAAACAGAGAACAACAGGCTATATAGGCAACTGTTAACATTTTACCTATTTAAAAACGTATAGAAGTCACACTTAAGTATTATTTGCAGGCCTGGCCAAAATATGAAAGTAAGTTTATTATTCGGAAAATACAGTACTTACTGGCCAGCCATTCTTAACCATTTTTGGAGATGCACATACAAAAAGTACAAGATGATCTAGCATTTCCATCACAATTCCAATGTGACAAATGACTACTATGTTGTTGCATTGCTTTAATCTCGGCAGTTTGCCTGCGATTAAGTGTTTGTTTGTATAATTTAGCACTAATTTGTTCAATAGTAGCCATATTGAAAGAGACATTCTAATTGAGTGTGGAGATTGAGAGGAATTAATATCTGCTTGACTATGATCCAAATACATGTCATCAGTGGCACAACTCGCACAGAAATGAGACTTGAGAAGGATTTGAATGTTAAAGGTTGACTTAGCAAAGTCAATAACTTAGCTAGTTTGTGGTACTTTGCTGTTCCCAAAGCGATTATCGATGTCTCTTTGATAGGATGAAATGTTTGAAGTATGCACATGATTAGAATAGGAATTATTTCATGTGATAGCCAAACAAAACAAATATGATGTCACAAAAAAATTGATGTAATGACATGAGCAATGACATTGTCATTTTTACATTTAGGTAATCTATCTGTCATGTCTTTTTTTCGCCTTATCACGCAAATATCACATCTACAGTGTTCCCCCGCTACTTCGCGCTTCAGTTAACGCGGACGCAGAACTTCGCAGATTTTTTTTGGAAAAAAAATACAAATATTACATTGAAAAGACATATTTTACAGTTTTCTTTGTTATAACAGGAATTTCACTCTATCTACCCGTATTCTATATGATGTACTGTATACAGGGGGGTAGAAAAAAATGGAATTAAATTCAAATTAAGCATTTTGGAAGGGGAATCCCTACTTCCCGGAAATGGTCCCGGTCCCCATTAACCGCAATAAGCGAGGGAACACTGTATATTAATGGTGTCCAACCAGTTTGCAAGCCATATGGTAGTGGTGCATAAGAGAAATAAAGTCGATTCTGTGGGAACCGGCTCATTCTGTCAACACTGTTGCATCTACGTACTCACTGTGCTTGCTTTTTGGTACTGTGAGTACATTTCAGAAACTTTGTATCATTTTGTAACAGTGCCAATGGCACTTGGCGTGTGATAAACAGCACCATTGGATTTCAGGAGCCATGGGCACATGGGATGGCACAATTCCAATGGTGCCCCAAATAACAAATCAGTTTATGCAACACCCCTATTCAGTATATGAACATGTTCATCCACAGTGAGAGATTGGGAATTGGCACCATTTTTTTTAAAATGATTATTATTAGCCAACTGTCTCATATGTGACTTTCTCATTAAGTGAAACTCTCAAAAATATAATTGCAGGATTGAAACTTTTCAGCTGTAGCTTAGGCTGTATTTAGGATTTTCAGTATTTATTGTAGGTTTGATTCTAAAACAAGAGAATATTTCAGAAAACTGTATGAATAAACAGTCATGGTGGTTGTTGTTGTTTTTATCTTTTGAAGAAGACTTCATCTCGACAATTTAGAGCAAAATGGTTAGCGATGATGCAAACTCCTTAAGGTGTATACGGCCATTCTTCTACTATCGTATAGCCATTAAAATGAGAGTTTCTTTGGAACACTTTGGTTACAAACAGTTACATTTTTAATGGAAAATCTTCCCATATATGCATTTTTTTTAGATATTATGTACATTTACCTTTATTATTACTATACTAGTCATACTATAGCAGTGAGATGAGAAATATTGAAATTAGGTAACAAAATAATATCGATAAAAATCATTCTGTCTGAATTCTCCATTATCATTAGCTACATCCACATTTGCTGTATTGCATCCTGAAGAGTAAAACTGATAGAGAATCAATTTCCAACTATCTGAATGTATTAAGTTTTATGCAAATCATCTACACTAACTGCACCAAATGTTTTTTTTTTCATGGTACAATGATTAAAAATTGGCTCCTGTTTCCAAACCCAAATCATATGAATCACATAAAATTCTCATAGCTCTACACTTGGCAAGATATATTATGCGCTTTTTTTTTTTAAATTTCATTCTTGTATTTGGCATCAATGTTAATCTGCATCAATGGAACAGATTTTTTGTACAAGAAAAACAAATAAATGTGTACCAAGCGACGCCCTTTTGCTAGTTATAATCAGCCAAAGAATCGTCTTCATATTTTTAAGGTTTTTTGCTTTTTTTCTGTGCAGGTTGGAGTACAATTTGTATATGTACCAGATGGGTATGCATTACTTTATTAACACTATTATTTAATTATATTTCCGGAAAGATGCATCCCAAACGTGAGCTGCTATTTTTATTTGTGTGGTGCATCATTATGTAACTGGCGCTGCTTCTACTGTACGTGCGGGTGTTTATATAACACATTACTTAGCTTTTACTCATCAGTCAGCATAGTGGTTTATAAATCAGGTGACAGTATAAACTGTCTAGTGTTCATATGTGACAAGCTACAGCAAATATAAGCAAATGCCCCCAATGCTTGACACTCTACTATGACAGTACGCTATTCATCTTGGATTTTGTGCTGGGGAGATTTGTTTTGAGTTTTACAAAAAGATTATAATAAAACCTTTAAACCACATTAGCCATGTTATACGCAAACTATAATACTGTTGCCTGACAATTGAATGCCTGTTATTTTGGAATTTCAGTACAAGAAGATGGTTTCACTATTATGAATAAAAAGCCTAGCTTATCAATTATTTTAAGCATATATATATATATATATATATATATATATATATATATATATATATATATATATATATATATATATATATATATATATATATATATATATATATATATATATATATATATATATATATATATATATATATATATATATATATATATATATATATATATATATATATATATATATATATATATATATATATATATATATATATATATATATATATATATATATATATATATATATATATATATGCGCAACCTGAGTGAGAATTAACAGTGTTGAAGATAAATCTTTAAGAAATAGTGTAGCACTTTTCATCACCAAAATTACCTCCAGACTCAGCTACCTTATAAACGGTGAACATCTCTAATTACAGCCAGTAATTAAAGAACCTAAAGCTTGAAAACATTTTCATGCAGGCAATCTTCTAGCCATAATACAAGAAATGAGATATCACAATTACAGGTTATACAGTCTTTGTTCTAACTGTCTAACTGAGCCAAATCTCCTGAACTGATTGCGTAGTGAATTTTCATTTTAACCTCAAATGCCCAAAGACACAATTTTTCAAGAATCAATTCAACACAATGCATTACACTTTAAATGATCAGCCAATCTACTAATTCAATATTATGCTCAGCCCTCAAGTTTTGGTGTTACCTCAGGAATTCAGTTGGTGTGAGTGGGACACAGTCTCCCATTTTATCATTGGGAAGGCGTATTCAACTTGGAACTGGTTCCAATCAGAGCGCCTACTGCCGATAATGCTACGTTCACGTTTCTCATTCACGGGGCGCACTGATAGTCTTTGATTTGTAAGGAAAAGAAACAGACTTGCTCGAGTCAAGGCAGTTGAAGTATGCAAAAGCCATTGACATGCCAAAGGCATACAATGTCAGGTTGGCCGGGGAAAATACCGATCCGTGTTTTGTCTTTGCACTTTCCACCTCGATTATTTACGTCTGTGTGTTTGTCTGACACTCTTTCGAATGTCATCCGAAAGAAATCTAACTTTTATTTTTTTAACGCAACATGTACATAATCGTATAAATTTGATACAGCTTCTGAAGCAACTGTTGGTAACTGGAATGAATATAAATTTTCGTTCCTGCATTATTTTTTTTCTTGTTCTATAAGTGTGGTCTTGATTGTCAGGCAGGACAAAATCAGGACTAAATAAATTAAGAAAACTGTTCTAATTAATTCATTTCAAAATGTTGGGCAAAATCCAAGATTTTTGCATGAGGCCACCCGATGGTGCAGTGGTTCTTCCGCCTGACTTTGGTGCGAGCAGTATGGGCTTGATCCTCACTCGTTGGAGGTGTTATTGTGAGCGTGAGTGGTTGTCTGTTTCGATTGACTGGCAACCAATTCTGTCTGTCCCTACCTGCTGCCGTGGTTGGCTGGGATAGGCTCCAGCACTCCCGGCAACCCTTGTGAGGATAAGCGGTATGGAAGATGAATGAATAAAAAGGAACCATATAATGATGCAAGGTTGCCTATTTTCTCACTGATGCCAATAAACACAATATCTTCAGAAAGCTTTGCCAATGTTAAACATAACTACCTACTTATAAGACAATATTGGTTAATTCACCAAGACTGTTCAGTTGAATATGCAACAATCAGTGAAGTGGGCATCAGTATTTGGCATTTCTACCTTTTGTGTCTTTTGAATCATTTCTTTGTCTGTAAAAAAATGAATAACAATAATAATCGGAAAAGAGGCAAATACTGAACAGTGTGTCAATCACTGGCTTCATGAACAAATTTGTGTTCCATTGTGCTAGAACATGAAAATATACACATAATATCATGGTAGACAAGATATGATATACTTACAATTTTGAGTTCCCACTACTCAATGGAAGTCCAGTTTAAGTTATGCGATAACTTAATTTTTAAGTTGTCTGCTGCCCTTTCTTCTTACTTGTGTGAAAATAATATGTACTAATGACACGCCAAGTCTTGTACCTTTACAATTTTTTTACTCAATTACACTCTCAACACCTCAAGATTCGTTCATTTCTCCTGTTCACTCCTCATGGGGATCGTGGGGGTGCTGGAGCCTGTTCCACCTAATCATTATAGGCAGTAGGCAGGGTACACTCTAAATTGGTTGCCAGTCAGTCACAAGGGGACAAATAACCATCAGAGCGCACACTAATACCTGGGGACAATTTGGAGTGCTTAATGTGCTAACCATGCACATCCATCATGTTTTTAGGATGTGGAGGAAAACAGAGGCCGGAATCCAGGGTTGAACCATTCATCTACGAACTGATTAGGTGGATGTGCGAACCAGTCACCACACCACAAGATTGAATGTCGCAATGAGTATAGGATTCTCATCAAGCGACACCTTCTCTGAAGTAAATGTATTCAAAGTCCTGGAGTAGTAGGCTGTTTTGTAAAAATCAATAGCTGTAATGCTTATGTGGAGGAGGCAGCCTTAGGGACCAAAAGTAAAAGGTAACTGTTTAACAGTGCTGGCAAGCTGTTCTCTACTGTATTAGTTGTATGTGTTTGCTGTTGTTGTTGCTGTTGCTTTTGTTGTTTTTGTTGTTGTTGCTGTTGTTGCTGCTGTTTTTGCTGTTGTTGTTGCTGTTGTTGTTGCTGTTGTTGCTGTTGATGTTGTTGTTGCTGTTGTTGTTGCTGTTGTTGTTGCTGTTGTTGCTGTTATTGTTGCTGTTGTAGTTGCTGTTGTTGTTGCTGTTGTTGCTGCTGTTGTTGCTGCTGTTGTTGTTGCTGTTCTTGTTGCTGTTGTTGTTGCTGTTGTTGTTGCTGTTGTTGTTGCTGTTGTTGTTGCTGTTGTTGTTGCTGTTTTTGATGCTGTGTTTTCATTAAAAGTTATATTCAGGTCCTTACAAAAGTATTTGTTCCCCCTTGAACTTTTCAACCTTTTGCCACGTTTCAGGCTTAAAACATAAAGGAAAAAAATGACTAAAATCAAGAAGACCCGGGACAACAATCGTGAAGTGGAATTATAAATGTTTTGGGTATTTGAAACTTTTTTAAGAAATAAAAACTTGAAAAGGGGTTCCGTTTAGAATTCTGACATTATTTTCAGAATTCGGTCAAATTCTGTCTTTAAAGTCAGAATCTTGGCCAATCTTTTTTTCTTAACTAGTTCTAATCCATTTCTGAACTTTTATGACTGACAGTCACATTCAATTAAAGCACTAAATTCAACCCGAAGAACACATGAATTGAATTTGAATTAGCCCTTTAAATGATGCTGTCCCCGCTGCACCAGTGTCAGGGATATCAGCTGCAGTATGATGACAGACACTCTAGCTTTACAGAGTCTCTTGTCACTAAGCATTTTAGGGGGAAATGTAAAATGAATTTACTTTGAGGCATAAGTGGACAGAACACAGGAGAACTTCAAAACAAAATGACAGAATTGTTTCCAATTTCAGAATTCCCTCTACTGTTATAATGTTTGACAAGACTTTATAGAATTATTAAAACGTCTGCATTTGATCGGTTGTCAGTATCGGCTTCATTGTCATTGAAATCTCCCTCTAAAACAAATGAAAATGTCATGAAAATATTGATGCATTTTCTCTGGCCTGGATGAATTTAACACCAAATAACACTTGGTGTGGGACTCATGTCTATTTTGAAGTATTCTTGTTGATACCAATACAATGTCTGCATTCATGTTACTTTGAATTTGGATGGAATAATGCATTGACTACTGTCCAAAAATAACTTTGTACACCTGGAATAAAGATAAATGGATTTGCTGGGTTGTGTTCCTACATTGGCTAGTGGTAATATTCAAACATTTAATCCCAGAGGGAAACTTTTTTGAATATGTCATCAATGAATGAGCTACAAAGGAAAGAATAATGACAGGGAACATTTTTCCATGGGTGGAAATTGTCTCTCTTCGTAGATTATTGAACTGCTTGAATATGTTGGGCGAATTTGTGAGTCATACACTGTTGGCCTAATTTTGAGCCTGAAATTGTAAATCAAAAGAAATTTCAAAAGGAAGTTCATTCTGTAAGCATACTTTAAGTAGCATGCTCTGAATTCGGGGCAGGCTAACCTTAAACATTGTGTCCCTTGGTCCTCCATTACTCATTTCTGCTTTTTATACATTTTGCAAAGGCATTGGTACTATTTATCAAGGGCACTGTAAAACAACTAATAATTTCTCTATTTTCATCTTGCTCTCCACCTCATTGGATTTCCATCCGCGGGGTGTTTTTCTCCAGCTCTCTCTGTCCCCCTTTAATTAGCCTCCAAGCAGACACAAAGAGAAAGTTGCCATAATGAAGCAATGAGAAGAGAGATTCCAATTTGGAGTCGAGGCAAACCCCTTCAGAGACTCTATTTCATTCTCTCATTCTTTGCTACAAACACACTGAAAGTTGCTGTTATACATTCTAAACGTGTTAAGGGTGTCAACAACATTAATTGTGCAAAATATTTTAATGGAGACAAAATTCCAAAAAGCATTCAATTCTATTTTGCAATTGAAGAATTCAATTTATTCTAAATTGAATTGAATTGAATGCTTTTATTGTCATGATACAAGATAATGAGATTCAAAGCTTCACCGCAAAGTGCACAAATAAAAACATCTAACACACAGACAAATAAAGGTAACATAGTAAGCCTAATCGACCGGAGGCGATCGATCAGGTTTTTTAATTTTATTTTTGTGACTATTTTCATCGTATGCTTTTTTTTGTGTGGGAAAATCGCATAGAATTACGTAGACAAATATTTTTTTAACAATTTTTTGTAAATTTGCAATACTAAAAATATATTTTTGGTCTCCTGTAATTGAGTAAGATTCCAAATTTCTAAAAAGTACCATATACCACTAAAAATGAACCAATTGAAAGAACCATTGATAAATTTTACGACTCGCAGACGGGGCGCAGACACTTACAGAATCCTGCCTATCAACGACCACCGGTCGAATGAATAATAAAAAAATGATGAAACATAATCAATAAATAAGTAACAAACAAATATAATAACTAATAAAAGAAATACAATGTTCCTCGTTCACGACTTTGACGGAACAGAAATTGACACTATAGGTTCAGGGTAAAGAAATGACAGGCTCATTTGACCAGAATTCAACCTCCATTTGCACATTTTGAACACTTGAGAATCTCCCACTCATTTCTCTCTCCATAGACTCTTCCTGGATTAGCCACTTGCACTCATTTAAAACATGAAATGAATTGGTGATTGCAATACCCCAGGAGAGAAAAACTGATAAGGACATTGATTGACAGATCAGAAAGTGTTGCTATGCTATAACTTATCTCCAAATGGCTGCTGTGGATTTCTCGTCAAAGGGAGATAATGTCATTTCTCGCCCAATAAACTAATGGTGCTTAAATCCATTTTTAGCGTGCTTATGAGTTGAGTAGCACTACCCTAATGGCGATGCACAGACTAGAGATGGAGAGAATAGCAGTGGATGTGATTTGACTATAAATCCACTTTAACCTCAAACATGTGGGGGACGGATTATGACAGAGGAATTGATGGATGCAGTATTGCCTCCTCACAACGCTGTGCCCTTGATATTCAGCATCTTCTTCAAAGGGATTAGATGATATTTACTGGAATTAATGCCCTAAATAGTGACTAAGGGGAATGATATAGACCTAATTAAGGCTTTATTAGAGCCATGATAAGCTTTTGACATTGTTATATCACTTTATTCAGGCTGACTTACGACAAGACTAAAACTCTGAGGGTCAGGTTAAACTCCATGGCAGAGAATTGATCTTTTATTAAATCATAAATCTATGCTTGGCACTGATTTTGACAACATGTTTTTCTATTGTCTAATGGGCACATGCATTTCTTTTCTACACTGCAAATTTCCACATCTCCAAGGAGAAGCCTTTGCCTCATTCAGCCCACGATCATCATGGGAAGAAAATCAGTTTTCAGAGAGAGTTGGTCTGCTCAGTAGAGCAGACCACATTTTCATTTCATGGAAGCCTTAAAAGGAGAGTAATGAATACTATAATTCATGATCTCTGGGTAGTTCATCTAAAACATGTCGTGCCTTGCAAAATCACACACAAGCCACCACAACAATGTGCAATAGCAGGCTAAAAAAGCTTCAGAGATGGAACAAACTGACAAAATGCAACTGAAACATTTACAACAACCAAATGTGTTGAATTTGTAGGTCTTTGTCATTCTCTATGCCTGTATACACTGGGTTCTTAAAAGACAAGCAGGCAAACAAACAAACAAAACAAAATGTTACTGAATAGCAAAACATATTTTAAGCTTTTCCCCTTGGAAAAAATATGAGGGCATAATTAATTGTGCTCCCAAGCTAGTGATTCTTGTCTTTGCCAGACAACAAAGAGATTCGTGATTGGCAAAGCCTCTTAATCGGAATATATTTTTTGAAATATCAGATTGCATGCTTTCATATCCGCTGTGAAGTTGAAAGCAAACAACAACAGTGTTTTCTCATCCAAAAGAAAATGCTGATATTCTTCTATCTGATGATAATAATGCATTAACCCTCTAATAAAAATGGATTAAACATACAAAAGATGCCCCTGAAAAAAGGACAATGGGTAAAAGCAATGCACAATGAAGAATAATCAATCACTCATTCATTGAAGGACCACATTTGTATGCATACATGAACATTACAAGTTATATATATATATATATATATATATATATATATATATATATATATATATATATATATATATATATATATATATATATATATATATATATATATATATATATATATATATATATATATATATATATATATATATATATATATATATATATATATATATATATATATATATATATATATATATATATATATATATATATATATATATATATATATATATATATATATATATATATATATATATAAAATGTTTTAATTGTGCATTGCTGTTGTCAGTTTGATGTAAGGAACTTTGAAGGGCCACGTATTAAATTGTGCTACACAAATAAATTCGCCTTGCTCAGTCATGCTTTCAATCAACACGCAAAATGTCTTCACCTACCAATCGTGTATAGTGTAATCTTGTGGGCGGTGAACAGATTCCTCATCTTCATCCATCTCTGTTGTCACCTCGACGAGTGAGTTTTCTTCAACGCCAGAGCCGCATGTTTGTTAAAACGCATAAAGTTCGACCCCAGACTCCTCTATCTGCATAGTAATCTCCTTCATAGCATCTCTTTCATCTTCACACGAACAAATTTACTCCCAAGAGTCCGATGCATTACAAGAAATATGCATGGGTTCATGATCGAATTTTGATGCTATATTTGATTGGACACTGTGGAGTTACAGTCACCTGCTCAGCGGATCACCTCGGGGGACATCACATTTCCGGGAAGGCCTATTTGTTTTGCAAGTGCCTGTACTCTAAATCCACCCCTCCCTATGATGTACTGAAAAGAGTGCATCCGGTTTCCTATTTGTACACATAAAATTAAAAACTGAATTTTCTTTAAAGCCTATAATTTCTTTGATCATTTTCTCTTACTGATACTACTTTGAGTTGTTGTCATGTTAGCATACTTGAGGAGCAGTGCAAATTCAGTAGAAATAATGTATTTATACTGATTCATTAGGTTCATTATCATCCATCCTTTTTCATCTGGCATGTGCGCTTTATACTTGCAGATTAGATGCTGACTATTTAATTTCACAAGTCATCCATTCCCTCATTAGAGTTCCTCCAGAAGGGGACGTGATTAATCTATTAGTTTTAATTGTTACTGTCCTTGCAGTCATTCATTTGATGTAATTTCAAGTAATCAGCCCTCTAGGACTGGCGAATATCATCTATGCATACTGCTATTTTGTCTGAATGTCATAATTTTTATGATAAATTACACTACATTCATTTAACTTTGAGGTACAGATACTTTATGCTTTTTTATTTTTTTTTGGTCATCCAAAATGAAATACGATCTTCTTCTGTCCTTCCTGTCAAACTGGATTGAACGTCAACACAATCAGGCCCTCTAATTTAAATTAATCAAATGTCTATTATTATGAAAGGCATCCAACGAGTTAAAAGAATGCCAGCAAAAAGAAAGGGAAGGGAAACGCGAATCTACTCATGATTTGGTGAACTGTGAGGCATTCATTTGGCAATGCCAGCTCCAAACTGACTTGCACTAGCATTGGGGTCGATTACATTAAATAAAAATTATATAATAACATAAAACAATTGAATAAAACCACTTATTCATGCCTTTTAGGAATATATATATATATATATATATATATATATATATATATATATATATATATATATATATATATATATATATATATATATATATATATATATATATATATATATATATATATATATATATATATATATATATATATATATATATATATATATATATATATATACATATATATATACATATACTGATAAACAGTAAATGTTTCCTTAAATACAGATAGAGTGGATTCGAGGGTTACTTCTAGTTACTATTGTTTCACTAGTACATAAATATATATATATATATATATATATATATATATATATATATATATATATATATATATATATATATATATATATATATATATATATATATATATATATATATATATATATATATATATATATATATATATATATATATATATATATATATATATATATATATATATATATATATATATATATATATATATATATATATATATATATATATATATATATATATATATATATATATATATATATATATATATATATATATATATATATATATATATATATAAATATATATAAATATATATATATATATATATATATATATATATATACATATATATATATACATATATATATATATACATATATATATATATATATATATATATATATATATATATATATATATATATATATATATATATATATATATATATATATATATATATATATATATATATATATATATATATATATATATATATATATATATATATATATATATATATATATATATATATATATATATATATATATATATATATATATATATATATATATATATATATATATATATATATATATAATTTATCATCACAGGTGGTCTCTCAAAGATGTGTTTAAAACTGATAAGGCCACTATAATTTTAACATCTAACATCAGGAAATTAAATTGCAACTTTGCTCTATAATGACACCATTATGCGATGTTTATGTTGCTCTTTTGCATGATTGTTATATACTACTCTGCATGATTGTTATATACTACTCTACATGAATTTTTCTATACCCTTTTGTTCATGTTTTTATGACAGAAAAAAAGGTCTTGGCCACAAAATGAGCCTAGTGAAAACTAAAGTGATGCCCATGGGCATGCTTTTAGCACTTTATTCCAAATCCAGTCTCACTTTCTCACAACACAAAGCCATTAAGCAGTGACGTTGGCAAGCCAATTAAGGGATACAATCTGTTACGCAATTGGAAAGGAAGGATACTTGGTGATGGCTTCAAACTTGTACGACAAAAATTCTTAGTTTTTGGTTGTAAAATGGAACTACTGCCTGCACAATGCGTCACCCAACCACCCCCCCTTTTATGCTCCAAAACCGGCCCCCAATAGGCCTGGGCCTAGGTGCTTTATGATATTTCAAAACATTATGGCCTTGGGCCTTAGGTATCTAACGATTCCCG
The DNA here is from genome assembly GCF_051989575.1 of Stigmatopora nigra. Lineage (NCBI taxonomy): Eukaryota > Metazoa > Chordata > Actinopteri > Syngnathiformes > Syngnathidae > Stigmatopora > Stigmatopora nigra. The sequence continues at coordinate 13,405,571 of NC_135510.1, read as the reverse complement.
CACAAAAGATGAGATTAAAATGTAGTTTAAAAACAACTCAAAGTAAAGTCTGCACATTAGGGGCATCTTTAGTACTTCTAAAGCATATACTTTATAGCTGGTGGAAATAAAGAGCAAACAAGCTGTCAAATTAATAGGTATAAAATAACAAGCACAAAAAAATCGAAACACTTCCAGCAATGTTCACAAAACAACCAGCGACATAAATATCTAGGTTGTTGTCAAGTGAGATGGCCAAGTATTTTTAGTTCCAGTATTTTACATCCATTTTTAAAATACATACACACAACAACATGCAGCTATATTTTCCCTCCATTGAACAGGGTATAATATACAATAATAGTAGATACCAATAATTAAGCATACAATTCTATTTGATGTTCTGTTTGTCTGTACCCATAACAAAAAGACTGTTTTATTAACAATAGTAAACCAAATTCATTTGATCTTTGAAAAAAAAAAACTTGCATAGGCCTTTCTTCCAAGGGACCTCAAAAGCTAAATTATGAAATCTGATTTTAACATAACCTGATCATTTCACCCGAGGAGCTGTCGAGTGAGCATCTCTTGTTTGTCCCCCCGTGTATCCTCAAATGTGCAACACTGACAGCCAGAGTATTTAGAATAAATAATTGAAGAAAAACAACAACGCAAAAGAAATGAGTAGCAGGAATATATTAAAACAGTTAGTGTGTTATTTTCTCCGATTGACAAAAGTATGAGCCTGGTACACTTACTCTGTGCACTCTAGAGATACAGACATATCAAACATGACACTTGGCTCTAGGGCTGCGTTCACACCATGGTTCAATTCCAATTGATTTGCCCATATGTGACACATATCTGAAATTTTCATGCAGTAAGAACATTCGTTCATTCATTTTCCTTAGTGTATATCTTCACAAGCGTCGCCGGGGTGCAAAAGCCAACTATGGGCATTAGGCAGGGCACTGAATTAGTGGCCTGCCAATTGCAGGGCATACTCATAGCTTGGAGCAATTTTGACTGTTCAACAAGTTTATTAATGATGTTTTTAGGATGTGGGAGGAAACTAGAGTGCCCAGAGAAAACCCACGCAAGCCCGGGGAACCCTGAAACCCAGAACTGTGAGATATACGAACTAACCACTCGTCCACCGGGCCGCCACAATAGTAACAGTCAAATTTTATTCTTTTCGCATTCGTTCCTGGGCCTATTTTAAATGTGTATATAAAGCAAAGCTATCAGGGTAAAAGGCTCTAGTATTATAAAATCCACATAAATTTCCACCAAAGCATAATAGTTGAGAACTTTTGAAAGGACCATGTTTTTCCCGGTAAACATGTCGACATGTCATGTATGTGATGTCATGGAATTTCCTTCACAGTAAGGGTCACGTGTATTTTAAGATGATTTATTTATCTAATCAGGTACAGCACATATTAATAAACATATCCATATGTAAGATTTCCATCTCTAGTCCCTTGTGTGGGTTGAAGATGATTGATGACACACACTTGCACACACACACTTGCACACACACACACACACACACACACACACAATTAGCACAGACTTTGACAACGTTGTGATCGCAATCTTGTTCGTCTAACAGCTAGGCTTTAAGATGATTGGTAAAGAGGTTCAGAGATGGGAGTTCAGGTATGGTAATTGGTATTGAGTTGCAGGTATGTGAGGCAAGGACAGAGAAGGTGCTATCGGCTGCACTCTTTTTGAAGGGATCTACACAGTAACCTCGAGAGCCAGGCATCGTTGATGTGTTGGATTTTTTTAGTATAAAACCTTGCAGTGTAGGAGTAGCTTTTGTGATGTCAGATTTTGTAAACTAAGGTGGCATCTGCATATTGCACAGCTACATAAACATTTTGGAATTAAGAAAAAAAACAAATTGGGCCTCATGCCCTGCTTTGAGAACATGGCCTAAGGAACACTAGGGATGAGTAGTAGAGTAATTCTAATCGTGGTGTGCCGTCAGGGCCTTCAAGGCCTTCTCTGCTGGCCTAAGAAATATTTGAATCACAGACTGATGTTAATTATATTTTGTCCATGAATACTAAATAATTCCAAATTGTCTGTTAGCTTCTATTGATTGCATTTCCCCAAAGTTGCACTGCTTCCAGATGTGTTTTATAGCCATAAAATAGTTTTTGAGGGTTGGAATGATTCGCTGAAGGTGTCGCTAGTAAATTCATGGACCGCCGCGGAATTCAAATCATTGTGTGGATGTTGGCGCACATACGTACTGCTAATGTACTACAGTAAAATAAGAAAACAATGTTCTATTGTGGGATCCAGATGGAGGATATCAAAAATAAAATGTTCCAATAGTTTTATATGCTATGAAATGGAACAGAATGAGATAGCAGACGAAACTGGTAAAGACAAAAAGTTGAACTAGAAGAGGAACGCATATACAACTCATTGTTTCGTTTTTACGTATATTTATTTCATGTTTTTTTTTTTAATTGGGGGTCATATACATAAGATGTGGAAAGATTTTGGAATTCAACTATTCAGTCGGCTAAAAGAAAATTACTGCATATTGAGATTGAAATAGATGTCTCAGAATATTACACGAATGTTGTTTTTACCGCATTTGTTTTGCTCCCCCCTCCTACTAATATACTTAGTGCAGCAAGTTTGTTGTTCGTGAGGTATTTTAATCATCATAGCAGTTCTGACTTAAGTGAAATAAAGATGAGGACGACAGCAAGATGTGTCCATGCCAGGACATTTCCCAGTCCCACATCACCATATGAATATCCCTCTGCTGTCTGTCACTCCTCATCATGAGCTGCCAGCGGATGCTCGCTGCTAAGACTCCATGGCCACCTGGGCCCTTAGCACTCATGTTCCATTATTGCTGCCTCTGTGAGTACAGGGCACTGCAGCCAAACAGATCTAAGGTTTTCTCATGTTAAAGCCTCAATTCCCAGTGACTTTTCTCTCTTGGCGCATTAGTGCCCTTTGTTGTCAGCTCTCAGCATCACAGTTATCTGACTCTCAAGATCAATGAACAAGAGGTTAGGCCCCCACTCGTGGGACAGATGGATGTGCTGGACATTTCAGAAAAATCCCTGTGGTCTGTTCACTTGGCAGACATAGAGCCTTTGCTAGGCAGTGACATCAACGAGCCTTGGTATGACGCTGAGATTTGTAGTGGGGTACAGAGGGGAAAGGACGGGGAAGGACCGAGGGAGACTCGGTAGACATTGTAACAGGCTCTTTCCCTTTTTACTTAAAATTAGATTTAAAGTATATGCATCACCTTGTTAAGAATTATACAACTTTTTGTGTTATTTACAATTATTGAGTTACCGCAGGGAGCCTCGTAGTGTAGAGGTACACTCATCTGACTTCAGTTTCCGGTGGTGCCGGTGTGATTGGGAGTGCGGATGGTCATTTACTGGTAGGCCCACAAATGTACAGTACTGGTAGGCCTCAGACAGGACTGACCTCTAGGGCAGGGGTCAAGAACCTTTTTGATGGAGAGAGCCATAACCAATTCATATTTTTTAAATGGAAATGCTTGAGAGCCATGCTCCGAATTTAAAAGTCAACATACATGAAAATGTGTGCCTTTTTTTTAGTAACTTTGCCACTTTTAAAGAACAAAAGTCTCTGAATTCTTTTGATAACATTGTTAAGTTTTTGCTAATCAATGAGTATCTATGAGAACATCTATGTAGAAGAGTGTAATGAAAAAGAAATAGGATTAGTAGGCGCTGGAGTTCATGTCAATGCTATAGTACCAACATAACACTCCTATTCCTGCGCTTTCTCACCAGCTGTTTCCAAAGTTTACCGCACAGGTTACCAGAGAGCCATATGCACCCATCAAAAGAGTCATATGTGGTTCCCGAGCCATATGTTCCCTACGGCAGCTCTAAGGTATGTTAGGAAGTTTAATGTACACTAAAAAGTACATCGAAAACAGTTGATGAAATCTAAAAATACTAGTGTACTAGGCCCAGAAAAAAAAGTACAGTATCGGTAAGCTTCATACAGAACCTGTAGGATGAGTTAGGATGGATAATGTACAGTGTATTGTACATCAATTACATTTCATAGGCGTGTATGGGAGGTTTATACATTGCCTTGGGGAATAATAATGTGGTGGGAAGTTTTTGTTTATGTATATGCTATATTAGGTATATCTTTTCCTACTTTGTGGAAATCCACTAAAATGGGTGGTTATGGAATAGATTAACCGCAAAAATCAAGGGAATAGAGTATTTATGTTTTCATTTTGAAGAATTCCAATGACCGACTGTAAGTGAAATTCTAATATACCCACAACTAATTTTGTGTTGAAAAATTGCAGAAAACAGATGTTTTTGAAGTTACTTATATAGCCTACTTCAATTAGACACCCTGGCTTCTGTTGAAAGTGGAGATGATGGAGCACTGAACTGGAAGAGGCTGCTTCCCTCAGGTTAGCAGCATTCTGCTTTTCCCATGAGTTATTATAAACAACAAATGTGTTGTGCACATGCACTATAAAGAGTGAAGACTCTACTTAAAATAAGACAGCAAAGGTGCTTTACAACAACCGCTTACGACTCGCCGGCAATATAACAGCAGGATATTGAATTGATTTTTTGTTGTAGTCTTAACTTTATATATCCTGATTGTTCCTCTGTCAGCATGATTAATGTTCCATTTTTTCTTTGCAGCATTGAATCAGCTACCTGCAATGTGTCGCAACAAAACATGACAAAATTCACAACATTCAATTTCAAGGGCATGATTTCACTCAACCATCTACAGCAACAAATGACTGTCTAGGTAAAAGATTCCTCACCTTAACACAGAAATACAATATTCTACGTAAGGAAATAACGGAACTTAAAGTACTACTCTCTCTTCAGTGAGTATTTTACTGAAATCAATAGATTGGTAATTCTAGTCAGCAACTTCTTGTTCTTTTTCCTGTAAAATAAAAAGCATTTTTAATTTTATTACAGTTTTGCTGTTGGCCAGGGAGGCAAAATCATTCACTAAATGAAGGAGGAAGGGCTCCTTGCTCACTCATCCAGTTACTGCTGAGTGAGTAGGAAGTGCACCAGTCAGTAAATAGCCTATTCTGTTGTTTTGATCAATACATTTTACCTATGCTTTGACCAAGTGACACATGATGTGTTGCAAACTGAGTTGTTAACAATCACATGGGAACCAAAACAAGGCTTTAGACAGCATTTTTTTCACCCAGTGTCAAAAATGCACTTGTAAAAGATTCCGCTTATAATATTTTTAGATCCCAGGTTGGTCCTCAGTGTGTGGAGTTAGCATGTTCTCCCCGGGCTTGCTTTTTTTTGGTTTTTTCGGGGCACTCCGGTTTCCTCCCACGTTGCAAAAACATGCATGTAAGCTGGTTGAGCTCTCTAAATTACCCATAGGTGTGAGTGTGAATGGTACTCTGTCTCCTTCTGTCCTGGGATTGGCTGGCCACCAATTCAGGGTGTCCCCTGTCTGGTACTCAAAACCAGTTGGGATAGGCTCCAGCCCCCCACGCAACACTAGTGAGGAAAAGCAGTATGGAAAATGAATGAATGAATAAATAACTTTTGTTGCACACAACTTTGGATGGTTCTCTCTCACTGTGATTGAACTGGCTTATTTGTATAGTTAATGTTTTTCACCTGTGGCAATATTGGTACTCATTTATTCATTCATTTTATGAACCGGTTATCCTCACAAGGATTGTCGAGCTGGGGCACAAATAAGTAAATAAATATTTTATCAATTAGAAAGTATAGGAAGACTTTGCTTTCCTTTATGACAACAGTGTTACATATTGAGAGGAAACCTCAAGTTTTATTTTGGATCAATACTAATCTTCCTAAACAGCCCAGGGGTATTGTGTCAACTTCATGCAGTCAGGCCACACAGTTCGGACAAAATAGACTTCTATCTCAAACCCAAGATACATTCGAAACATCATAGATGTTTCTTGGATGGTGAAATTTGCCAAATCGATTAGATGCTCGAGAATACCTACAATGTCGCGAATGCTGCCAAGATACAAGCGGCATGATATACCCTTAAGAATGTATTTAAAAATGCTATTATTACTTATCAGTAAAAAAAATGTGTTGGCCCAACCTGAATACAAAAAAGAACACATACTGTATTTTCTAAAATAATAACAAAAAAATTTCGTAACCATGTTTTTATTGGGAAGCTTTGAAATTTGTGGCTAATCACTTATTAGATCCAGTCTCATTTCATTTTCAATATCCAATCTATTTCTATTGTTTTATTTTTCATATTGAAAAGAGTGGAACATTTTGCCTCCGACAAGTAGGTACATTCAAATCGTACAAAGACAGGTCAAGCTATCATGTTCTCTTTCGAGTATGACTGAGACAAAGTGCTCTAGAACTGTCACAGATTTCACATTGAAGAGACCGTGAGATGTGGAGTTATTCCTTGCATACAGAAATTACTCTTGGATTTGTTCTCTGATGCTTGGTACATCAGGCTTAGTACAAAATAGATAAAGAATGAAGATAATTGTTAATCTCATCTTTGAGGAACAGTTGGACCTGAGACACATCCATCACTCCAACAAACCTTTTCAAACATAGTGATGCTTCCAAGATTGGTTTTCCATTGCCAATTGTGCAGTTTGGAAACAGAGGCCTAAAGACTTGACAAATGAGAGAATGTGTTTCTTTCTGTCTTTGAATAGGAAAGTTTTGAGTGGTGGACTCTTCACCCAATTTAGATAAAACTGATTATAGATATCTTTTGCTTTTCACCAATGTTATTCTAAGCTACTTCTAATAAGGCTACGCAACCACCCTTCCACAAATAAGGCTCGTTTTATCCAGTTTTTAAGACAAGAAGTGCAAGTAGCCTAAACTCAAGATAGATGTGCGGGCTATATTTAATAATATTTTTGTCATTTGCTTTGGGCTAATAAAACTGGGTCGCTAGCCAAAGTTAGGACATCAATGCTTTAAGTCTATAACCCACCACAGCTGTTAAAAAGCGATTTAATCCTCAAACAAGTTGGGATATATACTTTATGTGCAATATTAGTGGATATACAATTGGAAGAGATGATAAAAGGGATTTTAACCGGATCAAAATGATTTTAATGAGCGAGTTGTATGTGAACAGGGGAAAAAACATGTCATATATGGAACTAATGTGGAAAAAAATTCGACCATAGTGGAGTATATTGAAAAAAAAAATGAAGGGAAAAGCATGCTTCTGAAGTAAAGCGAGGCAAAAAATCTTGGTGGGAAAAGTGAATCGATAAAAACACCATGAAAAGCTTTGAGAGCTCTTACTTATTGCTGCCCACTGGCTCATTGAAAAATACTGTTGCTGTGTTGGAGAGCAAATGGATGTAGTCTGATCATCGTGCTTTCTGCTTTAAAAAATATTCTTCAAACCCCCCAAACCAGAGTGATTAATCATTCAGATCTCAAGTACGAAAGAGGGGCAACGTGTTTTCATTTTTTTTTTTTAATGATGGAACTTGTCTTCTTTAAAGAGATAAAGAGAATGTTCCCTTTGAAGATGTTTTAACTCGTCATCCTATTGGCACTGATAAACAGTACATGTTTCCTTAAATACAGATAGAGTGGATTTGAGGGTTACTTCTAGTTACAACTATTTCACTAATACATGCATGCATATAACAACTGTTGTATATATATATATATATATATATATATATATATATATATATATATATATATATATATATATATATATATATATATATATATATATATATATATATATATATATATATATATATATATATATATATATATATATATATTAAAACATGCAAAACCAAAACACTTGAACTATAGGAAATTGTCACTGAACACTGAACCAATTCTTTGCCTGCTTTGACAAAAGTAAGCAAACTATTCTTCCCTGGCTCCACACTCTCTATTGATGTAGATGTAGTGAAAGCTTTTAGTTGCTTCGTTACATCTCCCAACAGGTGTGTAAAGAAAATGTAACAAACTGTGTGTTCTACAATTAATTGTGTCATTCTGATAGTTTTCTGCTGATATTGGACTTTTACCTGAATGCTGACAAATTTGAGATGGTATTGTTCCAGGGACAGTGGCAATAAAATGGTCTTCTATTACCTTGTGAGTACTAATGCAGCAGCCTCAAGTTCAATCGTGGCTCTGATCAGGAAGGTAGGCAAAGGAGATGTGAATGTAAAAATGTGAATTTGTTTTTTTTGTGGCAAATATATTATGCTGTGAAGCAAACATGTGCATTCAAATCCTTTTTTAAATAGGAAAACCTTGTTTACATTAATGTGGATGGCCCTGGAGCAGTTGGTAGCTCGAGTCGTCTTGTTACCGAAGGGTCAGCAGTTCGACTCGAGGCTTCAACTGCCCACTGCCGAAGTGCCCTTGGGTAAAGGCACTGAATCCTAATTTGTCCCCAGTACGTTGGTAGTGCCTTGCATGCTACCAGCACCAATAGTGTGCAAATGAGTAGGTGAACGGATGCTAATGTAAACACTTTGGGCATGGTAAAAATAGTAAATGTGATGTACAATTACAGTATTCACCCTTTCACACATTTTAAATGACTGTAAAATCAATCAATTATGTGCGATGTTGTCTGGGGGATTCTACAGGTGGTGTCAATTTGTGACGTGAACATGGCAAGTCTTGAGAGGGGCTGCAGGCCAACTTGTCATTCAGATGACGCAATGTCGCTATGGTTGCCTGCTTGAGGGGGAGACTATGAAGAGGCCTGATGAATAAGCTGCCTCATGTTTGGATATGGAGAAAGTGATGAAACAACACAGTATAGGCCATGACAGTCACTACATGAAACTCACTACATAGTGCTTTATTATGTTGGTTTTAATATGAGAAAATGGATGTTGTTTTAATAATTATTTACTTCTGCTATTTGCTTATTCAGTTTGATATGACCAAGATAGTTAAAAGTCACTATATCTTTTTAATCCTTTGGTACTCACAAAGTAAATCTCAGTCTTTTACCAACAATATTTCTTCATTAAACATCAAAGTATTGCATCGCACCAACAGAAAAACAGACAGAGACTTACAAGATCTGTAATTTCTGTCAAGAATGACTATAAAGAAGATTAATTTACGTAGAGCTAACTTGACAATGCGCAGATATGTGTGTGTTGGGTTGGTTAAATCACCCTTTCTCTCTCTATACTCTTCATGTCCTTTTAATCAAAACATGTTTATAACTTCTGATGTACTTGACGCATCCATTCTTTTCAATTTTTACCCCATCTTAACTAAGCCAGAAGCTTTCAATTGTACCTCCTGAAAGGACGTTGATTTGCAAATCACACATGTAGCACTTTGAAGTATGCTTGTGAATTCAGCCGTCTTACAAGATTAGGCGAATATGATCCCTGTTAGAAAATGTAATAATTTCATAAGAGACCATTCATCATTCTGATTAGAGTGAACCAAATCGTAAACATGTGTGTGCACTAGTGCAGAGGTGCCTTGCACACAGTCAGCAGCAAACATACACAAACTTGACATGAGCTATGTTTGATTACATCTTGTCATCAAATCACTCATGGAATTAACAATAATTAACTGCAGATGACATTCCTTGCGACCAGTAAGATTTGTCAGCCCATGCACGTACACACACACACCCAACAGGGATTGAACCCCCCCCCCCAAAAAAAAAAAACGTGCGTACATATTATAATTCATTAGAAACCTTGTGCTTTGTTATTTATGGGCCATATTCCGATGTGTGCTCAAGTCAGTAAAGATGTGCAACTGCACATTTTTCTTCTATGTGCATTCTCCGGTAAAGTCAAATGTGTCATTCACGCATCCGCAAGCCAGGTTTGCAATTTAGGGGGAGCAACTTGAAATGAAGTCATTGTCTGTCAAAAATGTGAACAGGTGTGCAAACTATGCGTATTATCACATTGAATTCAGCATCTTTCCACCTCTGAGCTTAGGGGAATATTTTATGAAGGTCTATGAAGGCTGGAAATAATATTACCTATACCTTTTGTGTGTGATTTTTGAGTGAGAGTGCACATGACTGGTTCACCTTCCTGTTATCGAAAGCTGCATGTTAATAAGTGTAGAATATAGGTACCAGATGACTTTTATTCACCGGCGAGGAGCCCCAAAATTCTGCTAAGATGTACCATTCTTTGTAAATACCTCTTAATATTTTAACACCTCTTGGCCTACTATTCATACTGATACAATAGTGTAATGGATTTTGGATCATTATCACTACTTCTCGTGAATTCTAGGTACGTTGAAGAGACTCACTGAAAGCACTTCTGACAAATACTTCACCAACATTGCTGAACGCATCGTGCAACGCGAATGACATTTATCAAATTGTTTTAATACAGAATTTTAAAAATAAGCCAAACATAAGTAAAAAATACAGAGCAGCAAGCAGCGTTCATATATGTCTCACTCTATGATCGAAATGTAGTTCAGATTCAAAGTATATCACATATTTTTAGATTTATAAATCTACAAAAAGTCCCTTTTCCATGATTTCTAATAGCTTTGATGTATACAAATCCAGTCTTAGTGGGAGAATGCATACAGATGTCTTATTATGGAGCTGTAGGAACTGGATTTTAAATTTTCACCACATTTCAGATGAATGTAGTCTTACTAGTCTAGTTTCTGTTGGGGTTTTACTAGCTATTTGGATCAATAAGGGCTATCATGTTTTCGAAGAACAATGATGTTCATAAAAATCTTCTATTCGATTTGTAAAATAGGGCAACAATGTCTGACCAAGATTATCGACTCGTACATGACATACATTTATCTGTGTTTAGATCTATTGCACTAACAGAGTGTTGTAACAAACACAGGCATTCGGACATAAGTTACCTATGTGAATCATCTAAAACAAATCTAAAAGGTTTTTGGAGAGTCTGAGGGAAAATGGGACAATCTCGATTGTATGCAATAAAAAACAAATAAAATCTATGAATGCCAATTACACTGTTGCAAAAAAGCAGCACGTGGGCGGATGTGGTAGACAGTTAGAAGTTCATAGGCTTCATGACAATGGAACCCACCACCTCCGCCCAGTTATCCTTGAATTCAAGCAATTTACTGGGATATGATTAAAGCACATTAAGAGGTATTATTTTGTTACTTAAAAATGAAAACAACTGATAAATATGGAACAGTGCTTATATAAACTAAGCTGCACACACAATGCTACAAAAAAGGTATATATATATATGCACCATATACAATATTACAAAATATGAAATTATATAATAGTATAATTTATATTTAACTATATAATGAATGAGTACAATCAACTTTAAACATTACAAACTAATGACAAAGTACATGTATGTTCTCAACCTAAACGAGAAACGGACTATGCCAATACACTAGCACTATCAAAAGTAAAACAAAGCAATACAATGCAATACAATGGTAGTGTATTATAATAAAAATGTGACTAAAATAGCTTCCAGCTATTATTAATTATTACATTCAAAAGCTATATGCACTATTAGGGTGTAAAGTCTAAATTCTTGAGACAGAATCATTAAATGGGCTAGAAGAGGCCAACAAATAAGTCAATCTCAGTTAGAAGGGCACATCATACTGAAGTTGGTTAACCAATAAAGACTTGATACTCCTTGAAAATACCTCTGAGGGTAATAACCAGTAATTGGTCAGTTAATCTCCATAAGGCTTTGACATAAATGGTCTCTCAATACTCAAAACTATAAAAGCAGTGGCTCTAAAATATGAATAATACCTTGCTTTAAGATATTTATTTATCAAATCAAAGGTCTATATCAAGAAATAAAGCAAATGATAAGACACTGAAAAATGAACTTAACATTCAATTTAACATTTTATATGCTTACTAGTTTTAATTATGTTTTAATCAAGCTATGTAATTGTCTACATGAAAATAATCATTGCCTGCAAAAATGCAACAGGTCTAACTCTCTATTGTTAATCATGTGAAAAGTGGTCCATCAGAATGTAGATGCTAAAGTTCTCCCGGTGAAATATAAAGCCAAAGCTTTTACAGCTCAGCCACAATGTTTAAAGAAAATAGATGAGAAACATTTTTGACCACATGTTCCATTCATTATATGAGGAGTACTGAAATGATGAATTATGACCACCAGATAACAGTATATGATGTTTTCAGACTGAGCTTCACAGGAAATAGCGAGGTGGGATTATGAGAAAATGGCTCAGTGCTGTAAATCCGACATCATAATAGTTTCTGCTGGTCAATCAAAAATTTCACAGAGGCAGTGTATAAGCAACAATGTCAACAAAGATGTGATGAGAAAAATGAGTTTGATTCAAAGTTGGGATGAAACAACAGATTTAGACAAGGGAATCTACCTCCATGTTTACATTTAGGTTGCTCTGTCAAATGTGATCATGCAACGCCATTGAAACACCAAGAGTACCATTGCCATGTCATATAAACGTCATAATTATTTCATAGTTAAGTCACTGACAATTCAATTATAATTACGATAAGGTGAAGGGGTATGCTTTCTTTTTTTAAATGTAAAATTAGCATGTTATTTTTTGTTAAAGAATTATATAATATTAATAATGATAATAATAATCGGACATAGGCCCTGTCGTCATCATCAACAACAAAAGTCTACTCGTCATCACACCCAGAAACTGCTAATGCCAAAATTGGTAATACTTCTCCATAAGGTGCGTTTACTCGGCAAAAGACTTAAATAAGTGATAGTTACGGACTCATAATTTCTGCTGTTATGGATATGTCGCATCACCAAATGTTTTTCGTCTTTGGTTGTGGCCCAACATTTGAAATAAGCGGATTTAAGGGTATAGTCACAGACTTTCCCAATTGCTTTTTCTCTCACTAGGAATAACATTAGGGGACAAAAATCTTGCCTTGGCGGTTGGCAACCATAAATACTTCTAGTCATTAATTAAAAAATAATACTAAAACACAAGAAAACAATCAAAATGTTACTGGAAATTCTCAACCTATTGCTAAATTACCTCTACACAAAAAATATGATAAGAAATACATGATAATCTCATAGGATTAAGTACATGGAAACCTTCCGTGTTTGTAGTGCTAGCCGATGTTTAAGGAAAATTGCTCTCCAGCCTCTCTCAGAGTTCTCTACTCAGTCCATGATTTTACATCCTGGATTATTTGCCAGCCAATCGCGGTCTAGCACACCTTTTTCCCGGTAAAGATATAGAAATTCAATTATAAGAACATAAACAACAGGAGCTCAAAGGGATGGAACATGAAGAGCGCATCACTTCACCAAAGCGAGTCATGATGACAATAAATAAATCTGATAGGTATGAGTAATAACACTGCAGACACATTCATCACGGCACACGGCATCTTTATTGCTCTTTCCTTAGGACATACATATGTAAAATATGTGGGCAATGACAGTGAGAGAGAGAGAGAGCAATGTAGTGAAAACAAGGTGTACCCAGGGACTGGGCTCACTCCTGCTATAGCGACCTGTCTTAAATAAATCATTTCATTTCCATGACTAACTTTTCTATCTCCCTTTAATCCAGTGTGGGAGAGAGTGAATCCAGATAGGGGAGTAAGCTGTTTGCCTTCCTATTCGCCTGTGTGTCGCTTTAAGCCTTTGGTAACTTGAGTTCCCAAACTTTTTTTGACCCACTTAAATATAACAGTAAGCCCCAAAACTGGGTTGTACAGTAGTAGCGATAGGGGAAGCTGTTTTGTCAGTAAACAATGTTGCATGCAATAAATGGTGAGTCAGTAAGAGAGAGACCCTGAATTGTAATTCTTACATAATATACAGTGCTGGGCAGATAATAGAAATTTATTTTACGAAGAAAAGCTTTGATTATTTGGAAAATTTAACATTTTGATCACGGACGTTAGCTAATTTGGAGGAATGAAAAGATGTAATTAAGAAAGATTTGTGCAATGACAAAAATGTGTAAATACCTTGTGGTTCTCCATGCTATATGGACTATTGTTGGTGTAGCCATCTCTGTGATATTAGATATTTATGAAAACAATGGGCGGCCCAGTGGAGTGAGTGGTTAGCTTGTCCACCTCACATATCTGGGGTCCTGTGTTCAAATCCAGCTCATGTCCATCTGTGTGGAGTTTGCGTGTTCTCCCTGTGCCTGTGTGAGTTTCCTCCCACATTCCAAAAACATGCATGGTATGCTGATTGGATACTCTAAATTGCCCCTAGGTATGGGTGTGAGTGTGCATGGTTTTCCGTCTCCTTGTGCCCTGCGATCAACTGGCCACCTGTTCAGGGATTGGCTCCAGAAAACTTGCAACCCTAATGAGGATAAAACGGTTCAGAGAATGTGATGAAAACAATAAATAAATGCATGTTTTCACACATTTAAAAGGTATTTTATTGGTGTTTAAAAATCCATGATACTAAGACTCAAGATATTTCTTTTCCAAGAAAATGCTGCCTCAGGTAAAGTATTTCAGTATTTCTCATTCAATACATTTTCTTCATTAGATACTGCATTTAAAATGTTCACAAATGTAGTCTATGAGGAATGCCAGCTGAGATAAAAGGGTCACTAGCAAGTCATGTGACCTGTGGTACTATTATCACTATATATTTCGTGAGCCTGTAGCCTAAAAAGTGCACTTTCTGCATAGAAGATCAGTTGACCCTGTCAAACACTCCTCAAAACGCGGCACTGCTGGAAAGCTGCACTTTAGAAGACTTTAATTAGTGCTGACAAGACAACGTTTCATGCCTGGCACAGGTTTCCAGCCTCTCACAGACCCTGGAGAGCTTTTACTCTTTCATGTTGTGATCGAGTACAGAGGATATTTGTCAACTCTGATGGATAAACCCTTCATCCCCCAGTGAACAAAACAATCTGAATCACTCTGCACACAAAGCAGACATGGGAAAAGGTATAGTTAATTTGACACATTTTCACCATCCACTCAAGTGAACATTAATCATACCTTTATGTAAGCCCTACATATGGACAAGTTCATACTCGTTTTGCAAGAGGTCTCATCTCATATCGTGTAAGATCAGTTCAGTGTAAGTATACTGCAGACATGGGGGATGATGTCCATTACATTCATTCACAGAGTGAACAGGAGAACTCTTGATCATCCCGTGCCGTTGACGTTACATTTACTTAACACTTGGCTACTAGGTTAAAGTCAAATTTGATAGGATGCAGATGGCTCTAATGATGGTAAATAAGTACATTAGAGAAAATTGAGTAACCAATCTTCCCCCAGCCTGACAGATGTTGCCTGTGTCACTGACCTGGAGGTTTTTAATGATGAAGCAGAAAACACGGCTCACAGACTACCAACAGTAATTTCAATGTCACTCTATTTAGGCAATAAGATAGATCTACTTTCTGAAAACTGGCCAGACATGGGCAACTATGGTCCGCGGGCCACATCAGGCCCGCTAGGACTTTGAATCCGGCCCACCGACGTTGTCCACATTTTTTTTCCAAGATGGCGCCGTCACGCAGAAGCCAGTGGCATTAGCTTGGTCCACTCTCATTAGTTTTTCGTGTTTTACAGCCCCTTTAAAATTACATTTTAATATTTCTGAATACATTCCTTTTTACTTTACTTTGTACTTTATACTTTTTACTTTAATGACGAGGGAGGAGTATGTTAATACTTTAGTCCTTTTTTTCAGTTTGTTTCATATGTACTGTTAACGGATGCAGTTTTTTATATGTATCGTATTTTGTACCATCTGTCAAATTTGTAAAGTCAATGTGGCCCCCGGCCCGAAAAGTTTGCCCACCCCTGCACTAGACCTTTGGTCTAGTTGGTATGACTGCTTTACTCTGTGTGTACCAGCAGTTAGTTAGTTAGGAAACCATTATCATTCAAAATTTGGCCTGCAACTTCCAGTACGTTTTCATACTCTTTAACTCATATAGACGTGTCCTCAACTCAGTCAAGCATTTCACTTCTCCACAGAGTGTTGTAGCGCGGCAGATTACCTTTTGCCTGCATCACGGGAACATTGACGAGTCCCTACCCCACTAAGGCACCAAACTGCCATACTTGGCTCACCTCTGCAAAATTGTCCGTTTGGAAGAAGAGAGCAGTGAGCAGAGCATACGATTGAGACCGAGCTATAGAAGAAGCTGTCACTTTCTCTTGATTACCCCCTGATGTGTGGAAGTGGCATTCCAGCTTCCTGCAAGACAACTGAACAAAAGAGCCAATGCTGTTGCAAGATGAACCAATTATCCAATATGGAATGCTCTGCCACTGAATAGCACTTAAATGAGGGTTGTCCATGTTTTCAGTGCTTGTATTTTACCTGACATAGCTCACAACACTCTGTTAGTACCATTTTACCCTAAACCTCCTCGAATATTAGAATACCACTGCAGTCAGCAGGAGGTAAAAGACTTTGGCAGAGGAAACATCCATAATCTTCGCACCATGCTGAACACCCAACATAATTGTGATGTTTTATTGTACTGTGTACGGCAATGTGAGAGAAGTGAAGTTCTAGGATTTCTGCAACTAATAAATCCTCACAATAATCCCACGTTTTCACAGAGCATTCAACTAATAGTTTACCAAGAAACATCATTTTGGAACAGTTGTTTTGAAAAAAATTTGCATTCGATGTTTCAGTGATGGTAATAATGGTAATATTGGGAATATAGTATATAAGTAGTATGCATTTATATATTATACTTATTTTCTTTATGATGATTATGTAAAGATGAGATGTTTCTTTTTTCATTGACAAGTTTTCGGCATTTGAATTACCATATACACTCACAGTAATACCACTCACAGCAGGAATTGAACCCACGTTTGGCTGCATCGTTGTCAGGCAAATAAACCTCTACACCACAAGGCTGCCTGACTTGGATCATGTTTTTGTATACTTTAACAGTAATTTGTATATGATACTGTAGCATAACCCGATCATTTCGTATGTAGAATCAATCTTAAATAGAGGTATTTACCACTGTATTGCCAAAGGTGCTTTAAAACAAAATAGTACTACCCATAAACAATATTTTTTTGAATTTATGGAAAATTGACTGTCATTCATCTGATATCACTGTGTTTCTTAAAGCGATCATGTGCCTTTTAATTGCAAGTCAGGTTATAAAACATCCATGGCTTTACCAGACTCGATAAACAATTGGTGAAGGAACAGCTTTAATTTATGTGCACCACAGTTGTTCAGGGTGAAATCCATTAATTATTTGTAAAACAAGTTTTATCACTACATTTCAGTGTATCACACGTTCATGCTGTGAGTGGTAAAGTGAGTACAATAAATAAAATTGAAAAGTACTTTCCAGAGTCTGGTGGATAGTTTTATAGGACTGTGCCACATCTAATAAATTTCAACAAACCCCTCAGTATTATTTAATGCAGGAACAACAACAACAACAAAACAGTATCAAGAATGCATTACTTCTTTGCAGTTAAATATTTTACTGTTGATGTTCTAACAATAGTAAATAAAGCGTTAAAAGACTGTTGGACAAACGCATCTGGTCATTTCGTATTTTTTTATCACGCATAAAAGCATAGACAGTAAAAAAAACAAGGAAGAGCACATGTTTATTTTGCAGAGATGTCTCAATAGACTAGCTTGGTTTTTGTTAAGAGAACCAGCTAGGACATGCAATCTGAGCAAGTAAGTAAATAAAATAAAAATAACAGGACCATGCCAGTAGGCAATACATATTTTATTATTTCTAGAATGTATTTGAATATTCATCATAAAGTACATAAATGGCAAAGATTTTACGAAATTTGATAATATGGCAAGTTGATCCATTTAGATTTTCCCTTCAGCTCTTATGTATATATTTTATTTTTTTGAAAGTTGGTTTGAACTGCTTTATCCTTGTTTACAGTATATTTTATACTAATTTGCAAGACTTTTAAAATATTGATTCTGGACAGAGAGCTTTCATTTGCTGCTATTCAAGTCTGTTAAAAGTCTACACACTTTGTTATAAAGCCCTAAAGGCCATAAATAGTTGATTTTAGAAAATCATTAAGGTCCATAAACAGTATAAAAAAAAAAACAAAGCTAAACAATTGATCGACTTTTCAGAACTGAGATGAATAAAACCCACTTGCCAGTCTTGCTGCTGGCAAGAAAATGTAATTACCCTTGTTAACTGTGTATTATTATAATTCTTTACACATCAGCAGTGAAACAGCATGCATTATTGTTTTAGTTACACCAACGATACGACCCCTGATGTTTGCAGAAATAATGATCTCAGTAATAATGCTTTCAACTCCATTATTTCCATCATCATTTTTAAGAATAGCAGCATCCATAAAGTCTTTAAACGTGTCTCTGATTCATTCATTTTCAACAGGGCTTATTTTTAACAGGGTTACATAGTACTGAGCCTTTCCCAGTAGACTTTGGGCAAAAGGCAGAATACATTCTAGACTGGTTGTCAGACATAGTAGGCCACACATAGATAGATTGACAGCCATTTGAATTTGAAATCCGACTGCCACTGAGTGGCCAAAGTCAGGTGAATGAACAAGTAATACATTACTGACCCTCCTACAAACTATAAATGAGAATCGATGATTAAACTAGTAATATCCTAACTCACATTGGTTGAGCCATTGTGGACAACAAACATCACAAAACATTTAAATCAGTGAATCACTATCTATTATCATTTACCAGTAGTGTGCTAGAGAAGTTCACCAATAACAGTTAGTTATTTAAAATGTCCTATTCCTCTGGATTTCTGTTGGAGGACTGCAAAATATGCTCAGTTCTGTGCATTCAATGGGCATGCCAACAAAAATAAATACCGCACATTTAAAGAAAAGTAAAAACATTTCAACCACCAGAGGAAATCAAATGAGTGCACTAAAGCTACAAGCTGTTACTGCGATACAGTAATGGAAACGTGGCCAGATTCTATTTTAAGAAATTTTAATGGCTGCACTGATAATATTTTGCTTCTAGGCTTGGCCCAGATCAAAGGGTAGTGCTGTGACTATGTTGGTGATCTTAGTCAAGTGTCAGCTTGCATCTTACTTGCCAGAGAAACAAAAACACTGAGAAATTAAATGAGATATCATTTTTTTTCATGAATACATATATCAAAATGTCAAGACTTGTAATCCTTTTAATAGGTGAGCAGTCTTTGGCTAGGGTTTGGCAGGGCCCCAGAATCTAAAACTAGGAAAGTGCTTACTTAAAGTTCTGGAGGTGAATGCTGAGGTCTGATCTCACTCTACTTCAGCCTTACCGTTCCTCACCGGTGTAGTCACTCACTTTCTAGCTGCCCCATGTATTGGATTATCTTGGTATCAGTATGGATTTGCACCAAGGTACAGTATATCCTCAGTGGCATGTTCCATTTTACTTAATGCCAGCACACTTTAAAGCCCATTGCCATGAGTGTCGAGGGGGCAGAGGGTGTAATTAAGAACAAAAGCATCTTAAGGTAACTACAAATCCTCACTCAGCTTTCCCTGAAGACGTTTTCCACTCTAATAAGAGCCATCCCATTCAGATAGACTTGGGAATCGAAATTTGCGGGATTTCCTTCAGAGATGGAGCAATCAAATAGGTAGAAGGCTGCATAGCTTTTTTTTTGGTCGGTGTTGCATCGGATTGCTGGATGGATGAAAGATGAATAGACGGACAGAATGACAAACAGAAGGGAGTCTGAATTAATTTTTGCTCAAGGGTAAATAGAAATAGAAATCTATTCGATTTTCAGAGAATTGCCGTACTGATGTCAACAAGGCATCTAATAGCATAGGAGCAGGCGGAGTGTTATTATGCTGCTTAGACGGACGTATGCAGTCACAGCAAAGGAAACCTTGAAAAATGCACTTGCTTTAAGTGTCGCTGCAAACAGCAACCATATAATTTGTTAAATAACTCGCTAAATGCAATATAAAATATTGGACGAGAATATAACGCCAAATTTATCTACCAAGAGGGAATAGGTGCTGCATTTGTAGGTCAAATGGTGCAGTTCTGAGTCTGTAAAGGTCAGCCCAATGTGTTTATTCCTGTGTCTCCTATAGTATCATCATGAATGCTTTATGTGCACAAAATATGAAGTTCTTTAAAGTGCTTGATCATGTGCAAAAACTACATTTTATTCCATTAAATTCAAGGCGGGCAAGTGGTTAATGAATTGGCCTCACAGTGCTGGTGTCGATGGCTTGAACCCAGGACAGTTGTCACGTTCTCGAATATTTTTTGCTTTGTTCCAATGGCAGTTTTCTTTTATTTTTAAGCAAAAAGTAACTATTTCTAATCTTTTTTGAAGATGAATTTCTTTTTCCAATATAGATTTAGAAGAAAATGTATTTATACATTATGTTGTGATTGTTTTTCAGCTTACCTTTGTCCAGTATCATACTTACTGTTAGAATCATGGCCTACCCTTAGCAGATGCCTACATGGTGAAGTTGCCCTCAGGACTACTGACTAATGCTCCTCATAACCTTAGAGTGCTTTTCATGCTCTTCAAGGAATATTTTTTCTTATTGTCTTCTCAAACAAAACCTCTGTTTTGGGCAGAGTAAAAATATTTCTTTTTAGAAGACGTTATCCTCACAGTATTATTGTGAGTGCTTATGGTGGTTTTTCTCTCTATGTGCCCGATGGCTGACTGGCGACTAATCTAGGCTGCACTCTGCCTTTTGCCTGAAGTCAGGTGGATTAGGTTCCAGCAACCTGCGTGCTATGGAAGATGAATGAATGTTTGCCTCATGTTGTACAGGTTTTTTTGTACTAATATCAAAAGAAATAAACAAATCTGCCCAACAGCTGTTTTCCAACTACTTGTCTATCTTCTGCCCCTCAACGTAGGTGTTGCTAGGCAACAGCTGATTTCAAAAGCCGAATGTGGTCATTCATATAGATACAATGTTCTGTACAGTCGTGTTTTTTATATTTTTCCATTGACCTTATGACACAGGATATTTCTTGGTTTTGCATCAGATAAGTGTTGACAGGAGAAGCTACAGTATATTAAACTAAAAGCGGTCTCTGCCAATTTCTTTTTAATAGCCCAGAACCAGCAAAGATGCATCCTGGGTTTTACCGAACAATTTCCAATGTGGCTTTCTTTATTCAATCTTTTCTTTAATACAACGTTCATCATCCCACCTGCTGTGGCACTGGTTCAAATTAAAGAAATGAGTTCCCTGCCACACTACCTTTTGTGCAGGTTCCAACAGGTTTAGAGCTGATTTCACAGATTGGCTTTCCTGATTTTTATTGAGTTAATTATTTTTTTTTCACAGAATAATACACTTATGATAATGGAAATGCAAATTATATTCCAAATCTTATCTAGCAGTAGTAATATTGTTTTTTACATGTTTCTTGTGTCATTTATACTGAGATTATGGAGTCTTGTCTAATCAGAGGTGTTTTCTAATACATATCTTTTGATGGAAAATACTCTGCAGAGAGGAATTGTCTCAATTGTATTTTACTGGCAAATTTGGGATGAGTAAACCCATACTTTCTCCTGTCTCAAAAAGACAAAGTCGCTTGGAATATGATCTTTTCAATTCCTAAGCGGGTCACTTTTATGTGTTTTTTAATCTGATACGGGTCACATTTTTGGGAATCCGATGACGAGATCATCACAGTGACCAGTACGTGTTAGGGATGACAGCATTGATGATGAAGTATTGGAGCGGATAAATGTTTTGGGGGAATGTAGCAATTCAAAGGCAACTTTAGGGATTAAACCAAAGCAGCAGTCCTAATCATTTCTTTTAAACTGGAAGTTAGTTTGAACCCACTTGTAAAAGCAATGATAAAACAATCTTTTAGAGAGTGTTGTGGTATAAGTAGAAAACAAAATCATTTTTTTCCTTAATAATTTTTCATAATCATTTTGTTGTCACAGGGAAATAAAATAAATAAGGGCTGTTTCATCTTTCCATTATTTGTTTAGCAAGGTCCCTAAAGGCTGAGTGACATTACTGTTATATTAAGTAAAGAATGGTAAGTGCATGATGATAACACAAATATATATTCATACATTCATTTTCTTAACACCGCTTATCCTGCTTAGGGTCACGGGGTGCTGAATACAATCACAGCTGATTTTCGGGAAAAAGGCGGACTACACCCTACCTAGACTGTTCGTCAATCAGTCGCAGACAAATACTATATATCAACATAAAATGTGACATCTCCTTGACTTGCATTGGAAGAATTCATCTAAGAACATGAGGTGCCGCAAGTAGACCTTCAGCAGAATGAACCGTCTATTGCTGCAAGATCCCACAGTAATAACCAATGGCATCTAGAAATTATCATTTGGCCTCGAATCTGCCAAAAACAAAGATGGTTATTTTGCAGAAAAGGATACTTGTGATATATGAGCATACCACTTTACATTTAGGCACTGAAATTCAACAAGGCCAAACAATTTGATGTACCTTTGAATTAAAGAATAACAATGCCAGGATAGATGAGAAAACTGCATTGGTAGGTTAAAATCTTTAACATTACAATGCTCTTTAGATTGTGTACAATCAGGTGGGGGTTGTACATTGTTCCTAGTCACAGTTTCAGTCACTTTCGTTTTAATGCTCTATTTCGACTGAGCATTCTTGCAGTCATTGCGAATGCCATTGCAGTAGTGCTGATCGATAAATCATTCTGGCTATGCTTTCATGGTGACATGAACAATGAAGATTATCTAGTGATCATCGCTTATTAAACTGAAGCTTTGAAATACGATAGGCCAGTCATTGCTGAACTTCAGTGGCTGTCAGATCATCAACGAAGGAAAGGGTAGAAGAGACTGCAAGCGCCGCCAAGCATGACTGCCACTGCAGGTAGCAGGTAGCCAGCCGCCTGTTTAACAAAAATCGTTTCTGGTGCATCTAAGCTCTGCATGAGTTTCAAACCCAGAGTAAATCACACAAATCCCAAGTCACCATTCCATAATTCAAAACCAGTGTTTCTTAACCTTGATGGAGCTTCCGAACCCCACCCGTTTCAGATGCGTATTCACCAAACCCCACCAGTTTCAGATGCGCATTCACCAAACCCTAATTTAGTGTAAAATAAGATACTATATAAATTCCTCGAGGCACTGATTGGCCAAGCAATGTCACGTGATCATATGCAGCCACTGATGGTCAAGCGGTTATCGTGAATAGACATGATGAGTCAATGTGTCTTGACCTCCGAGGCAGAAGCCCCACCGAACCCCCGAGAATGACTCACCAAACTCCTGGGGTTTGATCGAACCCAACTTATTGGCGTCATCAAAGATTGTCTTACTGTTAACTCACTATGAACTTGAAATTATGTTTAATATACTTTTTGTGTTAGATAACATGGAAATGCTACGGTTACTCCTTTAATCAAGTTTGTTCATCAGGAAGGAAGTAAAACAAATGTCTTTCCCTTTCCCAAATGCAACATCACCTGACATCAGCATGTTGTTTGCAAGCACCCAATATTGTAGGAACAGCTTTTTGAAGATGCTGTGGCCAAACAGTCCAAATTAAATATATTGATCAAGTGCTACCGTACATACATACCTCCAGGCAGCATCCACTGCTTCTGTTTATTTCAAGGCAATGTACTGTGTTTGTGTGTGTGTGTGTATTATATTATGTTATGTAAGTACATCTTTAGTTCTGGTATCTTGTATTTGTTAACTATGAATGGTTTGTGCCCTTGAGCTTTATAGAATGTAATATTGCATTCAGTAGCAGTTAAGGTCGTTGAATGCTGAATGTGTTTAGTGTTTAGCTTCAACAATTCCATCAAATCAAAACAATCAAAATAAGACAATCAAATCATCCACTATGTCGGCACATCTCTTTCATATTTCTAGGATTCAAATTCCTGTGTAGATTCTGTATTTTCTCCAAGTCCTTGCAGGGACTTTTATAACATTACAATACATTCTCGTTTGATTGGAGAGTGAATATTGTCCACAGGTAAATGTGGGCTGACTAGCCAAAATTGTATTCAAGTAGGACTACTTTAACTTTGAAATAATATGGCTCATATGAAGGAAAAACACAGCATTTAAAAAATCAATACTAAAAAAAACCTTCTAAATAATAAAATAAAACCCTATTAAATTAGCAAGAAATTTGAGATTTTGTTTAATATCACATGCATTTCAAATGGAGAAATTAAATTGCAAATAATACACATTATTTTGTCTAATTACCTGTCCATTTACAAGGCAGCCCGGTGACTTGAGTGGTTAGCACATTGGCCTTACAGCACTGGAGTCCTTGGTTCAAATCCAGGTCAGTCCACCTGTGTGGAGTTTGCATGTTCTACCGACCCTAGTAAGGATAAAGCAGTTCAGAAAAGGAATGAATGAATACCTGGGCAGTTACTCATTACTGAGAAGTAAAATATCATGTTTAGTTCAAGACTTCAGCTATCCTTCATGGTGTAATGTGCCACGACCACCATTACAAGAAAGCCTTAAAATAACAACACATTTCAGAGCATGCTTTGAAAAAGAATCCCTTTATTGAATCATTTATGGTCTGGATATGCTACACCAAAATGTGACCAACATGATGGAATTGCATGATTTGTGCCACCGGCATAGTGTAGGTCTATGCTTGAGTAGTCAAAAACATTAAGCCTGTGTTTTTTTCCTAACCTCCTCAGTTGAAAACATGATGTGGTTAAGAGAAGATGGGGATTCATTAAAAATTAAGATGGTGGCTACAAAATTGTCAGAATTGGACTCCTCTCACTCCCAAGTAATTAAGCCACTGCCAGTGTTTTTACAGAGTCTGTTCTGGTGAAAAAAAAACTCCTACATGACTCAAAGCATTCTAATATGTCCATGTAACCCTGGGTAA
This sequence comes from Stigmatopora nigra, assembly GCF_051989575.1. Taxonomy (NCBI): domain Eukaryota; kingdom Metazoa; phylum Chordata; class Actinopteri; order Syngnathiformes; family Syngnathidae; genus Stigmatopora; species Stigmatopora nigra. The sequence goes on along the minus strand of NC_135510.1, from coordinate 13,380,707 downwards.
TATTCATGTAATCTCAGGAAAAACTATTTTTTCTTTTCACAGCTTTCACATCTCACATCCTTAATTTTTTTTATGTAATAAATTAAATGGCAGCAAGACAACCATTTTCCAACAGCACAGGTAGTAATAGCTATGTGCGTAGCTTTATTTATCTACAGACTACGTATTGTGGGAGGAATTAAATGCAGTGAACAAAACATCAACAGGACAACATGAAACATATACATTTTAGAAGGACGAAAGGAAAAGATGACAGATAGTGAGATGTTGTTATCAAAGCACTCTGGCTTTACTTTGTCATAAGACGGCATCTACACCCAAAACTAAATTGCTCACCACTTACATCTTAGTGTGGGCAATCCATGTGAACACAGCATGAGGAATAATGTTTTATGTTCTTGTGTTCCTTATAAAGGACTAAGCAAATTTTGGATAGTATAGTTTTAGTGCAAAGAGGCATGTAGACTAAGTAGGTGAATTATTTTCAAGGTAAACATGTTAAATGTTGTTAACAGTCTGACTGTACATATGAACATTTTATATGAAAAGAAAAGGTTGTTTCAGGGGAGTCATAGGTCATAGTGGAGATCTAATAGAAAATAAATACTGTGAAGCAATAAAAAAAATCGACAATGTGAATAAATGCAATTATAATTACTCCCAAAATCAGTCAAATATATTCCGGATTGACAGATTTGCCGATTAAATGTTTATCCCCCTTTAACAAATTACAAAATCTAGCCTTTGCAATTGGCTAGTAAACAATTCAGACATACATTGACACACTAACAGCTGTCAATTACTCACAGATTTTTTCACTCACTATCCAATCTGGATTCAATATAAATGATCAAAAAATAATCTTAGGAAAAATCCTCCCTGGCCTCAAATTTCATTTTAAATCATTATTTTAAAAATGACTTAAAATGAGGCAGACTTGCCAGCATGAGACAAAAAACGTGATGGTCTAATTCCCATTCATATCTTATGCGCTGCTATTTAGTGTGCAGTCAATTTGAGCAACCTCTTCTAACAGGCTCCCATGCTTCCATTTCTTGAGCTAAGAATCTCCTAAGAAAACTCACCATTTGATCACCACCCCAAGGTTTGATATTTCTCATTCCTCCCATTTCTTGAACATGTGCCAATCCCTCTATATACCTTTCATGTGTAACAGGTTATTAGAACCTTGATTATGTACAACAACTGTCACGTGACAAACCATCTGCTTCACAGCTTGCCGATGATCCACTCAACCTGGCAAACACCTCTTAGAACGACACTCCCTTGACCAGAGATTTTCTTAAAGGGAACGTCAGTCTTAATGAACAAAGATCAATAATTTTCTCAGTTTTGTGTTTCTTTTTTTGCTGGATAACTTCAGCCTTTGGAATCTAGTAGTGCTCAGTTGACTGTGCTGTATAATGACGTGACCGGACATTTGGTCGCTGGTCTTTTGGCCGCCGGTCTTTTGGTCGCCGTTATGGTTAGAGTTAGGGTTAAGGTTTAATATCTAAGTACATTTGACAACCATAACCCTAACCCTAACGGCGACCAACGGGGACCAAAGAGCGGCGACCAAAAGACCAGCGACCAAACATCTGAGCACCGTATAAAGGCATCCTTTGGAATTATGAGGGTCGTGTCCATCAAAGGGATGATTGGAATTGCACCAAAATCAGAGAAAACATTATAAGAAACTAAAAATAGCAGTTCCCATGAACATTGTGTGACAATATCAGATATGAATAGTGAACTACTCTATGATGCATAGAAATAGATCACCGAATAATTATGGTTAATCACCTTCATTGGCACTGGTCCATTGTATGAATGACGTCAGAGCCATCTGATACGATTTTACTTTGCTAATTTATTATGTTAAAATCGGCTGAGAGTTGGCGTTGGTATAGGCCTCATCAATACCAGCTGGATGATTTTTTTTAATATTAGGATTATGTGTTGGTATAAAACAGGCCATTCTTTTAACACGACAACAATCCATGTGATTTTAGGAGACATTTGTGAGGATATGCCGTACTGGAAATAAATCAACCTGATGGTGCAGTGGTTCTTCCGCCTGACTATGGTACGGGCACTCTGGGTTTGATTCCCACTTGGTGGCAGTGTCAGTTGTTGTCTGTCTCTCTGTGTGCCATAGGACTGACTGGTGACCAGTTTACGGTGTAGTCTGCTTTTCGCCCGAAGACATTTGGGGTAGGCTCCAGCAACCCTCGCAACTCTTTCGAGGATGGGTGTTATGGAAGATGAATGAATGAATACTAGATGGGACAAAATATTGAAAACAATCATGATTTGCTTAAGGAAAGCTATTGGGAAAAATGCATTTTATTCATATTCATTTACAGTAGGAACTACAATCTCATGTATCAATTAGTGAACTTCATCCACAGAGAAATTAGCTGAACTTATTACAAGCACAGTCTCTTGCTGTTCTTTTTTTTCTCGTTTTTCTTCTGCATTTTTTAAACAATTGGAGCACATGTAAAATTATGAGCTTGATTTTTTTTGCAATATGTTTTTGAAAATATTTTTTTTGTAGAAATGTTACCATTTGATGGTTCTCTACAAAAATGAGAGAGAATATTCCTACATACAATAACCGTCCCCATACATACACAGTTGTCAGAGTAACTCAAAAGAAATGTATCACCTTGGCTTAGGCGTTGCACAAAAATCAAGCTCACTCTGCTGGTATTTCATTTCCAACATTCCACAGATCAGGTTGAAATTTGTCCCCAAACATACCCACACATTGGGACAGTTTGCTCATGTACATAATACTACCAATACACAAAGAAATTCCATTTCATCTGCAAATCATGAAATAAAAAAAAAATTAAAAAAAACTCAACCCTCATTTTCAAAGATATATTTGCGTAAAAACCCAACTTTTTCTTTTTTTTCAATTATAACCAGCATAAACACTGAATCAATATGTCACCAAAAGCAGAAAAAGAAACTGAGCACCAAAACAGAAAACAGTGGAAAAGAGAAAGAATGGTTCACAGTTAATGCTATTAGTGGTGGTCACATCATTTGAAACCCGAGCAGAAAGCAGACATTTCTAATCCGTTTTTCCAGCTGGGACCCACACATTGGTCTTCTAAAATATATTTCTTCTGTCAAATGAGTTATTGGGAACCAATGGTAAAAAAACGTAGTCAACTTTTGTAAATAAATGGATGGTGTAATGGAAATACACACTGGTCACATTTGTAAATCATGGAACGATTTATTTCGTTTAAAAACAGGAGGCAGGTACTCTGCAATGATGATGTCATATGTTGCCCGAATTGTAATACTCCATCTGTAACTGGCCATCAAATGACTTTAGCTCGGACATCTGTGTAATCTTCATTGGTAAATCATAATAAGCTTGTTGAACAGACGACTACAACAGACAAATGAAAGGCATATCTACTACATCTTACTTTCTGCACAAGGTCACCGTTTCCATGGTGACTGTCTGATGGCTAGTTTTGCCTCCTTAAGCCTTATCTATTTTTTATTCCTCCCTTCATATCTACCGTATATCTGTTTGAAGACCCCTCATGACCTTTGGAGACGAAGAGCTACGTTTTTCCTTCTGAAAGACAACAAAAAAACAAGCAGACAACAGAGGCAATGTTCTGATGGACTATAAATGATGCAGCATCAAAGTGGATCCCTCACCACCTTCCAAGAACAACAATGGCACAGAGCAGGGTTAGGTAGACTATCAAAGTCCTCGACCCCTGATAATCGGCATAAAGATGGTGAAAAAGTCTGTTTGCTTATCAGTTTTCCACTGTTGGTCTGCAAATGATCTGCTGATGCAGTTTAATGAGACGTAACCCATTTTGCCTTTTTGTGCCAGGTCCCTTGCTGCTTGGCTGAGTCTGTTAGCCCTGTCTGCATTGGTCCGGCAGGGTCACACTACATTACAAAGCTGCCTCATTTGCCTCTTTATCTGTACCAACAGATGGACTATCAGCACATGAGCTCGTGTGACCCCAGGGTGATGGCGAGGTAACGCGACACTGCATGGACATACATCATAACTGGGTTAAAAGGGAGGGTACTGACGGCAGCCTTATGCTCCCCTTCATTTTCCCAAGCAATATTCTGCTGTCGTGCGGCACATGCCGATGGCTAAAGCGAGACAAATGAGACATGGCAAGGGGTGGGGAATGTCCCTGAATTAAGCAGCAGAGACAATCAAAGAAGGACAAGCATGAGGACACTGAGAAAAGGAGATGGGGCAAGTGGGGGCAAATGGCATGAATGAAATGAGAAGCAAATGGGATATAGTAAATAAGAATTGAATTTAAAAAAAATGTAGATGGAGGAGTTACTCTTCTTACTTACAAAGACTGATGATGTATGGCTCAATAAGAAGCCGAGGGGAAAATGCACATAGTAATTTGACAGCTTTCGTTCTGAGACACATTTAAAATTACTGGTGGTCCTCAAAAGATTCTCCTGAATGACAGCTAAAAGAGCCTGATTATGAAACTTGACTCATTTACGCTGTGAATGTTATAGAAAGCTGCCTCAATGTGGACAAAATGTATACCGAACAACAAGGAAATTAATGATTATGAACACTAAAACAATGCCCATCATAAAACCATAACAGCTCAGACGAAATATAAAATTAAATGCCCGCGTACTCATTTTAGTGTAAGACCTATATTCCATATTCACATATAGCAAACCATTCTTTTCCTTGTGCAATATTACAGAGATAGCGAGCAAGAAAAATTGAAAAAGGAAAACAAGCTAAAAAGCTATTACAATTAGTTTTTGTCATTTAGTCACTGGACATACTTTTTAAATAAATAATCTTTGTTTTTGTAAAGACACTTCATAAAGTATCATTTGTGGTCCCTTGCCAAAAGTTGATTCAGCACTGTATTATCGACATGAACTGTGTTGCTGTCATATTGCAGTATTTTCTCTTCTTTGTGGCGTCCATTGTATTCCCAAAACCGCTCATGTTGAATATTATGTGAAATGCCGGCTTCAAATTTGGGTCTCTTGTACATTGTCTTTTGAGCAGGCTTGAATAAGTAAATGTTCCTGTGTAGTAGAACTGTGCATGGAACTGAGCATAGAAGGGTGATAAGTGCTCTTGTAGGTGTTGTAGTGGTTGTAGTGCTCCAGTGGGGGCAGCGATAGGTGTCTGTCAATAGCGGCAACACCTGCGAGCTCTTCTTCAACGGTAATGACTTCCATAGAGGAGGCTGGGCCATCAGGGTCCTGCTGGTTATGTTGCTTCCTCATTTTGTAGAAAATAACAAGTAGGACAGCAGCCATCAGTGTGATGGCCACAAAGCAGCCAATGATAATCTTGGTGGTTTTCATCACCTCATCCAAGCCATTTAGGGCTCCCTCTCCATCCAGATCCAGAACTGGAATGGTAAAAGTCCTGTCTGTGGTCCTCGTTGAAACGGGAGTGGTTTTTGTCGTGGAGGATGACACCCAACCAAATGGTGGTAGTGGAGTGTGGCCCTCGTCACCTGGGCTCTCAATGGTCTCAACTGTCACGGTTGTAAAATAGGTCACGCCGCTGTTTTCCACAGATGTGACATTGAGTACAGCTGAGGCGGAGATGTTGCCCGCCGTGTTGCTGACCATACAGGTGTACGTTCCAGTGTCTTGCATCGTGACGCTGGTAAAGTTCAGTGTCCCATCATTGAGTACGGCTAGCCGCACCTTATAAGCCCCGTGTGTCACCAGGGAGCCATTTGGTGTGAGCCAGCTGATAGATGTCAAGGAGCTTGTACGACATTTGAGCTCTGCGGCCATGCCCTCCGTCACATTTAGGTCAGAAGGTGGCTCCACTATGACAGGAACATCACACTGGAAGTAGCTGTGGTCCAATTCCCCAATGTAGCGACCTTTGAAGGGTGTAGGACTATGGCAACGGGCACAGCAACTTGTATTGGCGGGTACGGACTCTCTTAGCCACCAACTGAGCCACAATATATCACAGTTGCAATTCCAAGGGTTGTGATGAAGATGGACCCGCTCCATACGATGCAAGGGTGTAAAAAGGTCGTGCGGAAGAAAGGTCAGGTTGTTGTGAGCAAGGTTGAGCTCCACTAGGGACTGCAAATCGTCAAAGGAATTCCTCTCAATTGCTTGGATTTGGGCATGCATCATCCACAACTTCTGAAGGTTCACTAATCCTGTAAATGAACTCGGCTTGACGACAGACAGCTGATTTCCAGACATTTCTAGCTCTTCTAGTCTTACCAGAGGTAAGATATTGGGGATCTCCTTGAGGTTGCACATACCCAAATTCAAATAGCGCAGATTGCTTAAGTCCTTGAATGCGCCATCAGATATGTAGGACAGCCGCTTAAGTTCACCCAGGTCTAACCTTCGAAGCGATGGGACTCGGTTGAAGGCATATGATGGTATACTTTCAATGGGGTTGTTCCGAAGCCACAATTCCTTTAGCTTAGACAAATACTCGAATGCTCCATTGGGGATTGTCGTGAGTCGATTATCAAAGAGTTCTAGGGTGTTTAGACTTGCGAGTCCATTAAAGGCGCCTATTTCAATGCTGCGGATGTGATTCTTGCTCAGCTGCAAAATTTCCAGGTGGCGCAGATGTTTGAAGCTGTCCACCTTGATCACCTGTATTAGATTGTCCTGGAGGTTTAAGTAACGGGTGTTTGTCGAAATACCATCTGGCACGTCCCGCAAACTACGGCGGGTGCATATGACCTTGCTGAACTGGTTACTGCACGAGCAGACTGAGGGACAGGTCTGTGCACGGACTAACCCAGCCACCGCCAAGATCTGAAGGGCCAAGAGCAGCACAAAGAGGGGGTTGGACAGCGCCCCCTTTAGCCTACGACTTCTCATTGTCTGGCGCTGGAGGGAGGAGATCATTTTGTTCAGCATTCATAGTTCATCTGCTGATTGCTTTTTCTGCAACACACAAAAGAAAAGAGGGAAAAATTAATGACAAGCACAAATCAGCATTTGGAAGCAAAACAAAGTTGTTACGCTGCAATTTGGCTTTGCCATCATGTGGAGAAACGTGAGCACATAAATAGAAAATGGACCTTGATTTCCCTGACAGGATTAATTTTGCCTAAGAAGGTTTGTGTAATGAAAAAAATAATAATAACATGCACCTGTTTAAATAAAAGACGGCTTTATTTTTTTGTGGAAACTAGCAATGGTAGTCATGTTTGTGTTCTCTTCTACATAATAACAATGTCATTCAAAAAATTATCAGTTAGTTTTGGAATGAAAAAAAACTCATTAGAACTTCATGGATACCCATGCTCATTCTTAAAAATCCAATTAGGAAGCTTCTAATTTTATGATAGAGCAAAACTAATAAACTTTTAGGCTTGCAATGCACTCACTACATTGTATCATAGTGATACATTTTCTAATATAAACATTTATTTTAATCATAAGTACACACACACACACACACACATATATATATATATATATATATATATATATATATATATATATATATATATATATATATATATATATATATATATATATATATATATATATATATATATATATATATATATATATATATATATATATATATATATATATATATATATATATATATATATATATATATATATATATATATATATATATATATATATATATATATATATATATATATATATATATATATATATATATATATATATATATATATATATATATATATATATATATATATATATATATATATATATATATATATATATATATATATATATATATATATATATATATATATATATATATATATATATATATATATATATATATATATATATATATATATATATATATATATATATATATATATATATATATATATATATATATATATCCTGCTTTCAGTCTTTGCATTATGTATTTGTAACTTGAAATCCCATTTGTCCCTTGAGCTACCGTATGCATCACAGATGATGTTTTTTTCTGAACTGGAAAAATTGTCAACTCATGTGGGATTGTTCCCTTGTTAAGCAGAATGTATTTATCAATATAAAGGTGTGTACATATAGCTATCTTCTTCACAAACCATGCTTCCAATTCCAGCACAACATTGGAAGGTTGCAGAGGGAAAAGCCTCTACTGGAGAATGAGATAGAATTCAGGCATCCCACTGGTAAAAACTAATGTATCTACCTGGAATCATAAACAATCTTTACTGCCATCCAAATCCACCAAATGTTGAATGCAGTAAACACGACGAAAATCTTTTCGCAAAATTATATGTTTATGGTTAAATTTTACTTCAGTGATTATGGAAAAAGGTTTTGACGATATTGTCCAAGTGAATTAATTTAGATTTGATTTGACAAGAAGGTAGGTACGATCACCTTGTTAAAATGCCAGGCACAAATACAGTAACCTACTAGTGTACAAGTACACTTTTTTGGGTTTTTTTTTTTTTTACATTTTTTTTTTTTGGGAGACAGAATTTGGGAAGTATTTATCTAACGAATTATTACTGTTCTTATGAGGCTCTACACTGTGAATTATGCTAAAAGTATGAACTACATGATGTCACACCTAAATGTACATACTACTATACACATCTAATGACATCTTATATCCACAAACGTTACCTTGGAGATTTTTGACAGTATGTTATAGTAATGTAGATGTATTTCTTTTCTTCTTCTTAACATTGTGTATGCAATTGTGAACACGTTTTCATGAAAGACTTTTCCTATTTATGTGCAATATGCTAGACCAGGAGCTTTAAAGTGTCAATTTGATAAAGGACCGATGCCCTCTACTGTACTACATAATAGGTTTATGTTTCCAGTGTAACAAAGGAATACTACTAATAGGGCAAATGTCATAGATCCCAAACAGTTTCTCAAGTGCATGGACACAAGCGTCTGCTGAAACTACCTCTGGTAAATTATGAGCTAGAATAGTCCATTTGTTCTGATAAATGACAATAGGTGAATCAGGTTGTTTTTCATTTTAGGAAAGGGAACAGACATCTTGTCATTTTAAACTAAGCACGATGAGATGTTACAATTGAGCTTTGACCTGAGCGCAGTGCTTATCACTGATTTTCTGTTGCGATACCACCAGGGAAGAATTAAACATTTCGCAAATCGTAGAATAGCACACCTCTGCACAACTCCCCAAGTGAGAAAAAACAAAACTAAACAAAACAAAAACAGATGATACAATGATATAATTGAATATGATCATATTCCGGTAAGACACTGAAATTAAAATTGGTGCTAAACTTTGAACGAAACTGCTATCTGAATATATATAGTCAATCAGTTACAAGGATGTGAGAAGACAAAAGAAGAAACCAAACAAAATTAGAAATCATATTACTACATCACCAAAAAAAACTAACATTTTTTAATGAATTTAAATAATTTTTTTCTCTTAAATTGACAAAAAATAATTTGAAATGAGAATTAAATGTGGTAACCGTCTATGCTCCTCAAGCCTATGAAAAGAAAAGGTTCTGACCGGGTGGAGCCCAATTTTGGTATGTCATCCAAATTTAGACCAGAGAAAGTCAGTGCCAAGTGAACAGGTGTTTTAGACCAGGTGTTGGTGTTTTTTTTTGGACAGGCGCAACCATCTGATATTGAAATGGCATATGTGTCCTCACAGTGTGATTGCTGCAATTCTTGCACAACAATAATAAGCCATCTTAATTACAAATCCTTTGCAGTTTGTTCTCTGGTTTGCTAAATGGAATGTCAACATGATGCTCAGTTGAAATAAGAAAGTATAAGGTGACCTAACAAGAACATTATAATTTAAAGTTGGTGAAGGGGTCACAAATGGGCATTGGGAACTACATTCTTCCCTGAACATACATGCAAGTCCAATAGAGAACATACAAACTATTTGTGAACCTAAGCACATTTTGAACTAACATTAACCTTAACTTGTAGCTTCATCTTTAACTTTTTCCCCCCAAAGTGATAGTGAAACTGAGCTTTCCGCACCTCCGTGACCCGATTGAGAATAAAGCGATTCACAAAATGAGATGAGATATTTGGATTTCAAGTATAAATGGGGTTATACTGTCAAATGAATTAATATTCCTGACAAAGCCCTAATAAAGTTTCAAAGTATTAAAAAGTTAACAAATTTAAATTTATGAAATGATCATTGTTTTTATTGTCCTTATTATGATGATAATGATGATGATTACTATTATTATAATTAAGGCGGCCTGGTGGAGCGAGTGATTAGCACGTCGGCCTCACAACTCTGGGGTCCTAGATTCAAATCCAGGTCATGTCCATCTGCGTGGAGTTTGCATGTTCTCCTGCATGGGTTTTCTGCGGGTAAACATTCCAAAAACATGCATGGTAGGCTGATTGGACACTCTAAATTGCCCCTTGGTATGGGTGTGAGTGTATTTATGTTATTGTTGTTGTTATTCTTAACTCTTTGATATCCCAAATATCTAATCTATCATGTCAATATAAAATTGAAACCACAATATTCAGTGCATGCCCACCTAAAGTCAGATTTCTTGGTATTTTATCTTGATTACAAAACGGAAAATGCTATTATTTGATAGACGTGGCGGATGCTTAGTATATCTGTATTTCTCTAATACAGTTAAGAGGGGCTGTAATTGAATAGTTTAGTGGCACCCATCAAGTGATAATTCAATTCCTCATTAGATATTCCCGTGTGCTGCTTCCATTATGATAATTGCATGGGCTAAATAATTATCCAGGGTCTTTCACGTTAGCATGCTCTTTGCCAAGATGATGACGCTTTCTACAGTGGGATTAAAAGAAAGAGTGTCCGTATGGTGGGAGGAGGACACACTTCATTTTCGTCTTTTTAGGCCACCTTTGAGTGAAATGGTCGACAGCCACTTGCAGTGCTACATATACGATAATGACCCATGATTTAAATGCATATCCTGTGCTGCATTATCTTTTCCCACCTCAAAATGGAAGGTTTATAGAGATTACAAAGAAACAATTGACAACAACTCGTCGTTCCAATAAGCCCAGAGTGATTTTTTCAATCTTGCATATCCAAATTAAAAAAACACAAAGAGGCTTTGGAATTTAGCTCGAAACGATTATATTTTTTTATTTGAATTGGGTTCCATCACAGACTACAAAATGTACATGTCATTGGGATCAAGATGTTATCAATTGGTCCATTGGTAAACCACTGAATTTACATAGTGAACCATAGTGGCAGGTTGCCAGTGCATCTTTCAGTTCCTCTTTGTTATTATGAATCATTTACATCAGCATATATGTAAAATAAATTAAATTTCTACCCTACAGAATATGGTGCCCTGGATTGACTACTTTTACTACTATAATTCCAAATATTATGCCTATTTTGTTCATAATAAATGCAAGGCAATTTTCTTTTTAGTAGTAGGCACAGGTGATGTTACTACAGTGTTTTCAATATTCTGCCCTTAACAGTGTCTCACCATCTTCATGACGCTTCAATGGATGGTTTTGGCAGTTTGCCTCTACCCGCGGACTGCTGAGGGCATGCCGTGCTCAGTCACAGCTATTCTTGTCAAGCTATTCTAGCTTGCAAATTGACTGAATGGAAGAGGGTGCTCTCTGGGGCTTGGGTGTGCATTTTGGGGTGAGAGAATACTGACAAAAGATGCCACCACGTAACACGTGCTTCATTCTTTTGCACTTGTCCTTTTGTTGCCGACACATGGAATATTCAGTGGAACCTTAAGCACACCCGGCAATGCTTCAGTCAGCAAGTTGGTACATGAACTTAGGGTCTACTCCACAAAACTCTGAACAACATTCACACATTAGGCTATTAGTCAGAACCTTTAACTCACTTCACTGCCTTTATTTGTTTTCTTTAGAATGTGCAGTCCATCACATGTAAATGCAAAAATTAATAGGTTCCATTCTCTTTGCCTAATTGAAAAGCGACTAGTTAAGGTTTTTTTTCCTGTTTCAGCTGGTATAGGTTCCACTTATTAATAATCCTGAACAGGACAACATATTTCGAGAATTGGTGGATGGCTGGTTTTATCTGATGCCATTTTAACAGACACGATTCAGATAGCGTTCAAAAGTCAATGGAAATGTAGGAGCAACTCAAATGACTAGCATAAAAAAATGCAAGATCTGGATTATATGTTGTCCAATCAGTTCTGCATTCACATGTCAGATTTGCCAAGGTTCATAATCACTAATCTGATTCATTCATCCATCTCCGTATTGCGCATCACCACAAAGGTTGCAGGGATTGGTGGAGCCTATTCCGGTGGACCTTGGGTGAAAGGCAGACTATACCCTATAGTGGTCACCAATCATTTGTAGGGTACACAGATACAAAGACAACTACTTGCGCGCACAATCATACCAACACTGAATGGGAATCGAGCCCACACTTGCCCACACCAAAGTAAGGCGCGTGAACCCCTAGGCCATCAGATGGCTCTAATTTGGTTGTTAAAATTGAAATTGTTGACAACACACAGTGAGCTAGAATTGCCCAGCTTCAGTTTAAAGAGCAAACACATAATTCTCTCCATCAGCCCTTAGGTGATTCACCCAAATATCGAAAGGAATTCAGTCAATTTTCCTTCGACAGTGATACACTTTGGGTAAAAGATTGAAGTTACACAAGCCTTTCTTATTTACTTCAATTCTACAACCAGCTCAATAAGGTGTTTAGAATGTGGCCTATTTATTGATCCATGAGGAGGAATTCTCTTTGCACTTGGTCTCAAAAGGGAGGTCGCACTTCAATCTGAGCCATCCAGGGCAAGAGTCAGCAGGGTGTCATGGTGTCACTCAAGGGCAAGCCAAGAACATTACATGATGAATTTTGACTGAAATAATCATCGGAATTCAGGGAATATTTTAAATGATTAAATTATAGTCCTGAAATTACATTGCAGTGTTTCCTGCTGCTTATTAGCCCCTTTAAGCTGAGGTAGATGTTGAACAATTTAGCAAAAATCTCACTGAACACTTAAATTTCGAGGACTCTGAATGTTCTTTATATAAGCCAACAAGTCCAATCCACTGCGACGATTTATCGCTGGGAAAATTAAATTCTCTCCGACCAGATTACTATAATTATCTAACTCACAATGAAGGAGGAGCAGAGGATTAAGGTCTGTTTAAAAATAACCGCCATCAAATATATTGGACTCAATAACGGAGAAAATGGCCGTTTTCTCACTACCAAGGTTTCAGAAACCCCCCAACCCGCCCCTAACTCAACATAGTACACTATTCTTTTCTCTCTATTAAGCTGCTTTGATCATCTGGCGAAGGATGTGCGGTGCTTGGTGGTAGAGCATCTTTAAGTCAAAGCAGGGGAAAGGCAATTGTTCAACTGGCAGTAAACTATTTTGTAAAAGATGGATGTAAGCTGCATACACAATGTCTGAAAAAGGCTTGGAGCTACCGTGTGGCTCACAAATCATCACCATGAGCTAGATTATTGTTCTGCGTCTACAAGGTCATTTGCTACACCTGCATTTTTTGTTGTTATTGCAGTACTTTTGCCCTACGAACATTACATGCATTCTTAACTTTTGTACGATCGCGTTTATGGCGATAACAATGTAGGCGGGGAGGTTACACTGTTTGTTTTATAGCTGAGCTATTTTCTTATCTATGGCAGCAGACACTGCGCAGACTTGTTAGTTGTTTTATGGGAGTTTAGTTGCTGCCGATGGATGATTGATTGTCTGTAGCCAGCATTGACAGCCTATGGTAGGCAGTACATCATGTTTTCTCTTTCATTATTCTTTCATGGTGAGAAGTCTCAGCTGGCATGCTAATAAGCTGTTAAAGACTGGGGTATGCCAAAATGCTTCCCTGTCAGTATGTCCTTAATGTGTCAATGTAATGTATTTCTTCTTGTATTCATGCGGATGTTTTGCTCTCTGATAATGTCAAATTGTTGGAAAAAATAATAACGATAATGACGGGGGAGTGGCGGCCAAGTGGTTAAAGAGTCGGCCTCAGAGTTATGCTTTCGAGGGTTTTGATCCCAGGTGGTTAACTTGGGTAAATTGCCTCTAGGTATGAGTATGAGCATGAATGGTTATATGTTTTCTTGTGCTGTGGGATTGGCTGACCACCAATTAGTTTGGGGCCTCTAGTCAGCTGGGATTGGCTCCAGCACTCACTGAGACCCTTGTGAGGATAAGCGGTTCGAAAAATGAATGAATCATGTTGACTACCTATTATATGTGCACTTTATGGTGAAGGACTAAATCTCAATATGCTTGTATAATGACGATAAAGGCATTCAATTCAATAATAATGGCACAGAGCAGTTGAACCTTTACAAACATCATTATAAATGAACCTATCCCGGTCAAAACCTTTTTGTACAACAGTTAACCTTTCTAAAGAAACAATATGTAATTTTGACACCCCACACATTTTCCTGAATGATATTCTTAATTTGTCCATACATTGCCCCATTCTAGACACCTTGAATGTTAGGTCTGTCATGTTCTAAAGGGATAGTTGGAATACTTTGTGCAAACCATTTTTGCAAATAAATTAGAATGATATATAATTTTGACAGCCCAGTTCTGAATTAGTCTGTACACCGCCCCAACCTCTAATGTTAAGTTTTCTATATTGTAAATGCATTGTAGGAATTGTTCATGCAAACCCTTTATTTCACTACAATAAAGTCTATTCTAAAGAAACAATTGTATGTTAAAATACTATATACATTTGAAAGCCCATTGGATTTTCCTGAGTCATTCTTTAATGGTCCATGCTCATAATTGGTATGCAATATCATGAACGATTTCTAGCAATTGTTTGTGCATATGTGCTGTTCCGTGCTAAAATTAATGACTGGAGTTTTTTCAAACTTCTCATTACTGACAATTCCATTTCCCGAATCAGTCTCTACAAAGCTTTCTTTCTAGTATTTGCTTAGCCATGAGTCCGAGTGTAGTCTTTATTCCTGCCTTGTGGAGTCTCCTTCCAAAGAAAATGTGTCTCATGGTTGTGGCTAGAATAAATCAAGATATATTATTTCACTTAACTACATATTTACTTTCTCATTGCTCCTCTCAATGCATCAGTTTTTGCTCATTAACTTGGCTCTATTTTAAATAATTATATGTAACTTCTTTTGGATTCTAATCACGTTGCCTTTTGTGATTTGAATTTATGTGTCATTAATCAGTAATGCATATAATGTATAAAACATTGCTCCCCAACCTGGGAGGATGTGGTTAAGCATGACTTAAGACAAAAGTGAGGGGGCCCTGTAATAGTTTCGGTAAAAATGCGTTCTGAGAACCACTTTTCAAGCATGATAAATCTTGGAAAACCTCAAGAATACGCATATATGTAACGACCCTACTGATATACACATTAAATGGGTTTCTATGCTACAAGTTGCACTGGGACAGGCCAAAAGTGGAGCGCCACGTCCAGCAGCAGCAGGACTTGGACTTTTGAAACAGGAGTGGCTGCCCTCGAGGGCTATATTTGCAATTGTGATTGGGTTTGAGATCTGCTTTCTGGCAACCTTAAGGTGCAGCACACCATTGGCTCTTGATCTCCATACTTGAGCACTGATAGTGCCTTGTGTGCATGAGGTTTAAATCATTCATAGTAATTATTTCTCTGGTGGACCGGCACCAAGTGGCTTGTGAACTGGTGGTCAGGGAATCCAGACATAACAGATGTCTACTACACAAGTAATTATCTAGAAGGACACTTTTATATCCAATGCGTAAGTATGCAGGGTTGTGTTTTGGTTTTGAATGTCTTCCATGCCAGGAAGTAATTTTTCCAAGGTTGCTGAAATGTTGTAATCTAATTGAAATAAACACAATCTAACAATTGGTCCAAATACTAATTGGAATTTCTGCGGGATAGGCCCTGAGAAACAAAGATGCCGTTACTTTTAACATGAGTAACTAGCTTGTCTAATTCTCATATGATACAAGGACCACGATCATATATAGTCTTCTACCATTCCTGACTTTTAAAATTAGTGAACCCTAAAGTTATACATAGCTGCTCGCATTGTGGCATATGTTCCTTATTATTTAGACTCTAGAAAGGACAATAGAAGGGACACTGGCATTGAACTTTGACACTGTTTATCTACAATCAAACTCACGCTACACATACGTAATCCCAAGAGAACTGTATCATTGGTTATCCTTCCATATCTGACACTGCTTCATTTTAATTCAATCACGGGTAGCCTAGGGCGGGCCTATATGTCTTGTATGCTGATATTGATGTGTACTTTACGATGAGCTTCATCCACTTTATGTGTAAGAGTAAAAAGGTTCCCCTGTTGGGTCGGCAGTCATTGCTAACACATATCGACAGACAAACACATTCTCACCTAACGGCACTTTAAAGTGTCAAGTTTACTTGCCATGCCTGTCTTTGAAAAACTGAAAAAGTAGAGTGGCCGCAAAGAGAAATAAATAAATAAAACGATGGAGATGAGGAAAGGACACAAACTCCATGGAGAATTTCCTTGCTAAGTGTTTAAACTATTTGAAGCCTTCTAGCTGTATCACAATGACATATATGTTTCTATATTTGTTCAATGATAAATATTATGTTTAAATGGAATTTGAAGTTATGCCCACAGAATCCTTTCCTTTGTGACTTGTGTCTAGAGCTCCAACAACACCTTAATCCTTTATCCCCCCACTCACTTTCCTCGAAGCACCATTCTGGTTCTTTCTCATTCCCTTAGGAACTACTATCTGTCCTTTTCCATCCTTGGAGTCTTTCTCTGTCTCTGTCTAATCCTCTACTGTCATCACTAAATAATTCCTCACTGAGAAAAATCTAATCAAATCTGAGTGAGAAAAGCAAAGAATTCCCTGCAATGTGTGTGTGTGTGTGAGTGTGTGTGTGTGTGTGTGTGTGTGTGTGTGTGTGTGTGTGTGTGTGAGTGTGTGTAGGTGTCCACACACGGGCGTGTGGATATTAGGCTTGGGGCCGATGGATGTTTGTCAGGGGTGGTGTGTGGGGGGTAGCAGCATCAAAACGCGACATTGGGAGTGTGTGAAGGGGTTGCAGAGTGGAAGAAGTGCATTTGAAGTCAGAGCACTTAGTGTGAGGAATCCATTCATTATTCATTAGCTAATTCACCATGTATAGTAATTAAAATCAGGGCTTTCTCTTAAATGGAAAGAGCTATAATAGACAGGTTTTTCTACGTACATTATTTAAGAGGGCTTTTGGATACTGTGAATCATGTTTGTGCATTTTAATGATGAACCTTGCACATATCTTTATGTAGTGATATAAGGCCTGAAATCTTCAATAGAAAATGCTAAGGCACAAGGAACTATTAGGAAGGCAAAAATGATTTGTCTATTTATAATAATGTCCAAATATATCAGAAGAGCAAAAGTCTATTTTTTATGTTACTACAAAAATAATTTTAAAACAATTACATATCTGGATGATTGCCATTGAGTATTTTTGTCTTAACTGCACTCGGATGCAGCCGGTGGCATCTCACCGTGACAGGCATGCATTTGGTTGGCAAAAATGCATTTTAATCTTTGAATCAGAAAGAAAAAAAACACTAACAGTAATATTAATACTACCGCATAATTACATTTGCCCATGTTGTTCAAATTTACAATAAATGGCACTTGCTTTTTGTTGATTTATTTGCAACTTTTTCTTTCTGGCTCAATTGTCCTGCAACTCTTACGTTAAATTGTGCTATACAAATACATTTGGCTTTCAATCAAACTATAACTTGTCTTGACCTACAATATATATAGTCCTACTCATCTTCATCCATCTTAACTGTCACGTTACCTTTCAAACTGGCCAAGTCCGCTAGGTCATCTCACTGTACAGGACACTCAATGTTTCTCATTGTCCCTTGAACAAATATTGCCTGAAAAGGTCAATGCATCCCCAAGAAATATCCAAAGATTTGCCAGGTTTAGATGTCGCGTCAGAGTCTAACAATGTATTGGGAGAATTGACATCCCTTGCTTTATTGTGTTTTAGTGTGCATGTTTTGCCCAATAATACGAAACCCTTAAATTGGAGAATTTGCACCCGCAATGGAAACTGCGCCTTTAAATATGTTGCACCTCATCTCCGCACAAATACGGTAGGCTGTAGATAGTATGTCAGTTAGATGTTCATTTTAAATGTTATTTTGTTTTTGTTTGTCATTTGCCCACTACCTATCCTCATGGCCATGTTCTAGAAACCAGTCTGAGATCATTTGAGCTTCTGGCATAAAGGGCGTGGGCATTGTCAGCAACAATACACAGGAAGGATGTAGCATTGCAACAATGTTCACTTGGTACTGAGGGGACCAAAGTGCGCCAAGAAAATATCCCCCACACTATAATATCACCAGCAGCAGCCTGAACCATCGAGAGGAGGCGGGATAGATCCATTTGTTCATGTGGCTTATGGCAATATCTGACCATTCCATTTGAATATCAAAACAAAAATGAGATCATACACCATATTGGAAAGCCTGCACGACTTATATCTTCAGTTTCCTGTTTATAACAGCAATGAGTGGCATCTAGTGTCATCCTCTGCTACCGTTACCACTCTGCCTGAAGGTTTGACTTGCTGTGCATTCAGAGCTGCTTTTCTGCATACGTTAGTTGTAACGAGTGATTATATTATTTGGTTATATTAGTCTGTTTCCTTTTTATCATGTCCAACCCAATTGGGAATTCTGCTCTGACCTCTGGCATCAGTAAGGTATTTTGCCCACAAAACTGTCGATCACTAGATGTTTTCTTATTTTCGGGCCATTCACTTTAAACCCTAGTGATGGTTGTGCGTGAAAATCCCAGTAGATCAGCAGTTTCTGAAATTCGCAGAGCAGCTTATTTGGCACCAACAACCGCGCCAGATTCAAAGTAACTCAAATAACCTTTCTTTGGCAACCGTATGCCTGGTTTGAAAAGCCAAAGATCGTCTTGACCATGAATACATTCCCAATTGTCTTGATTTTCAGACATTTCTGGGGATAATTTCGTTAAAAAGCAGTTGGGCAGGGGTGCTTAATAAAGGGAATGATGAGTGTATATGGTAATTAAAAAAGTATAATAAACAATGTAAACTCCATTTGGAAGCAAGAGCCATACAAAGGCGCTTTTGGTTAAATTAATGTATCTCTCGAAAGAACTAGCAATTGCTGAAAACAAGACAAGGTTGACTGTACAAAGCAATATTTCCTATGATGTTTGCTATCCATGTCCATTCATGACAAAACTGGTGTTTATTTGACATTTATAAAAGTGACCATATTCATCTAATGTTCCCTCAGATTGGATGGTTAACACTTGCTTTCACTGATAAATCAACTAGCCTAGGCTCTAACAACCTTAACATTGTTATATAAAAAATATTCTGTACTTTATCATGTGCAACCTGGTAAGATTGACTTGCCTATATATATATATCCTCATTGTTCCAAGCCATTTATTCTGAGAGCGGTAAATTAATCACAACTAGACTCTCAGTCAGCAGCATCAACTCTGACTTACAGTATAACGTTGCTACATATTTCACGATCATCATGGCAACCTTAGTTAGCAATATGTCTCGGCATCTCCAAAAGTCACAGGAGTTTGTGGATCGGAGAGAAAAAACAAAAATCAAATCATGCTTTCACCTGATGTTACTTCCTATTCACCTGCATTTCTGCACCACATGTAAGGCAACAGACATAGCTAGTGCTTGACCAGTGCCTCCAAGACAGATCATTTTTTAACATGATCTTAACATCACATAAACCCTAAAATGTACTGGTGTAGTGTGAAAAACAAGGCCCTAAGTTGCTTTTTGGACTATAATGTGGGCGTTGGACATGACAGGGAGCTCCAATTTAGGATATACCAGGGGTGTCAAACTCAGTTTGGTTTACAGACCTATGCCAACTAGCTCTCATGTGGAAAGGACCAGTTTATTTTTGGCCAAAATATACTCAACAGCTCTAGATGTCCAATCCATTTTGACTGGGAGGAGCGAATGAATGTTCCTTGTCATTTTAGTATAGTTCCAGGTCAGTCTCTATAATTATTTGTATCATTTCCTATTGGTTTTGGGAATTTCCTGCCTACTTACTGTTCACTGCACACTCTACTGATCTTTGGGCATTTTCAAGCTTGTTCTTTTTAGATTTGGGGGATTTTAAAGTTCCTTGTTAACTAATTGGACGCCATTGACTGTGCTATTTTGACTGCAGGTGGCAAAATAATGAATGTGACTGTGGATAGGAAATAGAGCAAAGTGAAGTAGTGCACACACTCGATCACACAACTCACAAAATGCTGGTTTCACAGAACCCACGTCCAAACAAAAAAGCATTTCATTCTGTATGTGCAGTATGAATAAGCTTCAAAGTACCTGTCAGTCGGCGCAACCCTGGGGGCCGGGTTGGACTCCCTAGTGGGTCGCTTCTGGCGCGCAGACCGTATATTTAACACGCTGGGGCTATACTAAAAAACAACAACAACAAAACACACACACACACTGAGCCATACCTTTTGACTCACACCACCTCTTAAACCGCAAAGTGGATGTTTTAAGAACCCAACAAAAAGAGCTGATATTGTTCCAAGCTTTTCATATGAGCAAGCAGAAAGAACAAATGTACTTGAGGGAGTCTATCAAAACCTGTGGTTACTTAAGCTTATCATTTGTGAAAGACATCAAATTCCAGAAGGAAAGAGATCAAGTTGGAGATGCGAAAAAAAATTGTAATTAAAGCAAGCTGGTGTGTGTGTTCAAATGTAGTGAGAAACAAAAGGATACTTACTGCATATTGAGGGAACATGGCAACCACTGAGCAGTTACATGACATAAGACACAGGGTCCAACTCTTCAGGTCAAGACCTTTACCCCTGCATCTCAAATTTACTAGACCTTTTTGAAATAAAGGTACATAATCCTCCCACAGAGAAGACAGATGGTTTGAAAGAGGGGTGAGAGAGGCCATCTACACCAAGAGGGATGAGCAGCTCCAAATGGAGTAAGGTGGCATTCGACATTACCTAGTATCTTGCACATAAAATGCTGTCCTTTTGCCCAACTGGTTCTCCACATAATTTGAAAAGAGAACATTTGTCAAAGATAAAAGGTCACTGACTTTCCATTGTTTCAAAAGCTTTGTCTCTGAGTCAAACCCAGGACAAATATTGAAGTCACACATGTTCCGTTATTAGACATTGTCATCATAGTGATCCTAATTTTCCTGACATTATCTGAGATAACTTTTCAACCATTACTTTTCAATAGTGATTACCATATTTGGAGTTAAAAGGAGCTAAAGCCTATGCCAATTGGAAAAAAATCTGAATATACCGTAGATTGGTTGACACCTAACCAAGAAGTGTATATTAAGAAACATGTCGGAACCAGTCCTAAAGACCTGCAATGGATGCTGGGTTTCATTCCAACCAATTATAGAGCATGCATTTTCACCAAACACTTATGATTCTGCTTGTTTCAGCAGAAAGTTCATTGGTTCATTGGCTCTAACCCCTGCACCCACTACAGACATGGAATGCTTTAAACACCCCTGTATTTTGATTTAAAACCTGTTCTTACACACTGATGTTTAGAAAAAACGAATATAATTTTATACAAAAACGTAATGTTTTTGATCATTTATGTTTGCCAATGACAATTTGTGATAGACTCAATTATTTTAAGAAACAAACTCGAGTGCAGACCAAACAGCCGGTCCGAGACCTCACCTGATCGCTAGTCTCGGTTCGCTTTATGTAAGAAATTGACTCCACCAAGTTTTGTTCCAAAGCTGAAATTACAGTCCTACACATAACAGACTTCTGTAATTACAGGCATTAAAAATGCTGCTTGCTTAGCAATACACTGGCTAACATGAGTTGGAGTTAAATATGGAGTTATGAGGTGATGGAATGTCTTCTGGACATTTGCGCAAACAAATCAATGTTGCATCAATACCCTTTAATTCGTCAAATGTAGTTGGATAAATCATATAGATATGAGCACAAGTGCTGCAATCTAGAGCTTCATGATTGTTTACTTGTGTATTTTACCAGACCATTTTGTCCGATGATTGAGAGATATTTGTACATGTCTACCATTGTGGTCGAACCTTGGGTCGCTAGCAAAATTGCATTGTGAAAAGGTGCCTAGCAAAAGTACTTTGGTCCAGAACGAAAAAGCTAATTATGGATTTTATTGGTGTGAATATGCCCTTTGACTTTCTAGAAGTGTTCGTATGCCCGCAGCACCTAATACAAACGTTAACCCTTCCTGATGGATAATTTTAACCTTAAACTTAAAGTCCACATTGCTTATTAATAAACCGCTACCATTTAGTTGGGATTATGGTTCAGTGAGATTGTTTCTATAATCCCTGACATTGACTGCAACCAACACAAAATGAAACATAACACACAGGAGCACTGGTATGGATGGCTCTATTAATATATTACAAAGCTCAACTCATCTATTTTTTTGATCGACAGCAAATATGGACAATAGCGCTTGTGCCAGGTGTGGACAAATGATTTTATCTTACAGATTTCTTGTAAGAATGAATGGTCTCTTCAATTAACATTTCTAGGCTTTGTGGCATAATGCTAAATGGGTGGAAGTGACTAGCAGATGACGGAGAGGACGATGAAGGGGAAGTGACAGATGTTGGCTGAAGTCTCTCTCCCTATCTCTCACTCTCTCTCTCTCTCTCTCTCTTTCTCTCTCTCTCTCTCTCTCTCGCTCTCTCTCTCTCTCTCTCTCTCTCTGCCTTGCTGTTAAAGTGGATGCTCATCCCCTGAATACAGATGGTATTACACGAACAATCCGCTAAATGGCTGCAGCACACTAACATGCTGGTATCTGCATTGCCTCACATTAATCTTCACCGCCTTGCAAATGCCCAACACCTTTTGTTAATCGTAGAGCCATGATCCTCGGGTTAAGGTGCAGGCATTTTATAATGTATTCCACATGCACATAGTTCTCTTTGTTTCATTTGATTTCCTATTTGCTGTGATGTGAATGAGATGAGGGGAGTAGCAGTAAGTTAGTAGAAAAAAAACGAGTCTGTCTTTCAAGGTTCCCTAAGGATGCCTCCTCAGAAGACATTGTCTAATGAAAAATACTACTTAAGCAAATAGTTACCCTCTTTCAAGGTAGCATCTCCACTGGTGTTCTCCTTTGTGTAAAGTCTATATCCCGTACTGAGTAATACATACAAATGCTACATATTCTAAATAACATTTGATTGGGTGTGAAAAGGTGTTTATTAGGTCTGACAAGGCAAGCTTGGTATATTTGCACATGCATTTAGTAAAAAATTCTCAAGCCCAAAGTGTGAATGTGTTTACCCTATCCAAATGAGAAGTCAATATGAGAGAAAATGTAATATGCTGATTCGTAGATTTTAACAGAGCCTGACGTGTCCTCACAATGGTTGCAAATTACATAAATCGTATATAAAGTTAGATTTAGCATTGGCACTGGATAGAAAGCTGAGAGCAATACACCTTGCATCGGTCAGCAAAATGTAGCTCAATATATTAAGAAATCTGCAGGAGCTCAATAAGGGTTCTGATATAGTTGTATTTATATGCGTTCAAAATGTCTTTGACTCTGCTATACAGTTTGCTCGCATTTATTTCCCTTCAACGATAAGCAGTGATATTCTGTGAATAAATATCAATGGAGTGTAACCATCTTGAGCCCTATAGACCATCATGTTAGTATAAATTCAAACAAGTGAAGAATACTTTATTCAATGTGAAATGAAAAATGATATGGAAGTATATCTTGGACAATAATCCGGATTATGTAGAATAAAATTGGGATAAGAAACTCATACAATAGCAGTTCAGTTCAACTGTAATTATAATATTGCATTGGGGTGACATAAAGCCGGCTTCTCAATTTATAAAAATTGTATAGAGCAAAACTGTGTTGTGTGTGGCAATGTACATGCACAGTTTCCTCAAAATGTCAAAGATGTCATACTATTGGAATAGTATGATTCTTGTCATTTAAAGTATATAATTGAGAGAGGCATGCTTTCATCAATTAGTTGTATAAGGCTAACATTAGCTACTACGGCCACGTGAATTGCCTTTTTTGATAAACACATAATATAAAGGATATTGGTAATGTAAACAACTCTAGATATTTTTACCAAGAACATTGGACAGATCATGATGTTCCTATCAAGGCCATTGGACAAATAATGATGTTCCTACCAAGGCCATTGGAAAAATCATTACTATGTTCCTACCAAGGGCATTGGGCAATGCATGATTTCCTACTTTTTGAGTTATATGTTCATTACTCTACATGATGTATTTAAATCTTGACCAAAGAGAAGTTTGGGGGTCCAGAATACATCTGCCAGAGTGCTTTGTTGTCTTTCTTAAAAAAATATCTAGGGACAACTTAGAGTGTTCAACCAGCCCACCTTGCATGTTTTTGGGATGTGGGAGGAAACCGGGCCGTTATTCTATCCTTTTTAAATTCCATTTCTTTTTTTTTTTTTTTTTTGGGGGGGGGGCACATTAACATCATGTATTTATTCATTTTACATTCCGCTTACCCTCAAGGGTGGTAGGTGTGCTGGCCAACAGCCAACCGGCCATTAGTGGGGGACTCCCTGAAATGGTTGCCAGCCAAATGCAGGGCACAGTGAGACAAACAACCATTCACGCTCACACTCATACATAAGGACAATTTAGAGTGCTCAACCAGCCTACCATGGATGTTTTTGGGGTGTGAGAGGAAACTGGAGTACCTGGAGAAAACCCACACTGACAAAGGGAGAACTGCTATCAGTTTAACCCCTGAGAAATCAACTAATTACCAGTACGTTACGTAAAATTAGTGGGTCACCAAAAGATGTTTTATTTTGCCTCTAACAGCATGAAAATTAGATATGTGGAGTGTATATAGTTAGAGCAACTAGCGTTTGCCTGGCTAGACTATTGAGGGGCAATGGGGGCTTGGATCGTCACTTGTCTGCCATTTTACGTCGTTACAGCACACATAAAATGTAAATGAAATGGTTTTATGATCCATTCATTCATGCGACTTAATTTTAATTCCTAAATTATGAAAATGGTTGAGTTAAAAATTATGTATGCAAGGTGTGACATAAGGCGTGAGAATGGCCTGAAATGCGTGAGAGACAAACTCATTGCACGAGTTGAGTACCCTGCATACTATCTCATGGTACATTATATTATATCTGTTCTATAGATTAGTTACTGACTGACAGTTGCACTGCAACTGTTTTTCTGTTGCTAAGTAAAACAGCCTAACCCTAACCCATTAAAAAATGACAATTATTGATTTAAAAGAGGGAAAATCAGGAAATTAAATTTACATCTATACTCTTCATTTTAATTTGATCCTAAAACAAAAAGACGGCACTCATGATTTACTTTCCTGGGCCACACAAAATGATGCGGTGGGCCAGATTCAGGTTCACTCGTCTGATTTCGGTGAGGGCGGGCATGGGCTTCCCTCTAGTGGCAATGTTTCTGAGTGTGTATGGTTGATTGATTGTTGAGTGCCCTATGGCTGACTGGCGACCAGTCTAGGGTGTAGTCTGCCTTTTGCCCGAAGTCCGCTGGGATAGGCTTCGACAACCCACAAAACCCTTACAAGGATGCACGGTACAAAAGATGAAGAAATGGAATTTGTATTTGCTCTGCTTTAGATTTAGTTTTTGTAATTCCCAATATAGATTGAAGCACATTGCCTTAGCTAGTATCTTCAGCTATATGTCCTGCCTTTGTCAGAGTTCTCACCTCCTCTCAATCTGATGGGCCTTCATATGGATGATCTATTCGACAAGCCTTCAAAATAACGATGCTGACCTTCCCGATATGGTCAACATAAAAGGTTGGTAAAGTTTCATGTGCAATGGCCAAAATTGTCAAAAGGTAAGATAACATTTCATGGGCTGCGGGATAACAAAAGAAAATACTATAAAACCCATAGAGCCCTTGTTTTTCTCTATGCTATTCATAGCCAGTGTTTTTTCCCTTGTGCTATACATAAAGCAAACCTTATGCTCAGATTGGCACTGCCTTGTACAATAAATAAATGCTATGAAAGGCGTGTGATGAAATAGGTAAAGTGGCACATCAAAGGCAGATTAAATATGGGGGTGCGTTTCGTCCAGTAGTTTTGTCCCAGCTCAACAACCGCTTCTGAAACACTGTGTATTAATGCAAACAATGACCTAGAATGCAACGTCTTGGCATGCGAGCAATGGTTGGTACATTTTGCGGCAGCTTTCTTCCAATTCTAATGTTGTTTTTCACTGTCACATATTAGTACACTCCTGCTCATTGACGCACATTCTACAGTTGAAACCAGATGTTTACGTGAAATAAATAACATGGCACATATGTTTTGCTCATTGCCTGACATTAAATCAGAAATCCCGCATGTTTTTTGGAATGCGGAAGGATCCCAGAGTACCGGGAAAAAGCCCACAGAAGCATGGGGAGGACAAGCAGAGTGAGGATCAGCCTGGGATGCAACCCTCGACCCCAAAACTGTGAGGCCAGCGCGCTAACCACACCCCTGCTGGGCTGCTTTGTGAATGAATAAGTACTTGTTTATTTGATGTTTGAACAAGAAACAAAAGTTTCTAACCTCACATTTTCTTTTTGATATTTTATATGTTAGCAGAGAAAATAAAGCATTAGAATTATAACTGTAAAAGATCTGAGTTAACGTACTTATACCCATTACAATAGCCAGCTTCAAAGTTGAAGACAGAGTTAAGAACCCACACTTACTTTTGATATTCAGAAAGAAAGTTGGTGCAAAGAATTGTCATAATTCTATAAAAAAAACTTGGAAAATCACTGATCTGTATTGATTGCTTGAGCGAATCTTAGCTGCAGTCAGGCATGCATGCTAGAATTGATTAACTCTGTGAAAAGCAAACTACTGCAGTACAACAAACCAAAATGGTGACACGAATACTGACTCAAGGGCTACATTAAATTGATGTAATTTTCTTTTTCTTTTTAATAGCAGTTTTATATCATTGTACTTGTGTTCATTGGAGTTTTATATCCCTCACAAGTGACGTAATTTTTTTTTTTCGTTTTCAAAGAACTATACATTGATGGTTTCATATTTTGGTCGAGGGGAACTGTGATCTATTTGAAACCTGATGAGGACCACAAGGGTATAAAACACTTTTATTATCTAATGGGTGAAATGGACTATAAATCTACACCATTATAGTGATTGACCAAGTGCACCGCAGTTTTAAAGTACTGTAGACAAGGCTTTACTGAATGAACATGAGATGAATATTAATATCATTGTCGATTAATTGTGAACTTGATTTGCCTTTGCTGTTATAAATCATTTAAAAATATTCACATTTACTCTCTCCATTGAACTCGACTTAATATTACATATTGACACAGGCAAAAATCGTGTATGAACACAATGCAGGCCATGTTCGTGGCTCATGAGATTTTCTGGCAGCACTCAAAAGGCAAATGTGTTATCTGCTTAGATCGAAGGAGTGCTTTAAAAAGAGGACTTCGTTTGATTGGACATTTTGTTTTGTTTTGTCTCTCCTGGCAGCCTTTGAAAATGAAAAAAACATGTTTCTAGGATAAACGGTCAGCTCTTTGTTACGTGACAAGTACTTGACAAAAAATATGTCAAAGGGAAAGTGTTTTCTTTTTGGGAGCTCTATAAAAACGGGCCAGTAGTTGATAACGCACCATAGAAAACAAGGTAGACCCTTTACTCTATGGCTTCAATGGCAAGGACAATAGATGGACTTAGCAACAATTTTTTATCCATGTTCAGATGAAATAACCCTGCACAAACGGTGAAGAAAATGGACAAGGAAATTGTCAAAAATAACAGCAAAGCAAGATCAAGAATGGAGATTTTAGTGACTTTTGTACTCTTGGTAAATGACCCATGCCTCTCAATATAAATGCAATATAAAATCCAAATGTAATTCAAACAAAACAGTTTGCAGATTACATTTACGCAGCAGCCTACACAATGCTTTCATGTAATCAAGATACACAATACTGATGGGCAGGCCTATTTACAAAAGCTAAAATAAAAAATAAATAAAAAGAGGGGACCAGGGGTTCCATCTAAAAGGTTAAATGCACACAAAAAAACCTAAAAACTGTAAACATACATTTTGTGGGGTGGTCAATTCACAGCTAAAGACAGTGTGAATATGAGTGAGAATGGGAAGATTGGCTTTATGATCCGTGTGAATGACTTGAAACCAATTCAGCACGTTTTAACCTTTCCTAGTTGGGGAAAGATGTAGCTTGGATAGGCCCCATATATAGCACATATAGAATAAATGGTGTACTTCAGGTGACATAAACTACAGAAAACATCAGTAATGCTAACCTGAGGCCAAATGCAAATTGAACGATTTGTGGGTTTCCGTATAGCCTTGACTCCATAAATGACTCATGGTATGACGCAAAACATGAACATTTGTTACTTTGGCCTTTGGCTGTAGCTTGAAATATTGAAAATTAAATGCTAATCATCTCACTAAACAAATCAATATTTTTTTTAAGGATCCCTTAATGTCTCCTAATAGTATCACGCAACATTAGATATTCGTTCTCGATGAGTCACATTGAAAGTTGGGCAGAAATGCCGAGGCACAAAGCGTTCTGTTTTGCCAAATGTTGCAGTGTGTCACTGGAGTGCCCTCAGTGGAGTAACAATACAGTTGCGAGTTTGATTGGGTCACACACAAGTGGAATTTTAACTGTACAGATATCATAAAGACACCAATGGATACTCTGTGTCATCACTCACATTTGCTGTTGTTACAGCTTGGCTGCTGGAGTAAAACTGCTCTATTCATGCACAGATCACCACCATCTGTCTAACACAAAGATGCTTCTATGCCAAACTGTGAAAGTATCACATTTAAAGGGAATGAGAGGAGACACCTTGAATGGCAGCAACTTAACCCACTAAGAGTAAAATCCAACTAAATGAGGCACACATGTATATGCTACATGAGGCAATATATCTTAGCTGGTCTTTTATATAATGTTCCTGAATGATTTTGTAAAGACGGCAGAGAGAGAATAAGTATGATAGGCCGAAAACCTTTACGTTTCGGGCACATTTTCTGCTTGGCCCAGTCTTTTACTTAAAGTCAGCTGGTATAGGCTGCAGCTCACCTAAGAAACAAATGAGTACAAGTATTCTAGTATAAAATAGATGACTATTAAGCCAGGCAAATTGTGTTTCAAGAAACTACTTGTAACCCACAGTTTTCTGCATATAGCCCTAGTCACACTGGTGTTTTGAACGTCTAATTTGTTCATGAATATTACAACGTGCACCATTTGGTTCATGAATATGAAATAGATGGAACGACAGGCTCTCGCCATAATCAAGAGTCGACACACACACACACACACACACACACACACACACACACACACACACACACACACACACATGCACACAGACCACAGTGCGTCATCATCTGTGCTCTGCTCCGACAATTTCTTTGCTTTATTTAGCCAATCACAGATCGTCTGAGCAGAATGTTGGTGTTGGAACCAATCATCCATGAAAAACGTGTGAATTTGCCAAAATTTAGCACCCTGGTTATGTAGTTCAGTTGAGTATATCTCGAGCTGTCTCTCTCGTCTGAGTTGTCCTTTTTAGTTGTTTCCTCAATCTTATATCAATACATTTATTCATTAAAAATCACTGCTTTTTTTGTGGAGACCATAATTCTCTGTCTTTCCCAGAACAGAGACAAAAATCTGATTGACAGATTGCAAAATGAACACGATGCAAGCGCAACACTGACAAGTGGAGCTGGAGAGCAAACATTGAAGGCTTTGTTCCAATAAGATGTACTGCAACAAAATGAATATTTTTGCAAACAAGACTTTTACAAACATTACACTGAAGAAACAATCACAAGGTGAATGTGACAAATTGCCTGATGTAAGCTTTTTGTGAAACAATCATAATTATTTCCTTTCCGTGAACAGAAAAAAAAAATCTGATTGACAGATTACAAAACGAACAGGATGCAACAGAAATACTGACATGTGGAGCTAGAGCGCTCATATTGAAGGCTTTGTTCCAATATGGTATACTATAATCACAAGAATATTTTTGCAAAGCGAGAAAACGACTAACATTACATTGGACAAATATTCACAAGATGAGTTTGACAAAATGTGTGATGTAACCTTCAATATGGCCCACATTCTGGTATTGCTCCTTTATTTATTTATTTAGTGAAGTTGATTGATTATTTTATGTTCAATTCTCTGTTAAAGGGACACAATATCACCAAAAAATGCTAAAAAAAAATCAGCTCTCTTTGCGGACAAACTCTACCTCTACAAATGTATATATTTTTTTTAAAAGGAATTGTAGTAATTAGCAATGAACAATTATAAGCTTCATTTATTTAACTGCTGATGTCAAGCCAACTAAAAAAAATGTAAAATAAAGTGCAAAAGGAGCACAAATATTGATGGCAGTGACTGGGATGCCACTTTGATAAATATTAGGGCATAAACTATTAATTTCCTGATTAGGCTTAAATTCAGCAACATTGTGTTTCTACTCCAATTGTGCTTTGGACAGAATAAAATGAAAGCCGAAATTGTTTATTGGCGAAAAAATACTGCACTACAGGTGGTAACCAAAGTAGGTTAGTCAAGCAGACACTGTCCTTAACAGGACAGTAATGATGATCATTTTCATTACCAAGGTGTAAATGGCATAATGATCAGGGATCCCCCTTCAGTTTTCATCCTTGTTCCCTGCTTGGATAATTAAAGTACAAACAGCAGGTGTTATTTAGAGGGGCTTTCAAAATTTAACTTAAGCAGTGCATCCATTGAGCCATTAGAGTGAAATACACAATGTTTACTGAGTGTAACAAATTTAGGCAGTGTTGGAAATAATTAAGACTGGAGGATTTACCGCCATCATTTTAAAAGCATAAGAAATATGATGGGATGCATATGTAATGAGAAAAAAAATCTAGCAAAACGACTTCATACACTCCCCATTTTAGTCGCAGGTGAGATGAAGTGGGGTCCACCTATATTGGGCATAGCCACATTCAAATACAAATTCATCACGGCAATGGACGGTTTAGAATCATCAATTAAACTAACATTTGTGTTTTGGGATTGTGGGAGGAAGCCATTGTGGGGAATACGGACCATACGAATTCCAGACACGAAAGGAGCCAACATTTAGAAACCCCAGCTACAGAACTGTGGGTGAGACATTCAAATCATTAAGTTGCCATGATAGAGAAAAGCCATGCATATTATTGTCAAAAAAAAATGGAACTCCATTAATTGATTACAAGGTATTCAAACATAAATCTTCGACTGCATTCTTATAAAACGGAGTAGTAAAAAGATACAGTAGTGCTTATTTCTTTATGTACTGCAGTGTAAGCCACTTTTACTACACCGTCATCCTTAAAATAGTGATGCTGCCATGGTTTAGAAAGTGTCAGCATTTATTAATCCAAACACTAATCTGTATTTTAAAGCACATGCTGTTAACTTGGATTTTGAAACAATGCTGATTACAGGGGAAATAATATTTCCTTTAAAGGATCCTTACTTTAAACTGCAAAAGAAGGTGTTGGAGTTGTGTACACATTATTATCATTTATCACCACATTTGCTATATTTAGTATAAGCTTTGCCTGTATTTGAACACATTCTTGGTTTAGAAATAAGAGTCGCCACCATTTCATTTCTTGCCACCACCAAAGGATATTTAACATGATGTGCCAAGACGTCTTGGAGCCATTGTGCCTTCTGTTTTAACTATCACGATTAGATTGGGATGTCCATGTAATCAAGACTTCAGAATGTAAAAAAAATGGACAAGAGAAAAGAAAGGGCAGAACGCCATTGGGGAATTGTCACAAGCTGTCCTCAACTTCCATTCTCTTTATTACAAAGTGAAAATACAGAAGGTTGTTTTTCCTCATTCTCTATGCATGTTTTTGTGGATGTCTAATAGCGACAAGATGATATATGTATGTATATATATACATATATATATATATATATATATATATATATATATATATATATATATATATATATATATATATATATATATATATATATATATATATATATATATATATATATATATATATATATATATATATATATATATATATATATATATATATATATATATATATATATATATATATATATATATATATATATATATATATATATATATATATATATATATATATATATATATATATATATATATATAGCACAAGAGCAATTATTTATTATTATTATTAAAACAGCTTTTGTCATTTCAAGTACAAATAGGCTTTTGTTGTTGATGAGGACGACGAAGCCTATGTCCTATTCTAATTATATATATATATATATATATATATATATATATATATATATATATATATATATATATATATATATATATATATATATATATATATATATATATATATATATATATATATATATATATATATATATATATATATATATATATATATATATATATATATATATATATATATATATATATATATATATATATATATATATATATATAGAAAAGCTGTTAAAATAGTAAAAAATAATAATAAAAAATAATTGCTCTTGTGCTCTTCTGTCTTAAGTTGTCGCCCTACGCATATGCCAGTCTGCGACAAAATAGGAAGAGCTTTACCGGTCTGCGGTGAGTAAAGTTTGGGGACCTAAAGCATGTCACCGAAAAAAACAACAACTTTTTTTCCTCATATTATTGATGATACAAATTACAATAAAGTAGATCATATTAAAAGTTACTTTTGTTTGTTTTTCCCTGAAATTGAGTGACAATATCTTCTCATGGCACATTGTAACAAGGTTCACCAATAATGTATTAGTACATGGCAGCAAGGGAACAATATGTTCTAACAGCCTTGTTCCGTCACAGAAAACACTAGTTGGGGGGAAAAAAAGAAGCTGTTGTCATAAAAGGAGTGAAATGTAGGAGAGGCAATGCAGAGACACACTACTGAGGGAATCTTGTCAACCATAGAAGATTTTCTTTTTGGTTCAGTAGTGTTTGACTGGGGGCCAGTTACTGATGTTTCATTTCTGCCAAATGAAACAAGTCTCCATTCCAGCAGCTACAGTCCGCATAAAATGTTAATATCTCACTTAACACAAATTCTAACACTGATTTTGTTGCTCCTGTTATTGATGCAAAATAAATGTCAAGATTGCGGGAGACTTCAGGGATGATACAGTAGCACCCTGATACACTGTTTCACATGAAATTTCTCAAATATAAAACCTGTATTTGCAATGTGACATCTCCAATACTAGAGGGAGACAAAAAAAAATGAGGAGGGGGAGGGGGGGCGTGGCATGGAACATTGAGAGACAATCATCACTTCAGCTATTATATTCCAAATTCTCTGAGGGAATATCTCACTAAGGCAGAGTAAATTTGACACTGATAAGCTGACAATGATATTTGCTGGGGCTTTGAGGAAAAGCCCTTCCAATGATTTGCTATCATTTTGATTGTGAAGTTTGAAGTGAAACTCTCATAAGAGGATATTTCACCGCCAATTTTATTGCAAAGGGGGCATTTATTTTTTGAATACTTGGACTTTAAACACATGCAATCGTTGAAAAGATACTGTTGTTCTTTCTGTAAGACAATTGATAGCTGACTAAAGATGACTCATCTTTCACACACTCAATATGACTAACTTTGTCCTACTGAAAATTGCTAACCAGATTTGGACTTTGCCATTTTACTATTGTTACTTTAACACAGGGGTCGGTAACTTTTTTTACGAAGAGAGCTATAAACAATTCATATTTTCAATCATTATTCCTTGAGAGTCATACTACGAATGTAAAGGTAAAAATACATGAAAATGTTATTTATGAATCATTTCACCACTTTGAAAATTAGAAAAAAAAGTGTCTGAAGGCTTTTGAGAACATTTTGAGCTGTTGCTAATCAATGAGTATCAATGAGAGTATGCATGCAGAAGAGTCTAATGAAGAAGATGTATGATTAAAAAAGGCGCTAGAGATCATGTCGGCACCACAGTTCCAACGTGACGCTCCCATTGGTGCGTTCGGGACTTAGGTCTCTCACCAGCGATACCCATATTTTACCACACAAGTTAGCGGAGAGCCATATACACCCATCAAAAGAGCCACATTCGGCTCCCATGCCATAGGTTCCCTAACCCCTGCTTTAACATAACATATTTAACATTTGTTTGTTCTTGCTTTCTGACAAAATATAAAATTGCCCATCCAAAAATGCAATTGAGCGGTTAAAATTCAAATGAAAACATTTGCCAGAGTGATCCAGCAAAACCACATACATGTTGGGGTAGTAGAAAATGTTGATGTTATATAAATCATATAATCAACAAAATGTCCCAATCCTCTCCTACCCGTATTAATACCATAAGTTAGTGCTTGCATTTTCAATGGAGCCTAAAGAATTGGCAAATTTCTGAGAAAATCTTGATGAACACTATCTCGAATATGGGATGAATAAAGTTATCCAATCCATAAAAAATTGAAAGCTTTGACAGCAGTGTGCCTTTTCAGCTGTAACTTGTCTTTTAAATCCACCTCCAAAAGCTGAGAATTCTGCTTTAAATTAGTAAGGAACCGGGCCTCATTTCAAGTATAAGAAGATTCTATGGGTAATCCGTTTGTAAGAATATAGCGTATTTTCCGTGCAATACTTGGTGGTAGTTTAATCGGTTTTACATCGGTGCCTATTAAATAATCAGTGTCTTACACTGTGTGATTTAAGGCGTCAAAAAATAAAAAAATAAAGTAAAGCCCTCTCACTAAAATCTCAACCCTTTTGTCAACTAATGCTAAATGTAAGGAAATAAACTCACTGGGTTATTGTATTGTTGGTTTAGTACAATCTTTTCCAAATGTTAAGATGTAATTTGCTTCCAGTGTTCATCTTTATGTATAATAAGTACTTCAAATATCTTGATTACATTTCTGAAAACAGTCACTTGTCAATTGTGTAGGTGTAGAGAGATTTCCAGGGATTCTATGTAATTTCAAGCATTAATGGAAAGTGGTTCGCTGTTGAAGCGGCACAGGCAGCAATGTACCTAAAAGCCTGAGCGTAGCCTTTTTATCACAAGACCTTACTGGGAATATGCTGAAAGGGGAAAAAAAAAGACTAAGAGGGCTACAATGTACATAAGTGTTATTATGACATTGACACAGACAATACACATGACTTCTAGACAAACATACAGTAAGAAGAGCCATCTTTTTGAGGTATCAGTTCATTAGAAAATATACACGGGAGTGGGATTTGCTGAATAATTCCCTTTCTTGTGCAAAAAAAAAGCACATCCAGACATAACATTGGATGCAAAATCCTTCCAATCTTGAGTATCCTGGATTTACGGAATTTTTACTAGCCCAAGGCATTTCAGAAAACTGGTTATTGTATGAAGGCACACAAGGAAAGGTTCAAGGAATCAAGTCTATTATCGGGCAGTCTCAACTCAAACTAAACTCAAATAGCACCCCCTCAACTCTCATATCCATGTCACCCAGACAGATACAATACAGCTTCATATAGACTGTGCTTTTGAACTTAATACACACAGGTTGGAAAGGATTCAGTATCTTTCCATTTTATCTCAGGAAAGCTGATAAATGATGGCCAATCCCATGACCAATCCTTGAATCACAGAATAAAAGGGTGAAGGCTAATATGACATTATCAGATGAGGAACCATACTAGAACGCAAAGCCTCACAAAAAGAGAACACAGAGGGAGATAGAGAGGCAGACAGAGAGAAAGAGAGAGAGATATACTATATATATACAGAGAGAGAGAGAAAGAGAGAGAGAGACAGACAGAGACAGAGAGAGAGAAAGTGAGAGCAAAATTCTGACAACTCCTCCATCAACTGTGAGATGCAGCTGGGCTATTAGCGAATGAATGTTTGGGTTTTTGACAGGTTGAAATTTAGTCCTCTAGTATAAAAGCATATTTCAGCTCAATTATGAATTCCATCAACTTATGGGCCTAAAGAACTAAGTTTTGCACAAACAGCTCATCTGTTGATGTTTAAAATGTGCATACATTCATAGACTTTAGCCTTAATAGTAAATGGTATATAAATAACATATTTTTATACTTTTAAGTTGTTTTCCTAATTATTTAGCCTCATAAATTTTGTATTAAATTATTGTTTAGGGGTATTGTGGAGGGTCATGTCAAGTGTTGGAATAACCACCACATCATCAGGTGGCCTGTAATGAATTTATCTTAATTAATAGCAGTTTAATTGTATCATACTATACGTCAATTTTAGTTGATTATAACAGACCATAATAATCAAGCGAATCAAATATATACGTGTGTTACAGATGTGCATATTGTTGGCACTTAATATGAACATTTACATTGTTTTTCATGCAAAATACTTGAAAATATCCCCATAAAATAAAATAAATTGTTTTGAATGTTAGAATACATATAAAAATAACTATACACCACAATTTACTGTCTTTTCAAGAGGCTTAAATGATTTCAGGGCAAAAAAGAAAAGAAAACTACAATATTTTTTAACGTTGCAGTTAGTTTATAGAAAGGACATCATTCAGTGTGTTGACAACATGGCCACTAGAAGGCAACAATTCCCAGCAAAGCGGCATTGTTAATAGTGAAAATAAAGTTGAAGCGCGACGATTAATATAACGTTTTTTGTCCGGGTAAAAAAATCATGTGTCTGTGATTGTTGTTATATGTGTGACAAACATTTTGGAGCGAAAACCATACGGCACATCAACCCTAGAGCGGGGTGGTGAAAAAGTTAGACACTAAGAGCAAAAATTCTAGACAGTGAGACTCAAAGAGCCCCACCACGCAGTAACCTGCCAAAACAGACAAACACACACACCAAAAACACACAATCAAAACCATTTTATCCACCATCACACTTTCTTC
The DNA here is from genome assembly GCF_051989575.1 of Stigmatopora nigra. Classification (NCBI taxonomy): domain Eukaryota; kingdom Metazoa; phylum Chordata; class Actinopteri; order Syngnathiformes; family Syngnathidae; genus Stigmatopora; species Stigmatopora nigra. The sequence goes on along the minus strand of NC_135510.1, from coordinate 13,343,637 downwards.
CCCTTACAAAACAACATGTTCATTTCAAGCTAAGTGTACACCCTCAACACACATCATATAAAACGTAGCCAGAGTTAACACATCAACTACGAGGCAAAGAGCCACAGTACTAACAAAGTAGGAAAAGAAGCAAAGAGCCACATTCATTTCGACCAGGATCCGTATGCAGCTCAAGAGCCGCATGTTTGCCACCCTTGCTCTAGGATGTGCAACAACAAAGAGCTGGATGTGGCCATTCAGAGTGAACCAATCACAACCTGCTACTGTTTCAAGTGTTCCAACCACAAATAAAATTTGCTGTTATACTGTGTTATTTCCAGACGTTTCTAAAGTCACGTTTTACAGCAAAAGTAGAGGTCTGCAGAAAGCTTCTACAGCATCAGAGGGAGCTAGCTCATTGTTCAAAGGTGTCAGTCAAGTGAAGGGTACAAAGGAATTTCTAAGACACTAACTAAATATACCATGGGGCACAATGACGATAGACTGTCATCTTGGCGCAACAGTGTTAATATTATTTTAGGCATGGAATATAATGATGATGTAAATAATATCACAATGTTTAAGATTTAACTTAGTAATTTTTGATTGAATAATTTACATCAAGGGCGGCCTGGCGACTGAGTGGTTAGCGCATTGACCTCACAGCTCTGGGGTCCCGGGTTCAAATCCATGTCTGTCCACCTATGTGGAGTTTGCATGTTCTCCCGGGCCTATGTGGGTTTCCTCCAGGTACTCCAGTTTCCTCCCACATTCCAAATACATATGCATGGTAGGCTGATAATACACTCTAAATTGCCCCCAGGTATGAGTGTGAGTGTGTCCCTGGGCACCAATACAGGGTGTCCCCCGCCTCTGACCCAGCGTCAGCTGGGACCCCCTCAACCCCAATGAGGATAGGCAGTTCAGAAAATGAATGAATGAATAAATTTCCATCAAATGTATACTTTCGGTCTCACCGAAAAAAGTGTCTTAGTGATCACAGCATCTTTCTCCTTGTGTCTTTTATTTCATATTTGCTATGTACAAAGTCATTTTACCGAAAATTAAAGCGCTATATTTACATCAGCTCTGCTTTGCGTAAATGTTGTCACTGTAAGGCACCGATAATTAAGGATCATAATTTACCTTGCAGGTTATTTGAAAAGCTAGGGGGAACACTTATTTTTCCCCCCGGTATCAGTGGTCCTTGAAATTGCTCAGTAATTAGCATCCCACCATGTTTAGTGTTGTGAAGGGAAAAAAAAAAGAGAGAAGGAAAAAGGTAAGGTTCAACCTACTCTATCATTATTTTATTGACACAAAAAAAGGAATCTATGACTTTTATGAAATTTGTGTTGTTGCTGCATTTTGCATTGTTCAGCCCATAATATTGGTTTGAAAACTGTTGTTCAGGTGTGTGAAAATAATGACAGGAAAAATGCAAACCGACATAAAGATTGAGGATAATATAAAAGCACGGTACGGTGTGGTTAAGTTCACTATAAATGCTTTAGTTTAAGATGGCAAAATGTCACCAGAAATGGTGACAGCAAAAAAGGTACTGTGTCCCATCAAGCTACTCATTTATTTACATATTTTTTATTCTCACAAGCATCATAGGTGTGATTGATTCCAGCCAAAAATGGGCAACAGGCAGGGGACACCCTGAATTCTGAATTGCTCGCACAGCATTAGCAGAGCAAAAACAAAAAAACATTTACGCCCACTCATACATAAAGGAAGTTAGAATGCTCAACCAGCTTACTATGCATTTTTGGGGATGTGGGAGAAAACCAGAGTACCCAAAGAAAACCCACACAAGGGGAAGATGCAAACTCCACACAGGAATGTTGGAACCCACCGTAATTGAGCCCTCGATTTCAGAACTTCATGATGGACGTGCTAACCACCTGTGCCCCATTAAACTACTATGTAACATAATTCTACCCAAGCATTAGACAAAAAAATCTTTGAATACAGGATTATTTTGCATATTGCTGCACTATAGTCAAAGAGTTCACAATCATTATACATCTTGCAAGCGCTAAGTAAAATCCACCTCCTTCACAAGAGATAATCATCAGTCAGGCATAATCCATGACTTTAGATACTTGTTGGGCATTAATAACTGTTGCCACTCTGGTAAGTAGCGGACAAATCATTTAACGCATTGCAACAGATATATGCGCTGTCTGAATGTTTTGTTGTTTCTTTACGTTTGCCTTGGAAATTAATTGTCAATTATGTCAACTGTCGTCTTCTTTTTAGCTCACCATCAATCGCCTCTGGCCTTGAGGTTCTGACTCGTCTCGCACTCAACCAATTAGAGGACAGGAAAATAACGAGGTCCCCTTACACCTCAGCAAAGGCTGTTACGATGTCAGAATTATTCAAACACAACCCATTTTTTTCATTCATTCATTTTCAGATTGGTTTTATCCCCACAAAGGTCGCAGAGGGTGCTGGAGCCTATCACAGCTGACTTCGGGCCAGAGGCGGGGGGCACCCTGCAACGGTGGCCAGCCGATTGGAGGGCAAGAGAAGACGGACAACCATTCACACTCATACCTAGGCGCAATTTAGGGTGTCAGCCTACCATGCATGTTTTAGAATGTTGGAGGAAACTGCAGTACCCGGAGAAAACCCACACAGGCTGTGGGAGAACATGCAAACTCCACACAGGTGAACCGACCGAGATTTGAACCCAGGAGCTGTGAGGCCGACTTTATTCTTCAAATTCAAACTAACTATCAAGTTAGCAAAATACAACACTGGGGATCAGAATTTACTTGATAATACTCAGCAGAGCACGGAATGAACAATATCCTTACTAACACAAAAGTAAACAGGGGAGCAAATATACACAAAAAGTGACAAGACAATGAGTAACACCAAAAGGACACAGGAGGCTGATTGAAGGACAAACATGGAGAAAGCAGATCACAGGTGAAATAAATGGACAATTCCAAAGAGAAGGCTATTACACTTGCCAGGAGAAAACAGAACGTGGATTCTGATGAGACAGCGGAAAAAAGTGTAGTCTTAATTGTAAGTCAGTGAGTTTTAGGCTAGGTTAAAATGACCTTCACGACCTACCACAAATCTAGACTTCCTAAACCAGATGGAACAGGATCATTTACACACACCAGCTATAAATTATAGGTAATTATTATTGTTATTGGTATATGGGAAAGGGCGGCCCGGCAGCTGAGTGGTTAGCGCGTCGGCCTCATAATGGGGGTCCTGGCTCCAAATCCAGGTTGGTCCACCTGTGTGTTCTCCCTGAGCCTGTGTGGCTTTTCTCCGGGTACTATGCTTTCCTCCCACATTCCAAGACATACATGGTAGGCTGATTGGACGCTCAAAATTGCCCCTAGGTATGAGTGTGAGCATGACAGGTTGTTTGTCTTCTTGTGCCCTACAATTGGCTGGCCACTAATTCAGGGTGTCCTCCACCTCTGGCCCAAAGTCAGCTGGGATAGGCTCCAACACCCCCCGCGACCCTAGTGAGGATAAAGCAGTTGAAAAAATGAGATGAGATGAGAGATGAGGGGTAGATGGGCAGCTTTGTCATGTTTAGTGTTTGACTAATAAAGCAAAAAATGATTTAAAAAAAATAGCACCACCCGTTTTGATTTCTTGTTTAAGATGTAAATTTGTATTCAGTTTAGTTACTGAACAGAACAACTTGTTTGAATAGTTGAATGTGCAGCATGCCTTCTTAATGTCTGACCTTTCCAAACTCAATTTCTAAAGCTCAATGAGTCAGCTCAAATTTGAATTTGAAAGGGGGATTCATTTTTTCTTCTTCTGCCCGTTCAAATTGGAAATGCAACAGATGTCATGTTGCTGGAAAAGCATTGTATTCCATGAGCCTACAAACGATACGATGAAGTCGTCTCCAGGCGCAATGGAAATGGCAGGCTGCCTCCTCCTGCAGTCAAACGCCGTACTAAACACCTCCATTTCACCGATATTCCGTTTTCAGTGGATCAATGGTCTTAATTTTCCCACCACGGTAGTATCATTGAAAGAATGTGAATATGGTTGGATGAATTAGTCTCTGAAAATATATGTAAGTATAGGTCTACTGTAAAAATGAATATAACAGCGACAACAGCAGCAAAAGAATGTCATCACACGCCCCCAAGAAGGCATGGTGTTATTGCCATAATTATGGTTTTTCATTTCATGGTTTTGAATTGATGGTGCCTAAGTGCATTTAATAGAAATAATTACTGCAGTTATGATTTTAGTATTGTGTTAGCGCATAGGTATGTGACACCTGCTTATTTGCCCACTAATTAAGGTAAAGTTGCCTTTCTAAAAACTGAGCATCACCAAACAGTAGAGTGAAAATGTGTAGGCTCACTGGAGGTGAAATTCACATTGTTGGCTGTGTCATAAACTTAATGTTCACACTGTGGATTTACAAGTGTGCTCTTGAGGACAATACCGTGCATTTTTATTGTAGAATGCTCTTTCCTAATTCAGCCGCTTTACAAGAAAATCCAAACTTAGTATTTTCAGATTTTTTTTCTTAATTTTTTATGTTAGCACTTGCAATATTAATTCCAAATTCCCCATTTTCATCTAGACAGATTGACCAAACTACCACAAGATATTTTTAAACACTCTACTTTCTCTCTCTCATACACACACCTTGTTAAGTCAGAGTTGCAGCATCACATAGGCACAGGACATGCATGGTAAAAATAAGACCCATAAGGGACATGTGCTGTGCTCAGGTTATGTAGCTTGGAAATGGAATTTTTTCAAAAGGAAAATGCATGTGTTGAATCTTTTCCAGAAGCTCACTCTCTACTTCCAAAGTCCTTTTCCTGCCAGCCTTAGATGGCCCAATCCGGGCGCCCTTTTTGTGCTGCAAACGTGTATGCTGAGAATACCTGAACAGAATTTGAATTACCATATGACGTCTCTTCTTGCAATGATGTCCTGCTGGCAACAGGGAGTCTCACACATCCGTGCTCCTAGCAGCAATTTGTTGCATAGCTCTCCTCTTCTACCAGTTCTATCTATTTGATCTCCATCTAGCAAAAATCTATACGTCTGAACGGTGTATACATTCACGTACACACGCGCACAAAACGCATACGCACGCGCGGATGCGGCAGATAGCAAGAAAAAAGAAGCACAGGGGATGAAATGGACGTTGCAAGGCATTTTTTTAAAAAAAAAGTATATTCTCAAGTATGAAATTGAAGTACCTCCGTTTTCCGCATTGCAATCAGTCAATGGGAGATGGGTTGAATGTAGGTGAATGCAATCAAATACTTACGCATTTCATCGGGGGGATAGAAAGTGGAAGCGTTGAATGGAACATCAGCAGGGCCCTGGTCCCCCGTTTTTGGAAGATTTGCAGTACGAGCGAGACGCAAATCTCCATGTGAGAGGGGCTTCTTTTTTTGGGGATGGGGGGGCTGCTGCAGTCCGAGTCTCCTTCTCGATCACAAGTCAGAATGCTCTTGCCTGCGAAAAATGCCAAAGACTGAAGAAAAGTGTTGCGTGGATCACGAATCCACGCCAGCTGCTTCTTCGGTAACCCCGTCTATTGGACCGGTACCACCTCTATAAACGGGACGGCGACCTGAAGATATTCCGATCTGGACCGAGAGGGGGGGGGAAGATCCTGCAGAGTTTTTGATGATGGTGATGGTGGAGGTGGGGGGATGGTGGGGTGTGTGGGGGGGATCGAGTCGAGTCTGTGATGGCGCCCTTGTTACCCAAACCAGTCAAGCCCAAAATTGACTCCCACTGGCATGTTTTCCGTTGAGGGAGAGAGAAAGAGAGAGAGAGGGAGAGAGAGGGAGAAAAGCAACTATAAATGCGCAAACCCACGTAGATCTAAACCTGAAGGTTTGTGCTAAAGGTTCGTCAATCACCCCCACTTGAATGGTTTAGCAGATACATGTGAAAATTGACATTAAAAGGTATTGCCAGCAAGGGAACACCTCCATCCAAAATTTAAAAAAAATAAAAATAGTCATTCCACTATAAGCATCACACGTCTTGGGACAGGGTAATCGGCAATTTCAATCCGATCGAATGTGGAAAATCGCCATCCCGGTGTCACCCCCACCACCCCAAGCAATTCGATATATCGATTGTATAAGCGCGGCTATTAGAAATAATTCCGCCGCTACGAAGTGGCATCCGTGCGATGCAAGCGAAGCAGCTTTTGGCCACCGGCTTCCTTCCTCCCACCTCCTCCTCGTCCCGCACGTGCACGCGCACGTAGGGACTCACGGGAGCCTGCAAGTGTGCGCATCACCCAGGGACCACTTTGGATGGGCGTCCATCTGCCGTTTAATCACACAACGGTCGTCAATTATCAGGGATCAATGGCATTAACGCATTAACTCTATATAGTGCGTGCGCGTGCATGATTGTGCGCGCGCTCGCGAACAGTTCATGAGGTATGGTTGCCACCTACAGGCGTTCTTCTCCAGTCCACTCATCACAAACTCATCCTTGGAGTGAGTCAGTCAACATGTTGGAATTTACCATGTTGGCCCGAATATAAGACGGTGACTTTTTTTGCATTGAAATGAGACTGAAAAAGTGATGGTTGTCTTAAATTTAGGGTCTGGACATTATGTCCATTCACAACGCTAGACGGCGCCAGATATATTGAAAGCGAATGCTCTGATTTTTAATGTAGTTATTGCAATGTTGTTGTTTTATCACAGTAGATTGGGAAATTTACATTTCAAAAACAGGAAGTCATTCATTTGCAAATGTGATTGTACTTTTGTTTACATAAATAAATGTTCAGATATTAAGATCTGATTCAGTTTTTGCATGATTTGATCGAGGCAAAATATTCTCTCGAACATATTGTTATAACCATTTGTTTCAGATGTACTGTGATTAAGTTCTGTATAAAAATTGAATTTCGTTTTTAAAAAGTTTTTCCAAACTTGAGTTTTAAAAAAGGTATCATCTTAAAAGCAAGATCGACTTATATTCGAGCCAATATGGTAATATTGAACACCACTGCATGATGAATCCATTTCTTTGACATCCACATCGCCAAAAAAAAAAGTCCAACTGTGCCTTCTTATGTGACGTTTAGTAGTTGCTAGTAGTAGTATTACTAAAATTCCAACAACTTACCGGCAACCAGTTTAGGATTCCGCTCAAATTCAGCTGGGATAAACTCCAGGGCTCTGTGACCATGAAAAGGATAAGCAGAGTTAAAAAAAAACATGGCTATGTATACATACACATGCACACAATCATCACTTTTGTCTATTCCCACAGCACCACAATCAAACAGTCGATTTTCATGTTAGACTTGGCACACCCGTTTCACACCGGAGGCCTTTCCTGACACAACCCACAAGCGAGAACCGAACCCAGGCCACAGCAAATGGCAGCTGGAGGGTATAGCTAAAACACACACGTTTAGAATAGGACATGTAATTAATTGTACAAAGTACATTATAATAAAAAGGTAGAATGTCAAGTAAAATCTGTTTCATTTTTCAAGGCAAAAGTATTTCTAGCCAAGTAGTACATACGAACATAACATATTGAAAGTGTGATATTTTGACTCAGAACCTCGCAGCCTGGGATCCTGGGTTCGAATCCAGGTCATGTTGACCCGTGTAGAGTTTGCATGTTCTCCCCCGGCCTGTGTGGGTTTGCTCTGGGTACTCTGGTTTCCTCCCACATTCCCAAAACATGCAAGGTAGGCTGATTAGACACTCTAAATTGCCCCTAGATATGAGTGTGAGAGTGCATGGTTGTCCGTCTCATTGAGCCCTGCGATTGGCTGGCCACCAATTAAGGGTGCCCCCCCGCCTGCTGCCTGTAGTTAGCTGGGATAGGCACCAGCACCCCCCGTGACCCTTGCCAGTGTAAGCAGTTCAGGAAATGAATGAATGAATGCCCCAATGGATTATTATTGACGAGCCTCATTCAATCTGACAGTCGGGACAAAAAAAAAACAGCTCAATATATTGCAAAAAAATACCATCAGTTAAAGAAAATATAGAATAAAGTAAGTATATATGTATGTATATGTATGAGTCTGGGAATACAATGAAAATATTTTTTTCTAAAATTCCATATTTTCAAATCAATTTCTCCTTTTTTAATAGTTTTAAATATCAATTGGCCGTAACAAATCACACACTAAATCGGTAGTTCAGCCCAGCCAAACTCGCCGGATTATGTATTCATTCAAGCATTGTCCTAGAGGTATTAATTCTTGCAATGTGGAAAAATAAAATCCAATTTGAGACACTGAAAAGAGTTCCAAGTATACACAGTGAGGCTTGAAAATAGTCGAACATAGGCTGCTCCATTCAGATTGCATTTCTTCTAATACGCAAATCTGATATATCAGATCTTTTTTGTGAGACTGTTCAGACTAACATTTTCTATCATGTCCCAATAATGTCCTACATGTTAAAGAAGAACAATAATAAGTTAGGTCAGAGTGAACTGATCCACATGTGCATCTGTAGAAAAATATGTCATAAGGCACTATCACGCTAAATAGAAATACTATGCACCTCCATCCATTTAGTCCTTCAGGTTTGTTATGATTTCCTGCCCGTGCCATTTCACATGTTGCTAAGCAATAGAAATTGACATCATCCACCTCTTTATTCCGCTACATGCCTTGCAGTAGAAAAAGTGTTGTTTTTTTTATTGATAGATACAGTGTTATTTACTGCAAATCAAATTCATGGCAGACACCTTCCAGTGTTACATTGATTGATTTATTGTCATGACATGACAAACATGTAGTTTCCACATACATGAAAAAAAAGATTAATTTGGTAGGGAAATATCTGCTATACTCTTTAGGAATTAATGAATATAGAACAGTGGTGTCCAAACTACATGACAATTGACCTGCCTTGCCTTAGACCACTGTTGTGCAAGACCTTGTGGTGAAACTTTGACCATTTAGTGGCAAAACAAACACACCTTTTATCCACCAAAATGCTCCATGAACAAGGCACAACAGCAGGGACTTACCCCTTGTATACCAGTCCCCCGTGTTTATGCAGACTGGTCTATTATGTTCCAAGACACACTGTTAAAAAAAACAACAACATTTGCATCACATTATATACATTAATTGCATTGTGGTCATTGGTGCACTTACCTCACGTTATTAATTTATGTTGTTGACTACTTATTTAAAGATTATTTATTCAGAATTATTATTTATTGATTGTTTATTTAATTGCTGTTGTTATGTGCACTTCGTGGTGACGCTTTAACTCACATTATACTTGTATAATGACAATAAATGCATTCAAAGAGTCCTTAAGATTGGGAAATTTTCTATACATTTCTTCACTTCATTTTGTAACCCATCTGTGTTTACTTACTTTCAAACCTGATCCAGATGGAGGGGAATAAAACGCTTACAAACATTGCATTGCTGCGCTAAATCTAAGTTTGGCCAGCTGGACTGTATGAGCCATAATTTTCTTACAAGGAACACTGACATGTTGAGCAAATGTTTTATTTTCATTTCACTAAATTCTTTACTTTCTATGCAAAAAAAAAGAAAAAAAAATGTGATGTGCACTTGACTCTGGGTAACTCACCACAGAAGTCGATGAAAGGTAGACATGCAAATAAATAGACTGAAAAAAAGAGAAACTGAACTCTTATGCTTGGCAAGAATATCATTATGACAAAACCTGTTATTGTGTTTGTATTTGACAGAAAACAATGTGGAATAAGATTGTTTTTAATTTAGTTATCATAATTTAATTGTCAGAATGATTGTCATGCACAATGATTACATTGAGTTTAACTAATGCCTGCACAGGGTAGTAATTGTTCAAACAATCTTAGTTATCAATGAGATTGATGTCAGAAAAAGTTTTGAGAGCACAAAGGTACACAATACAAAGTGTTTTTTTTCTTCAATCATTCCATGCCACTTATCCACAAGAGGGACACATAAATGCTGGAGGCTATCCTAGCTAAATATTGGCAGTAGGTATGGTACACCCTGAATTGGTTACCAGCCAATCCCCCTAGGCACAACCAGACGAAAAAAATATTCATGCACACACTCATAACTATGGACAACTTGATTGTTGAATTAGCTTACAGTGTATGTTTCTGTGATTTTGGAAGGAAACAACATACAAAAAGAAAATCCAAGTAAGCATGGGGAGAACATGCAAACTCCATACAGGAAGGGAATAGCTCGGGATTTGTTTTCAGAACTGAGGCAGGAAAGATAACCACCCATCAACCATGCTGCCGTTGATGTATTTTTTTGTTACAAATGTTTTTATTACCATAAAATCTTTGAGTCATGTTCAAGGTAAAAAAAAAATCATCCATTCATTTTCCATCCACCTTTTCTTACAAAGGTCAAGGGGGTGCTGGGGCCTATCCAAGCCAACTACAGGCAGTAGGCCTGGGCACACTCTGAACTGGTTGCCACCCAATCGCAGCACTCAAGAAGATGAACAACCTTTCACGCTGACACTATGACAATTTAAGTGTTCAACCAGCCTACCATGCATGTTTTTGGAATGCGGGGGGAAACTGGAGTACCCGGAGAAAACCTTTGCAGGTATGGGGAGAACATGCAAAGAACGCACAAGAAGGTCGGAACATGCTAAGCACATGGCCTCTGGGCTGCCTTTCAAAGAACAGTCATAAACCTTAATGGACGGTGCTTCCCTCAAATTACATTATTGAAATGGAATTTTCTTGTACATGCACATTACAAGGAAAGCCTCTGAGGATTAAGAAAACATAACACGCTGAGAACATTAGCTGGGGCAACGGTCAAAAATATTGCTCCTGCAGGCAAAAAGGACGACTGCAAATTATATTAGGAATAAATGATTATGATTAATTACTCCAGGTCTCCCTTGAAGTTGAATGCCATTTAAATACATGTCATGTAAATTCAGACGCATGCCGACAGATTTTGGGCATTTTAATTATGAATATTACCATAAACATAAGCACCCAGGTGTTTGTGCAGTTGCCTGGGTTCTCTAACGACATCCAGGGGACCCAAGTTGGATTTCTGGTGGTGGGTTGAGTCAAGAAATGCATTTTGTGTGAGAACGTGTCTGCTAAATGTAACATACAAAACAAGTAAAGGGAAAAAGCTGAAACAAACGAACGGATCATTAACTCAAAATGTCAGAAGCCAACACAACGTTAGTGTATTGTTTTTAATACGAACTGTTTCACTTCTTAGCATGAACTCAAAGCTCAGTAAGTGTAAATGTATTGATGCAAATGCTTTTGGCAATGAGGAATGCAAGGACAGCAGTTAAGGGAAATTTAGTACGTCTTGGTATTTTGTCATGAACACTGCACACCTCAAATAAAGTAAACCTGGTGAATTATGATGCTTCTCTTTGGTTTGAGTGCTTCCAGCAGTGAGAAATGTCAAAATCAATGGGTGTCTGTTGTATTTGATGTGGTGGGTGTAATCTGAGTTAGAAACATAAAACATTCACTGGGCACACCATCAGGTGATGTTATTTGTACATTCACTTCATTTTCTAGTGATATAAAAGATAGAGAAATACAAAGTCTCTTTGAACAAAAATAAATGAAAATGTCAACTGATTTTGAATGAAATGCAATGCTTTTAGTGTGATTACACCAGTATAATGAGATTTAAAATTGTCACCACAAAGTGCACAAATAACAACAACAAAAAAGATAAATAAAAAATAAATAATCAATATATAAGTAGTCAACATCATATTTTTTTAACATTATTTTTTTATTATTAATGTATTAATGAAAAATTTAATAGAAAACATATAGGTCATATTCACCTGTTTCCATTTACTATTTTAATGGACCTGCCTTTGGTACAGTCTCTAAATTTCCCCATTCTGACTTTTGATGATTACGCCACATATAAACTGTCAAAGTGCATGCAGCATAATAAGAGGCATGATTCATTCAAGTCTGAGGATGGCTAGTACTATTTTATTGCAGCAAGAATAAGAATTAATTTGGAAAAACATAACAACCGTAGTGAATACATAAAGCTCCTGGTACGTAATTGGATGACTTATTTTTTGAATACATGAAATCAGTTAGAAAATACATATATGCACAAGCTGAATGATAACCAGAAGCCCTTTTGGTCTGATTTTTGGCAGTTTTTGTTTTAGGTGTGCTTAAAAATGCGTGTTGTTGTCATCACAAACGCAAGCCCAGTGTCATCACTTCTTTCTAGCCCATAACATCGCACACTTTGTGAGTCATTCGCTTTTCCAATTAGGCAAGGACCAATACCACAGAACCTTTAATAGGCACATTTTTTTGCATCCTACAATGACTGAGCAACGTTCATTCATTCATTCATCTTTCATGCCGCCCATCCTCGAAAGGGTTGCTGGAACCCAACCCAACTGTCTTTGGGAGAAAGGCAGACTACACCCTAGTCTGGTTACCAGTCAACCATAAGGCACACAGTGAGACAATGACCATACGCACCCCCAATCATATCGCCACCAGCGGGACTCAAGCCCACGCCAGTCCCCACCGAAGTCAGGCAAGTGAACCTCTACAACTCATGTGTAGGCGGATAGACTGAGCAACATAGAAGTTATTTTTTAAAAGATGAGATTTACATTTTTTATAGTGACCCGCACAAGTGCAAAACTACTTTTACGTATTAAAATTTTTCACACGCCCATTTAAAAACAAACATCTCCTTTTCTAATGGCACATTTCTTACAGTGTCAGTCACCCTGCTTGAAATGTGGGTCACTCGTTGCCATAGGCTGTCTCACTGCTGATTCGTAAGTATGATACCAGATGGCAATGCATCTACAACAACTCTCGTAGCTCCGATGTGAGTACAGACAAGGTGCTTCCGGGGAGTGTAAGATTTTCGTGGGTTTCTAAAATGCTATTTTTACTTTTTTGTCACCAGCCGTTTCCATTCATCTCTCGGTGACGCAGGAAACACGCAATTTTGGAGTGTACACAAAATTTTCAACAGATGCTTTTGCTATTAAGTTCGATTATTTTGCCTCTGTATGAATATGGAAATGTCTTAATACATCCCAATTGATAATTTTGAGGTGGGCTGGAAGGTGAGTGGGTAGCACGTCAACTCACAATTTTGAGATCAAGGGTTTAATCCCTGGTTTGGACCTTCCTGTGTGGAGTTTATATGTTAATATGAGAATGAATGGTTGTCCGTCTCTTTGTGGCCTGTGATTGGTTGGCCACCACTTCAGGGTGCCCACCGCCTCGTGCCCATGGTTGGCTGGGATTGGCTCCAGCACACCCCGCGACTCACAAAATTGAATTATAACACATTGAAATAAGACGAATAGTCATTAAGATGTACCTGGTCCCTAAACAATTGTAGCAAGCTTTATTGTGTTGCAGACTCAAGTTGTAAATTATTTACATATGAGTTAAACATAAAAGGAACGTTAATCAAGTGAGGTAACCATCACATTGCGTTCATTTATCTTTTCGAATCCTGTAAATAGTATATTACTATGAATGTTCCTATGCCCAATTATTTATAAATCACTGTTTCTCTTACAAGCAGCCAGGTAGGGCTTGTAGCAAGACCACCTTGAGGGCATTTTACAAATCAATACTATGCTCGTGGTCAATACTATCTCCTTAAGAGAGGAGTTAAGATTGATTGTCGTTAAGCACTTTGCAGGATAGAGAGAGGATGAGGACAAGTCATAAAACGCCTCCACACCACGTACCTATCGTTTTTAGCTGCAGCAGAGTGCGGCCAATCAATAGGAATAGGATCAGAAAAAAAATAATGAATGAAAGAATAAATTCAAGGAAAGTCATATTTATTTGAGAAAAAAACAGTTAGAAAAACAAGTTGGTTCAATCTTGTCCGGACTTTTGCATATGGAGTAAGCTACCAATAAATGTCTGCCTTCCAGGCAAATTTAGTATTTTGGTAACAACTAACACTATCAACCATTTAAAGTATATTCTGTGTCTCAGGCCCAGTTCTAGCTATGGGGAATATGGGCAACATCCCAGAATGCAATATACGTGAGGGCGCACGAGAGCCCTTAAAAAAAGTAATAATAAAAGAAAAAAGAAAATCTACATATCTATATATATACATATACACACACACACATATACATATATATATATATATATATATATATATATATATATATATATATATATATATATATATATATATATCTATATATATATATATATATATATCTATATATATATATATATATATATATATATATATATATATATATATATATATATATATATATATATATATATATATATATATATATATATATATATATATATATATATATATATATATATATATATATATATATATATATATATATATATATATATATATATATATATATATATATATATATATATATATATATATATATATATATATATTATAATTATTAATATTATAACATTTTAAATCTCACACGAGGCACATGTTGATGCCCATGTATTGATCATGAACCAATGTCGTCTGCACTTAGGGTTGCCAGATCAGTAAGACAGTCATCATCCCCATCACACTCTAAATATAACCCACCCAGTTTGTTTGCTGGATGCTGCACCTACCTACGCACATACTGACTCATGCATTCTTCTTTTAATTAAAATATAAAGCATGAAAAAATAGAAAAATACACAATATGTTCCCCCTTTTAATGAAAAAAATCGAACTAAAACTTGTAAGGATAATTGGTTAAGATGATTGATCGATTGAGTGATTTATTGCTTCATTGATTGAACTTGAAAGCAAAAAGAAATAAAGGTCTTGATACCTTTATATCTTAAATCTGATTTTTTTCTCCCTCATTTTGGAGTCAAGGGACAATCAAACCCCTCTGCTTACCTTATAAATAATTGCCAAAGCTGAGTGGAAAATATTGGGAGCTGTAACCAATTTGTGTATCTTGAATTTCAGGCTAAGAACATCACTATTAAACTAAGATCTAAGGTTAAAATGATTGAGGAGACTGTGGCAACTTTTCGGAGATAAAGATTCAGATTAGGTATGTGTTAGTGTTAAATATTGATGGACAAGATTGAGTTATTTCAAAAGGGTACAGATTGAGCCGAGATATCACTAGAAGTGGTTTTCTACTGGAGACACCAGCACAATAAAATAAGGTATCATCAGCATAAAATCACCATTAGCTCCTGTTACAATGTGAACTGAAGTTTTAATATCCACCTCTGAATATGGTAGGATGAATGGCAACAACTTTGTCGTTCGTCTTTGTTGTCTAAGATAGTGTACTGAGGAACTACATTGAAAATATTCAGCTATTTAGATGTGTTTAAATTAATGTAAACACAGTTTCTCTTAGAAATGTTAAAAAAGTGCAAAATAAAACAAACACAAAACAACATGCAACAAACCAATGCAATTTATAACATTTTAACTGTCTGTTCAAGTGTGAGTTTGTCCTTTATTTGATATAGCTGCACCAAAACTATGATGGAATACACCGTTTTTTTTAGCACATCTTCAAAACCATCACATGAAAACCTAAAGAAGACAGCTTGTGAATTTTTTCAAACTCGTGTAATCATAACCAACAAATAAACTTAATTTAGAGAACTCTAAGATGCTCGAACTCCCAATAAGGACCATCAACGAAACAGGAAGTCCCTATATCTCCAGAGTCCTATTGTCATTACTCACAAAGACCCCCTGGATTCTCCATCACTCTAATTACACTCTACTGCCTACTGCAGTTCACCCATGGCATATTTTAACGAGGAAATCTTTATGATCCACCAACAACCTTCAAGCAACTATCCTCACACCCACTGTAACACCTTCCCTCGACATATTCCACTGTCTAACTTACCTCTTCCCCAGAAACATTATATACCGTCCATAAAGCAAAAAATTCCACTTAACAGTCTGAGCCCCTCAATGAACCTGGTTCAGCTTTACTTCAATTTTCGTTTCAAGTTATTAAAGCCATCTTAAAACACTTTCTCAAAACTGAAACTCCCCCTAATTCTAAACCCATCCAATAACCCCATACCAAAACGGGGAAAAAATATTTGCTGACATGAACGCCAACATTTTGCATGTGCAATCTTTTATTTCCAGAATATTATAGAAAAATGTCACTGATAGTGTAGTGGTTCATTTGCCTTACTTAGGTGGGGGCGGTATAGGATCCATGGGCAATCAGTGGCATGAGGTTGAGTGTAAAAAGCTATGATGAAAATAAATGAATGATACTAGAGAAATACATTCAAACAGCATAATACTCTTGCTGTTGTTAGCTGGTATAGGCTCCAAAACCCCAGTGACCCTTACGAGGATTAGCGGCATATGAAATGAATGAAGGAACAATACTCTATGTAAAAATATTAGGGATGTATCAAAATGAAAAATCTTTGCTGAAACCGGAAACCAAAAACAAAAAGCCAACGCAGATTCCTCCTCAGCCATTCATTCACTGACCATCTTGAAACGTGGTAGCTATGTAGAATGGGCCAATATTTTTCGAACCACTGGAATTACCACATGTGGTGAGTTACTTTTTGTGAACAGGAAATACAAATTCAGCTAGGTGACACCAGTATTTGTTACGGGCACCAATCAGCAGTGAACTTAAAACATGAACACAAAACAGTGAAAAATAGAAGCGGCAATGGAAAAGAAACCTAAATGTTCAGAAGGGAGCTAGCTACAGGGGTTAATTGAAGAGATTTAGTTGTTTGTGGAAAACATTAAGATATACCAGGATAAAAATCTCCCATGGAGGTAAAACAATGACCAGTGTGATAGTGTGACGTGTGTAGAAACATAAGAATGTGCTGAGGAAACAATGAAGCTGAAGGTCTAATGTATTTACAGAAGCCAACTCCAAATAAAGATGTCTTGCATTGAAAACAACCGTTGCGCAGCTCTCACCATGACTCATTTCTATTGTCCTGATAACACGAGCATTTTACGCATAATCTTAATTGCAAGCACCATAATTGCTGGGAAAATACACTAACCTATTAAGATGAAAATAACGTAAAAAAAGGTGGACAAAGGCGCCATGCGAGTTGTACATGGGTCTTTATTTGTTCATAAAAATGGACAGAATAAGGACAACACAGGGACCCATGAACTACAGACTGTTCCTGGTACATTGCAGGTGTAAATGGAGTCATGCTCTTTAAAAAGGGCAAGGCACACTTCCTTATCCATTATATTTGAGGCTGTGTATATCTATGTGGGTTCGGAGAGAAAGAGGATGCTCTCCAGCTGGGCCTGGGAGATAGGCGGAACAGACGGTGACAGATGACAGATGAGGTGCTGTTGCAGTTTCCTAAGAGCACAGTAAGACCTCTCTTCTGCTGGCAAGTCTAAATTATTACATAGGCTTTGCAGGCGTTTGTAGCAATCAGCCCAATCTTGTCATATTCCAAACTTTGGGTTTTGTTAGCTCATTTATCTGTTTGTTGGGGGAAAAGAACATCTTGATCTCACGAGAGCAGTAGATGCCAGACTTTTAAAAGTTCATGTATACATTTTTTATGTGATTTTCCTGTTTAGTGCCACATAGAGCTGGAGTCTATATAAGACAGACTTCATCCTGGACTATTCTCTAGGTATCCACAGGGCAGGTAACAAAACTGAATTACAAAAAAATACCCAGAACATGCTGGAAAGACTATAGAGCAACAGCATAAGGTTTGGAAAACAGGCACAAACTGTATTGCTCATGATTTTTTTTAGAAACTGCCCAATAAAAACGAATCATTGCATCTGCCTAATTTGCATGTTGTGGGAGGAGCTAATACAAAAAGAACAAATGACATCTTTAGATAGGATGTTTGATTGGGAGGTGAATAGCAGCACATGTTTAAGTGCCATTGCGGAGGAAGCATTTGGAAGAGCTCAACAGTGAGAGAAGGAAGTCCTGGTTTAACTGCTCTGCTCCTATCCTGACCGCTTGGAATAGAGAAAATTACGACTAATTTATTTAATTATTTATCTCTGTCCTATTATCTACAATTTTACTTTGTCTGAGTAATCACTTTGTAAACCAAAAAAAACAAGTGCTGTCCTCCAGCCACAAACTACACCTAAAGGCTTCTTTACCTGGGACATCAATTTCAGAAGCAAGTCTTTTAGAAACTTTTGCACACTATTATCTTCTTTTTTCTTCCCACACATCTATTAAGCACTTTAAATCAAGAAATATAACCTAATGACCATAAACACGGGGAAGCAACCTTAATGTTTGAAATGTGTGCTACAATTTGTGCATGCGGGCAATTTCCCAGTATTTTTCATTTTTGCAATGTGTGCTGTGGTAAACATCCTGTGCACCTGGGGGTGGCGGGTGGTCAATATCGCTGAGTGAAGTGATAGGAATGAACCAGACCACTTTAGCCATTGATTAAGAAATACAACAAAGAAAGCCAGTAAAAGGAATTGCAAATAACTAATTTGTTACTAAGTAAAAATGCCTGCACTGAAAAAGGTCAAATGAGATTAAGATGAATTGTGTAAGCATGTACTGGTGTGTGTGTGTGTGTGTGTGTGTGTGTGTGTGTGTGTGTGTGTGTGTGTGTGTGTGTGTGTGTGTGTGTGTGTGTGTGTGTGTGTGTGTGTGTGTGTGTGTGTGTGTGTGTGTGTGTGTGTGTGTGTTCAGGGGACGAGGGCACAGAGCATTTAGCTGAGCAAGGCTCTACACAAAACATTGCTATTATACCGTGGTAACAACAGCCCAAAAGGTTTGCCACAAGCTTTTTGAGATTTAAATGAGACAGCCTAGTTTGTTTAACACATCGCTGTCATGTTTTTATTGAGAACACTTGGGCAACTGTCAGCTCAGGATAACCTCGACAACTCTTACGGCCACGAGTATACAGAACAGGCTCTATCTAGTATGTAGTCTGCTTTATTTAATTTCTGAAGGATGGTGTAGTTCCTGTTGTACCATACAGCTGATTTTCTATTTTTACTACAAAGTTCAAACCAAGGACTAATCTCACGCTCTTGTATCATCTGAGGCAGCATTCCGCAGTTTATAAAAAAAAAAGAACTGTCTCTTTGATGGTAAAATATGTAGCCAATAAAACAATGTACCATCCAACCTCAACTTGGCTCACGGTTCCATTGATGCAGATGTACAAGTAACCCGATTAAAAATGAGCCTGCCAGATCTCAACTGGATGTATCCAATCATGTTATGCATGAAAGACATTCTGGAATTTGCAATATTTTAGCAGTGATAGCAGAGATAGGGGTGGCTGCATAGCCAGCATCTTTCGTTGGTGTTTTAGAGGAGGGATGTTTGCCAAGAAGAAACTAAGTCCCTTACAAATCCATTCATCGTGAATGGTTGTCATCTCTCCAATCCATTCAAATTTGATTTGGCAAAATATCTATTGCATGACAGAACCTTGAGCTTCACTTCGGGGGAGGGGTGGAGAGGTAATTGGTAGGAGGAGAGCAACACACATGCCGAAGGAAACTAAATGAAATGATTCCCAGAGCACATGCGGTGTACTTTAAATGAGCTAATAGTTCCTTTTGAAGCGATAGTTTAAAGCATGAACTCAAGAGAGCTATTCACAACAGATCCTCATAGGAAATCGTCTCTGAAATTCATCTTATTTGTTGAACTCTAATGGAAACTTGGGGGAAAAGGGCCAAAAATTCAGAACTTGTGTTTTAAGTTTGACTGTATTTCATGACTTTACTAATGTATTGCACTATACTATACACTATATATGCACTAAACATAAAGAAAAAAGTATACCCTAAAAGCAGATAAAAGTTGGATAACCCCCTTATCATTTTGGATCTTTCCTTCAACCGTATGTAGTAAGATTAGTGACAACTTGAATGAAAATTTGTGTAATACTCTGGTTGAAAAACATTAAATATTTTACAACCCACAGTGATGTCACTATTCAGTATTCATGATAAAACAATTCTCAAAACTTTACTCTATCTACAGATTTCAATTGCGTAGAATATATTTCAAATTTTCTGAGAAATTCTAGTTTCATATTGTGGTTGTAAACGTAAGTGGTTATAGGATGCCTACAGTGGATCTTATGGTTGATGAATATTGTATATGAAGCAGAAGTTGTGATTCGATATGAAGTAATGATTAGGAGTCAAATGAGAAAAACCCTTCCTGCCAATCTATATTAATGCAAAAATATAACAGTGATTCGCGCTCTCGGCAGCTACACCAAGAATTAGTACACACACGGCCAACATCTTTAGATCAGGGGTTCCCAAATAGGGCCTTCGAGGGTCCCTATATAGTCTGTTTTCCATGTCTCCCTCCACCAACCCATCTGAATCAAATAATCAGGATCGTTATCAAGCTTCTAGACAGCGCGTTGATGAGTTGATCCTTTAATGCAGGTGTGATAGTGGGGGGAGACATTGAAAACAGACTGGATTGGGGCCCCCGATGACCAGAGTAGGGCTCCCTTAATCTAGATCATGGGTGTCCAAACTAGTCCTCAAGGGCCTCAGTGGGAGCAGATTTTCATTCCAACTGAAGAGAAGGATATATTTTTAACAAATCTGATCTGTCTTAAAAGTGTAATCAGGTGATTGGTATCAGGTGCTGCTGGTGTCAGAAGAAACTTCATTGGTTTAACTGTCTGTGCTGGTTCAGTTGAAACAAATCTGATCCCCTTTGTGGAATAGTTTAGGCACCCTTGATCTAGATGGTCGAGAGTTGAGAAAGAGAGAGCGAGAGAGAGAAAGAGAGAGAAAGAGAGAGAAAGAGAGGGAGAGGGAGAGAAACTGGGTTGACAATGGACCTTTCCTCTGAAAGAATTGCTTATCACCTGGTTTCATTGAAGATATATGGCGCATACAACCGTTTAAAACATAAATTTGTCTGAAAAATAAACATAGATGCACCACAAACTTGGGTTGGTTTTGGTCATTCTTGTTGTTTTTGTCTGGCAGACAATGACTATATAAATTGACTGATTAAATTGTTTACTTTTCAAGAAAAATATTTTAAAAAGCTAGGGTGGTGCACTGTCATTCTTGGAATATGTTGACATTGCTTCTCTCTCTCTCTCTCTCTCTTACTGTCTCCTGCTTCCTTGCTCTTTTCCTTTAACATTTCTATCAGCAAAGTCAGAGCAAGCAAGAAAATAAAGTATGGTCTGGGCGAAGGGATTAAAGGAAGAAGAAGGCCTAGAGCAAAGTGCTGCAGCTAGTGTGATAAGCATGCATAAGAGGCTGATTCACATTAGAGGTTGGCAGACATCAAACCATTCCTGCTTGCAGAGGACATAAGCAAATGCAAGGAAACGATGCATCAAGAGTGTGGAGGTGAAACCTGTAGAAGCACTGGTAACTGTAGACTAGCCCTGTTTATTCAACGTGACGCGTATAGGCTAGTAACAATGTGTGTTTGCAGCCTTTGGCTTAGTCCATCATTATCATTAACTCATTATCTTCACACAAAATCCAGTTATTCAAGTGATTATTAGCTATTCACATATTGCAAATCTTTCTGTCTAGTTGTTCACATACTGAGATGTTTCTGTCTTAATGAATTACCACAGATGAAACATTTCAAAACTAAATCAATGTCAAGTTTCTAATTGACAGATTTGTGACATTTCGGAGTAGCAGAGTATCATA
The DNA here is from genome assembly GCF_051989575.1 of Stigmatopora nigra. Lineage (NCBI taxonomy): Eukaryota > Metazoa > Chordata > Actinopteri > Syngnathiformes > Syngnathidae > Stigmatopora > Stigmatopora nigra. The sequence continues at coordinate 13,322,000 of NC_135510.1, read as the reverse complement.
CAATTAAAAAATAGTCTGACATGAGAAAAACCCAGGCATTATCAAAACTACTTGGTAGAAATATATAAAGATGTACGGTCAGGTAAATGCAATAATAACAGCATTAACACAAAAACTGTGTTTTTTTTTATTTTTAAAACACACGATTAGTAATTTTGGCCCTTTCCACACCCTGTATTTTGGACTTCTAAGTCAACATGTGTGCTCTTGTGGCTGCAAGAGCTGGCCAAGTGAGCCAGAATGGTTGAGAGGTGAAACTTGCTTCGGGGTTTTAATGTCCAATAAGAGGCATGTTGGGGACAGCTTGATGAGCGTGAACCTCCTTGACTGATTTTTTAGCAAAAATAAAATAATTTGACGTCTGGACCAACTCAAGTCGTTTTGTTTATTCTGGATTGATAAACGCATTCATAGATAGTTTAGTCACTGTCTTTGAGAATGCCTTTGATGTATTTTTACTCTGTGTGATATCTGTGTTAAACACATTCACTTGAAGAGATTTTTTTTTAGGCTGAGCGCTACACACTTGATATTTAATCATAATTTCAAATAAAGCTACAAAAACGTATTTCTGCAGTTTTTATAGTATTCCCACCAAAAAACAAATAAGCTTTTTCAGGGAGTTCACATGAAGTGCAAACCTGAAGAGAGTCATTTCAGGTTGTGCCACTGAAGATTGAAGGGCCTTTTTTTAATTTGCTTGAGAAAACAGAAATAAGTTGACTCATGAATTCACAAACTTTTTGCTAGATCTGCATAGTTAATTATTATTTAATGTACATTTTTGCAATCGTGGCACTTATGTTTTATGACCATTCCACAATCTCTTTTACTGCATGATGTTGGAAAACAGCAATTTCATCACGGTTAGGTGGTGAAAAATGTATTTGCATCCACGGTAATAGCAAAGTAATAGTCATTTGTTCATTGAACCATAGGTTCCTTTTAATCACACAAACGATAACACGTGATATTATAATAATACTAAAAATATATGTCCAGACCGATGAGAATGTTGGCATTACTATTCTAATGTTGGGCATATAAATCTATGCCCTTCTCTTGTTTTTTTTTTTTTTTGTTCATATGCTGGTTTTCTCTACGTTTTGAATGACAGATGTATCAATACCAGTGCTTTATCAAATGAAAACAATTAACTATTTTACTTATTTATACATTTTAAAGAGTTTCCCAATCTTTTTGAATTACAGTAGGTATTTATGATTACAGTCACATACATGTGCAATTATATCATAATCACATTACATGAAATTTGTTCGCAACCTTATGAATATCACAGGAGGGTAAATGAAGAGATGAAATATCTTGTTCATTTTAAAGTAATGAATGTGACAAAAATAATAACGGCAATTTCTTTTGCCCAATGCTAATTCTGAAATTTGATAGAAATCTTGGTAACAGCTAAAACTTATTTGAAAGGAAAAGTATCTTAAGCCATATGAAAACCAACTAAATTACCTTATTCTTATGAGCACAGTGTATAATTGCAAGAAATATAGTCAATAAATAACGCAAATTCAGCCAGCAAATTCAAGGATTGAACTTCATAATGCAAGCAAATGAACAGATATTTTGGTAGCAATACACTATGAATGCCTTCTACTAAACATGGATGTAAAGCTTAAAAACTAAACACAAACGTCTTGCATCTTAAAAACCATTTTCGCTATTGTATTGTCGTTTATTTTTCTCATCTTTACGGCTGATCTGTTTTTACCAAATGCGTAACTTGCCTGTGCATAACCGCCGTTATCCAACAAAATCAATTTGTGTAGTGAACATGCTGAGTGGTACATAACTCTAGGGATCCACTCGCCACAGTGGCTGCTGTATAAAAAAGTAAAATCCTGCCCTCAATGTGGGAGTTGATAGACAATAAGTAAAATACATATGAATCTCAGAATCCTGACTTTGTAATCGCTGCAGGCTTGAGGTTTATATTTCCCCCTCAAACATTGTCATGTGCATTTTAAAGATAATTCCTCTGTAAATCACCCGTGAGCAACAAATATCAAAGTAAACAAAACTGTAAAGACACTTCATTATTGTCTCATTATGACATCAGATTCGGATGACATTGTAGGCTTCACAATGTCATCTCAATTCATGGGCAAGTGTTGAATTTCTTTCATGAATTAGTTTGCAAGCATTCCTCACCAGTAAAAAGAGGTGATAGGGACATTTTAGGATACTCACAATTTAAATTTAAATAAGCTTCTGACTTATTTGGTGGCAGTCTGTTTGGAGTAGATACAGTGGTTGTGGAAATGGGACAGCAGGGGGAGCTTATTGAAGGGACAACTCTCATTTTCACAATGTTTGAGTCTGCAGAGGATTAGAAGTATGCACTGCAAGTGTATACTACTGTGGCATTGTTAGAAACCAAAAGAAAAAAAACTCACCTGCAAGTGATTAATGCAGAAGACAGAATTTGTGATGTCATATTTCTTTATAATCCATTTGAAACAAGTGTTTGCTGCTATTCATTGTGTTTTACATGTATCATTTAGTAATGTTGACAATGAGTTCATTCACCCAAAAAAGTCTACTTGAATATATGTACCTATTCTTGGTTGTTTGATTAAAAGACAAAAAAATGCAGATAAACTGTATTTTAATGCTAAAGATGGTGATTTTTTTCCCCCCCAGTGCTAGGAGCTGTACTCTCAAGGTCATTCCAGATCAGAGTCCTTCAACTATGAATCTGCAATCATGGTCAAAATTGTAGAAGGATGGCATGAAAGGAAAATGATTAAAATCTGCCTCCTGATTCAACACTCCTGACCTTCATCGCAACATGCATCTCTTTACCTCAAAGTATTCCTTTTTCATCTACCGGAAAACCTGAAGGGTCCAGTCCACATTGCTTCATCTGAATAGAGATGTCAAATAAGTAGTCATAGCATTCACACCTGGATATAGAGTGAAGAAACAAACATTGTTTAATGCACGCTTTGTTATTACATTCACCAGCAACGTAAATTCTGAACAAAACTGGAAATACTTACATAGTCTTAGCTTTTTCCCACGACTCGCCCCACACGTACACTCCATGCCTTCGAACAAGGACTGCGCACGAGTCTGGGTATTCCTCCATGGCTCGTGCCATGCGATCTTTCAAATCTTTCTCTTCTGGGGTATTCTCGATGATAGGCACGACCAGAGTGTCATCATAACTGCAGAATGCAATGACGTATTACGGCAATCAGTCATGACAATGATGTTTCTAGACCATACATATCACTGCATTGAGGTTTGATGCGCTGTTTTCACACAGACACGTCAAAATATTACATTATTGTGGTTATTTACCGAGCAATAGACATGAACAAAAAGGTTTTTAAAAGGGTCTCCCTAATTTAGTGCTGGATGAAACAGGTAAAAAATAAAGGCTTATTTCCTCGTGGAGTTTCAATTTAAGAATGCATAGGTAAAAAGTAAAATATACACTTATGTCTGTTTATTTTGCTACTAGAGCGATAATCTTCATCATCATTGTTTGACAAAATGCTTTGCAGTGCCAAATATCTATTGCTTTCCAGCTTGGCTTGCAGGTGCACTGACAACTGATAGAGCACGTTCTTTAGATCAACATAGAGGGCTGTGAACAAATGCACTTGGAATTATTTGAAAACCAGGCCACTACGGGCCCATTTATAAAAAGATGCTGCGATTAAATTAACAGGAAATACCCCATTACAAATTTACAACCACTGATCTATTTCGATCTTTGCTTAAACAAGTCCGCAAAATGTAATGAAAATTATAGAGCCTATATGCAAGAATGGGGAGGACGCTCAGTTTCTGAAGGCGGCAGTCAATGATCAATGTCAATATTCTCCTCAGACTGAAGCAATAGCAGCCCTGCAGTCTCTTGTTAGGTCAGCCAAAAAAAAAAAAAAAAAAAAACTTCCCACCACATTGGATTACAAAACAGCAAAATGTATTGAAAATGTCACCTAGGAATCCTGACATTCAAAATACAAGGGCATTCCCAGTGGTTTTTGTCTCAAACAATACCCTCTTGGCAAGAAGAAATTTCCCTATAACAGCGAGGAAATAACAAAGGGGAAAATTCGCTCCAAACTTATTGGTACATATGAGGTCAAAGTAGACAAAGGTGGTGGAGAAGCAAAACAAAGTAGTTTTTAAATGTTTTTAACTTTGCCAAGAAATATAAGGTATTTCCACAGCTCAGAAACGGCAGATGTTGCAGAGGTTCATATTAACGTTAATGCCAATATTCAATGCTCATCGCCTTATTCTTTTGTCGGTTCGTTCAACTATGGGTTACACAGTGCAGAATATGCTACAGTGTGCATATCCAGTGTTTCTAGGATGGAAATACTCGGCAAAAGGGACATATTGCAAGACAATGGTCTTTTGAAAGCATTGCAAATTATGACGGCTTACAGAGGGAATAAAAGGAAACAGAGAAAGAAGTGGTTAATGTGTGGCAGCAAGGACACAAAGCACTAAGCTAAAGAACAGTTCATGGTTACTTGGCTAAATTACAAATGTGATCATAAAGTTTAATGGGAGAAGGGGACCAGTCAAAGGGGTGGTTCGGGGACTCAGACAGGGGTTTGGGGAGCCCTGATATAAAATAAGCAAGTTGCGAGAAATAAGTCCTTGCCCAATTCTTAGTGTAAGATTTCCTGTAAGAAAGATGACTTAACTAGTGCATGAACCCCACCTTAATGGATTATTTGTGGTTAGCCAACAATAACAAATTGAGGCGAGGCACAGACCTACAGTCAGTACAAAAGTTCAAGAACTTAAGAGTTTGCAGAATAGTGTTTATTTAAGATCATGTTAAGGCATGTTGTAATGCTGTCCTTTATTAAAGTACTATAGTTGGATTTGTAACACAGCAACAAAATCCTACTCTTTTTTTTAACACTTTTATTAGGAAAATTTTGACAAATCTGTGTACTTACCGATAGTTAGTGCAGCTGGTGCCTTTACGGATCCCCTTAATCATCTCCTGGTGGGTTATCCTGAACTCCTTACCAGGAAAGAGCAAGGTTGCTATGACAGCAGCTTTGGAGTGTGTGTGAATTACAGCCTTTGCTCCTTGTAATAAAAAACAAAACAAAAAGTTAAAAACAATTTTAATTGTCTGAGAATGTGACATGGTAAAAGACGCTAGAATGTTTTGAATCAGAAAAACTCTAAATGAAGTTCCCTAATCTTCCCACAGAAATCCCTCGTAACTTCTCATGATTATAATAACGTATTCCATTGCAACAATACCAAATTGATACCAGGTTTCTGTACCCAACCTTACTCCTTAAATTACATTGACGTGGACATCCACTGATATTTAGCTCACTTTTCTGCTTTGGTAACAAATAAACCAAGTTTACCTCTCATTGTATAGGCGTTCATAAAGAGTGGGGTGCATTGGCTCTTTTTTAACTTCTTCCATGCAGGCGGACAGCTAATGTCGTGTTCCTCCACATCACAAACAAACAGGTCTTCCGCCTGTGTAATGCACCCGCACACCCACGCATGCCCAATTATTGTTAATGAATCCATCCTCACTGAAGATGTCAATACACTACTACACCGTGATTGCTACCGACCTGTATTCTCTCTTTCTGTACCCCCGAAGGTGCAATGTAGATGTGATTTCTGTAAGTAACAGAACAAACATTTAATGTGTTCATATTGAATACAGTCCAAATTGAACATTTTGGCCTCTTCTATAATGAGTGTCATCCGTGAAACCCTCACTCATACCATGAGTTACTATTGTGCCTGCTTGCTTCAAAATGTGTTTCATGGTGTGTGAAAAACTAGACACTCACACTGGTTTCCTGGTAAATGGGCCCATTGGAGGTGTTAACAGTAGAGAAAGGATTTATTCAACTGTCCTTTTCTGCCAGAACTCCCCGAAGCGAGACACTGCCATGTTCCTAGTATACGTTCATATCGTCGATGCGGCATGGCATTATGAAACACATTGGTGCCAATAGACACTAGATCAATTACTTTATTGACCACACACGTAACTCAAAATGAATGATAATGCCATTATGCTGGTTGAGAGACATTGGCAAGGTAAGGATAAAAATGTATTTTTTTTAGGATGTAAAGAATTGTTTTTGTTTATGAATGCAATGAATATGTTTGAAGTATTGAAAGCAGATTGCAAACAATTTAGTGCCAAAATGCCGAGTAATAGAATTGAACGTTTTATTTTCATCAGCCTGCAAGATTTTTTGGGTAGGCCTAAATAAGGTAAATACATGATTTCCTTTTTTTTTTCCAACGTTTTGATAATAAAGTATTTCCAAGAGTACAATGGACACACTTTTTATCACAATCCATAGACCACAAGATGTGAGGTACACAGTTAAACGTTCACTTCTCATTTCTACCAGATGAATGATCGTATGGTATGTATTTTTTTTTTTTAAATAGAGCCTCGATTTGGGGGAAAAATATAATGGAAACTCAGGTAAGCCATGGTAAAAGATGTGACCGGCAGGGATCCACGCTACCATGAATCCATGCCGGCTAGCAGTGGTCATAAAACAGTGGCCTGTACTAGATGCATTGCAGTCGGCTACAATTCTTCCAAGGGCATGCTTCATTTCTAGCGTTACGTCTGGAGGTAGCAGAGAAATTCGTAGAAAATCTGACCGTAAAAAATTATGGTTCTCTTGGGGCGTGTGCTCTATGGGAAGTGGGAGCAAAGCCTAAAACCCATCTTAGGAGGAGATGGTTTTGACTGGGCATGTGTTTGCAAAGCACCACTGGCATGGAAGGTGAGAGTAAAATGTCACAATGACAAAGTCTTGCTGGAATGGCAGACGAGTTTTGTAGACAGAAGAAAAAAAAAAGATACAAACCTAGCATCAAATATCTACCACATCACAAGTAGAAGTAGGTGATTAACACATTTCCTCAGATTTACCTCACACAACATGCATATAGGCATGAAAACCTTTCAGAAAAGATAGTTATTTCTTTACTTAGCCTTTTAAAATTGCTAATGTGATGTCGCCAGGCCGATGGCATTAGGCACAGCATAAAGAGTTGGAGTGGGAATACAAATTTAAAGCTTTTATCAAATAAAACCAGCAACAAAAACCTATTTAGGAGTTATAAAACAATCAAAATGACCATCCTTTGTTACTGTTTCCTTAGAGCTGAAGCAGAAATATAATGTATAGTAGATGGAAGATGTATGGACCAGAAAGTACCCTGGTATGTCTATATTTGGAATCAGTAGTTGTGACACAAGGGACAGTTTTAAAACTATGTGAGATAATTTGACATATCATACCAACATGGGAAATGCATCACTTGCTCGTTTAATAGGCAGCTCATTACACTAGAGAACAAACATGATTGGGGGAAAAAATACATTTCTTGTATTCTATTTTGGCAGCAAGGAACTTTGTGTAATTCCTGTTGAATTAAGTCTTTTCAGGCCTTTTAAATAAATTATAATATTTACTTGTGGATTAGTATCTCATCTTATCTCATTTTCTGAACCGCTTTATCCCCATTAGGGTCACAGGGCGTGCTGGAGCCTATCCCAGCTGACTCCAGGCCAGAGGCGGGTGACACCCTGAATCGGTGGCCAGCCAATCGCAAGGCGTTGACTAGTATATAAATGTATTTTTTATTTTTTTTATTCCCTTGGACTCTTTATTGAGATGCATGTTTGTTTTCATGTGTCACCGATATTTAGTCACAACCCTGCATTGTGTCTCTTGTGAGTCAACACAAGCTCTGTGGGCAAATGGGCAGGTACGAGCAAGCGAAGCAGTGACAAAGAAAGAAATATCTTACGCAAAGCAACATTTTTCAAAGCTGTATATGTACTATCGGGAAAAGGTTGTGAGGAATATATTAATTTTGTTCCAAAGTCTAGCATTAAGCAGCTGATGCGCCGCTGAATCGGAACAATCCCAAAAGTGTCTAGAGGGTAACAAAAAGCTTTAAGTTGAGGCATAAATTGCAAATTACATTGGGATTCATAGTAGACTATCAAAGTGTTCTATATTTGCATAATTTAGCACTGAGGTTGCTCTTATCGTGCCAGGTTAGACTTTTAGTCATCGTAACAGGAAGAGAAGACAAACTACACTGTCTTACATCACAATTATATAAAAGTAGAAATACACTACAGTCATAACACAAGCTCATTACATACGAACCCTCTTCTCAAACTGATTCCTCCGCCTGTCCCTGTCACCCATCCAAGCTGGTAAAAAAGCCGGCAGAGTTCCGGAATAAGAACACGAGGATGCTCCTTGTCCTACAACACAAAAAGAAATTCATGATCAAGTTTAAAAATGGAAATTCACGAGAGCCTGTTCTATTGTTCGATGTGTTATACATGTGTGCACGTTATACTTGAATAAATATGGTAATCATAACTATCCACTGTTTAAATCATAAACCTGTTAATGTACTATTAGCTGCTGCCAAGAACAAAGCCTCTATTAAAATGAACATGTTTATGTCTTGAAATAGCATGAACCGTATTTTGCTGTTTAATACACCCACCATTTAATATACCCTGGTATATTAAACGGCATGGGGTATATTAAATGGCGCACAAACGGGAAGGTTCGATCCACTACGCATGCTTTATGTCGTGATGGGGTGCATCAATGTTTTGCAGACTAAAACTACTTACTGCTCAGGTTAAAACTACTTACTGCTGAATAAAGTCTGACTTGGAAATTTAATGAACTTAAGTATCTATAATTATGGCCAAACGGCAAAATACAGTACTGTGTAGTAGCTCATATTCCACCCACTTTTGAAAAACCTGCCTGATTGGATAAATACACAAATGAAGCAATGATGCTGATAACAAATGAAGACAATAAAATAGCACTTAAGTGTTTGTTCATTTGTTTTGATCAATAATTACTTTTTGTGCCTACACAAATACATTTTGTGCCTACAAAAATACACAAGATCTTTTGGTAGGCTATAAATACATTAAATAATACATTTGAAGAATACTTTACATTGAAAAAAAAAACAGTTCATGGATTGAACTATTGAGGTTAGGGTATAATAAAAGATATTTTTTCCAAAAGGTGTGTATTCGTCCATCCAAAACATTGTTACCTCTTTTTCTGATGAGCATTGACTTGCATCTTGGTCACCATTGTTGGGGTCACAAAAAGATGTCATTTCTATCAAAAAAATAGTCACATTCAGTGAAGGTGTTTCTATTGTACAACCTAAAAAAATAAAAAATAAAAACCTTTGACATTTTACAAAGCACTCAAATGGTGCTGTGTAGTATTTTGAAAAATGCAAACATTATGACTACAGTGACACAACATTAGATTCATAACAGCAATCTCATCTCATTTTCTGAACCGCTTTATCCTGACTAGGGTTGCAGGGGTGCTGGAGCATATCCCATCTGATTTCGGGCCAGAGGCGGGGGACACCCTGAACCGGTGGCCAGCCAATCGCAGGGCACAAGGAGACGGACAACCATGCATACTCACACCAATACCAAGAGGCAATTTCGAGTGTCCAATCAACCTACCATGCATGTTTTTGGAATGTGGGAGGAAACCGGAGTACCCGGAGGAAACCCACGCAGGCGCGAGCAGAACATTCAAACTCTACACAAGTGGGTATACTATATATGCGTGCATATATCTGTCTGCATTAAATCAGAAGCATTTTTCTCATATGTTAAATCGCTCCTGCAAAAATAACAACAGAATGTGAAAACCTAACCGAGCAGTAATCTCTAATTCTTATTTGTAACGTAATATCAATTTGTGCAAGTTTTGATAACATGATGGCATGAGGTGATGATTCTCTCGGGTCATGGATATTGAATAGAATCAGCAGAACCTACAAGTTACGGACGCTAAAAATCGATGTGCAGTTAATCTTATAAATCAAATCTTAGCTCTTACCAGTTTGTAATCGCCCAAGTTAAAATGATATTATGTCGAGGTGCAGATACATGTGAGTCTTCCTGCTTCTTCTTGGGCGTTCGGGACAACCATGGAATCCTCAAAGCACAGTCCTGACCCCCGCAGGACAGTGGCAGTAATGCTCTTCCATTTTAATGGGGTGAATCAATCGATGTCCCTCCACTCCACGGTACTAAATGATGAATCTAGTTTTTAAGAAATCATTAGATATTTTTCTAGATTGACATCAAAATCAATAACACAGTACCTATTGCAATTGTAATAATACCAAACTTTGTAATTATTGTTGTAGGTCGTAACAGTCCTGGTTTTACTTCAAAGTCGTGACCATTATCATCAAGAACGTCTCATCTCATTTTCTCAACCATTTTATCCTCACTAGAGTTGCAGGGGGTGCTCGAGCTTATCCTAGCTGATTTAGGGCCAGAGGCAGGTGACACCCTGAATTGGTGGCCAGCCAATTGCAGGGCACAAGGACACGAACAACCATTCACACTCATACTTAGGGGCAATTTAGAGTGTCCAATCACCCTGCCATGCATGTCTTTGGATTGGAATGTGGGAGGAAACCAGATTACCCGGAGAAAACCCACACAGGGCTGGGTAGAAAATGCAAACTCTACACAGGTGGAACGACCTGGATTTGAACCAAGCCCAAGAATGTGTCAATATTAAATGAATCCTGTCTGCAGAAAAGAGTAACCAGAAACTCGGCGGTGAGTCAGCCTCACAGTTCTAGGGTCAAGGGGTCAATCCCAGGTGGTCGTCAGAGAGTGGAGTGTGGGTGTTCTCTCCGTTGCTTGCGTGGGTTTTCGCAAAGGTACTCTGCTTTCCTCCCACATCCCCAAAACATGCGCCGAAGGCTAGTTGAACACTCTAAGTTGCCCCTAGGTCTAAGTGTGGGATTAACTTTGCCCATAGTTGGCTGGGATAGGCTCCACAACTCCCCCCTCTTGTGAGGATAAGCAGTTCAGAAAATAATTGAATGCCCTGTTGAACCTCAGAATGTAAGGTCAGTAAAGATTTTCATCCATTCTTTCATTTTCCATGCCGCTTATCCTCACGGGGGTCGTTGCAGACGTGCTGGAGTTTATCCTGGCTGACTACCGGTACTAGGCAGGGTACACCCTGAGTTGCAGATTAAATAATATTTTATTTTTTGGGTATAATTGTGAAACAGCAGAGTTTGATGTATTTTTTCTTCTTAGTAGTCCATGGCTCTATCTATGTGTCAGACACAACCCTCACTACAAATGCCCATAAGCTTCCCACTGACACGCCCGGTCCACCAGTGGCCAATCAGAGCAAAGAAAGTGCACATTAGCTCCAGTCAGCTGCATTTTAATGAGAAATGGGATTTTCCAGAGGGGCTAATAAAAGGAGTAACTAAAATGGCTCATAAAATGACAGTCTGGGCACATTCGGAGCAAAATGTTGTGCTAACCTGGTAAAATGGCATCAGAGATTATGAAAAATAATGTCAAAATCATAAAGTTAAGGGCACCTATAACAATCCTTGAAAGTGTCTTACGTTCAGGATATCATTTGGATTGTTTCCACAAGGAATATATCATTAGACAGTTAATGAATTCAATATATTTCTGTATGTGATTTCATTCAGTATCTTACACTATCATTTTTCATATAATATGTATTAATTTAATGCTATCATGATGGTTTCTTGATCCATTACATTCCATTTTTCAATTTTACATGGAAAAACATTGTTGCTAGAATTGCAAGATGAGACAAGCACTCACCCACACATGTTGAGCCATTCAAATAAACTTACCCTAGTACTTTATTATCCCTAATAGCCCAAGGCTGCACACTTATGATGCGCCTAAGCCACCTTTATACACATTGCCTCTGGAGCAAAAATCATTTCAGTTTTTAAAACAATGTGGTAAAGTTCCTCACTGGTAAAATGTCCCCTGAAATAATGCCGCAGAGAGGAAATGATGTTTATTTTATAAGGTGTGTTGTTTATTAGAACAACAGATACACTAACTGCATTTAACCATTTGGTCACATTGGTTTGCATTGTTACTGTTAAGTTTTTACATTCAGGATCATAATAATAACACAATACAAATTTAAAATTGACAAATAAATTGTGTTATTTTGTAATGCGGCAGATTATGGTCATGCCCAACTGTTTTGGCAAATAATCTGTTCAATCCATTTATCAGCTAATGTGGATCAACCTTATCAAAATGTAAAACAAAGCCGTGACAAACGGAGTAAGCAAAATTATGCCAATTCATTGTTTTTTGTTGAAAGTTTAGGATAAAAAGAAAAGAAGAGAAAATAGGACTTTGCATCTTATTCACCATAACAAACAATAGGACAGACATTGAGGCAGAGCCATGTAATAGTGTTGCGAAAGCTCAAGAGCAAAGCAAGTTGAGTGCACAACAGAGTGAGAGTGAGCCAGAGGACAATGGTGATAGTGCTTTATATGAGAGAGAACAAATAGCAGGAATGAGTTACAGTTGAATATCCTGCTAGCGAAGGCTTAGCATTGCATTCAGATAAACAAACATGCAACCGTCTGAAACGGAATACTATAATTTGTTGTCCGTTATAATTTGCTGCCTTTGCTGCTTTTCAGGTAATTAAATTTAAATAAGGTACTGCATAGAGCCAAAATTGAATTAATCATTCCAATCAATAAACATCACACATTTAAATAAAATTGCTACAGTATTTTAAAAACTATGGATTTGTATGGGGGTGAAAGAGTGGTTAACATGTGTGAGATCGAGGGTTTAATACCTGTGGGTACGCGGTTTGCATGTTCTGCCCAAGGTTTCGTGGGTTTTTTCCATATACGCCGCCAGTTTCATCCCACATCCTGAAAACATGCACAATAGGCTGGTTGAACACTCTAATATTTGTCCTAGGGTATGAATGTGAGTGTGAATGGTTGTCTATCCCCTTGTGACCTGAGATTTTCAACATTTCAGAAACCAATAATATTGATGCATAACAATGAAATATAATAGACTGCTGTTCCTTGTAGAGTTCTGGGAAGATTGAAAAGAATACAATCCACTCATACTGTTAACACCTTTTCTTCAATTTCACCACCAAATATTACCTCGTGACAATAAATATATATATATATATATATATATATATATATATATATATATATATATATATATATATATATATATATATATATATATATATATATATATATATATATATATATATATATATATATATATATATATATATATATATATATATATATATATATATATATATATATATATATATATATATATATATATATATATATATATATATAATATTGTCAAGAGGTAATATGTGTATACTATATACATATAGGTAATACTTGTGGTCTAACGCGAACCCACTAAAGTTGGCTGTGTTCCAATTAGGTAAGAATAATCCGGTGGTTGTTTTAAACTTAAAGTATTCATACAGGGTGTGTTCTTTCCAAGTTGTTTATAATACGCCTTCCCGCCTGTTGAACCCTGCATATTGTGCTATTAAATTTAATTTAATATCTTTGTACTTGTATAATGACCAAAAAAAGTTTGCAATCAATTCAAAGATGACGTGCCCAACTGTAAGGTTGAGCCAGCTTGAACAGTTTCACCTTTTGCGTCAGAGATATTACACAATTTCGATAATTACACCGTTGTGTAAAATTCAGATTTAAAATCCACAACTGCTTATAAGCCTACCTTCCTAACGATAATTGTGTCCCTGAAAATGAAATTGAATTTTTAATCCCCATTTTTATGATGGCCAGTTTTATATCGCCATAAATGAGAACAATGTTTCCTCGTGTTCTGCAATACAAGGAAATCTTCAAGGGGAAGTACGTTTGAAAAAAAGGGTGTGTTCACAGGTGTTCAAGCCCTTGTCTCTGGCCAGTCATTGTTGTACTCATGCAATGCTTATAAAAGGCCAAGGTGTGATTCATCAGACTGAAACAGACGCTACACTGTGAGCCCAACATTTCAGCCGTACAGAAAATTGGCAAAGTTGGGAAAAAGGATGAAAACTTCTCTTCTTTTGTGGCTTTTTCTTGGACTTTGGACATTGGAAATTTCCACCCTGGTTAATTGTAAGTGGCATTTTTTTCTGTCCTTGCCTTCTCTCCACCAATATATTCTTTTAAAAAGTGGCATATTTTGATGGAGCTTTAGCAAACTATCAATTTTATCCAATCACCTATTTTTAAATGTCATTTTTGTTTAGAGTTGATTCAGCTTTGCTATTCCAGTGGCATCTTTTTTGTCAACAATGATTTAGTGCTTCCGTTGCTACCACCTGAAGGGCTCTTAATTGTTCACCCTACTTTTTAAAGGGTCTAATGTTTTACTGTTGGAGTGCAGACTTCATTAGTACCCCTGCGTGTCACACTTGTTCTTGATTTGGGACTATGAAACTGAGCAAAAGAGGGAATACTCACTTTTGTGCTCTCGTAATTGCATAGTAAATGACAGCATTGAATAAGATGAGGTAATTTGAACCCTATTTTGAATAAGGAAACATACACTCATCGGGTTAAACGTGAGAATGAACCATAATATTTAAACGAGTTGACCATAAAATTCATGTACGCTTCATTATGAAGTGACAAATTAATAATGAATTCATTATTCCCAGTTTGCGATGTTGCATTTACTTCAACTTTTGAGTCATGTTTATAATGTGAGCCAAGAGTGAGATTGACTCAACTTCCAATGGAACTTCCTCACATATGAGTAATCACCCAGGTTAATAATTATTGTCACACCTTAACAAAGTAGACTATGATGGAATACTTCAATCCGAGAGTAACCTCCTTTGAGGTCGTGTATTACTGCTCAGAGAAAAAAACTTTCCACGTCATGTCTAGGTAAATATTTGTGGTAATCCTTGTTTTTTTCCATATCTTTCCCCCCACAGCTCTGCCCGGAATTCCCATTAAATTTGAGGAGGATGTTTTACGAGAGGCTAAAACAGATGGGTTTCTTGTTGAAGATTATTTCCCTTCGTCAGTCATATCTGAATCACTTCAAGAAAACACAACCACTCAACAGTCCAACCAAACATCCTTTGGCATTGTAGAAGATAGTCATAATCAAAGTCTGCTGAACGAGACCGACGAGGGCAGCGCATCAGGTGACTGGCCCTTTCAGCCGTGGGATAATGGGTATTCAACCACGAGTAAAAAGGATTTGTCAAGTTCCGACTCAACGACTACATCTTTGTCAGAGACAAATGTAACCCAGTCAAGTAACACCACTGAATGGACTGTGCTCTCTCAAACTGATGATTCCGAAGGTTTTTATTCCGGGTCTGGAAACGGTGACATCCTAGACCAATATTTTACAATACCGCCAAGTATGAACTTTTCTGAAGGTGATGTTGTAACGACACCTTTCATTAACACAAGACAGGAGGGAGAAGATGAAGCTGAAAGATCAGGGTTTAAAATGCTAAAGAATAAAGGAAGAGCCGGGATATTTGAATTCCCATCAGTTCAAGGTAAACATCCTTTGAAGATCCATAATATCATGATATTAACATTCTTTTTCTTTTTTCTTTCTCCAGTACCAGGGACAGACAGTTCTCCAACAGCAGAGCAACACAAAGGACACGTAACACCTGGTACTTGTCAAATAAATTCCCATTTGTTCATGTCCTGGAATTGTTTTAAATACATTATTTAATTAAATCCACCTCTTCCCTATCATTAGAATGGATAATCATCTTAGGTTTTGTTGTTGGAGTTGCAGCATTGGTGATGCTTTGCGCTGCTATTGCAACCAGAGACAAGTAAAACTTGTTTTTACATAGTTTAGAATAGTTCTATAAATATTCATCTTATAGCTATTGTAATACAAACAATTCTTTTTTAAAAATTTTTAGGTGGAATGGGCCACGGCAAGCAGTAAGTTTACAAGCCAAAGTTGAGTACACACAGGAACAGAAGACAGAGAATGAGGTGTTCCTGGAAAAAGATAAACCTATTGAAAATGGAAATATGTCAGAATATACAATTATTCCACTGGATGAGCTTCCAGAGAAATATGCACACTGACATAAATATTTTAATTTAAGAATGTGGAGTTGTGACACTGCAGATAGTCCAGAGAAAAAAAATGGAAACTCTGAAAAAGGTTTGTTTTCCTGAGGACATGTTTACCTGTAAATAATTTGTTAATATAGTAATAATCATTTCCATTTAGTTAACATGACTAACTCTCGTTTACAGTTAAAACCTGTAAGATTAAGCTGATAACTCTCGTGAGGATAAGTGGCATGGAATATGAATGATTTTTTTTTACCCCATTCCCTCAATGCACATGTTTATTCAAATACAACGGAGAGTTATCCAGCATTTTTTTTTTAGCCCCAGGCTAGGTGGAAAGGGGCACTATACGATTAACTCAAAATGTGTAAATTATTAAGAGACTTTTTAAATACATTTTTTTTACATTTTTATACTAGTCCAACTGTGTAAATGTAACATATTTAAGGTTTTCTATTCACTTCACAAACAAAACTACAGCATGTATGCCACTTTTTGTATGTTGCTGTTCTATACCATGTAAAATTAACTTTGAGGGGACAAAAAAAAAAAAACCTCTAGTACACCACACAAATAATTTATTTGCATCGTTTACAGATATTTACACACTGATAATAAAACATTTACATACATTTTTGGTGTTATTTTTGACTGACACCCACTTCTGCCCTGCAGTTGTTTAAGCTTATAGATTTGATCAATCTAGGTCAGTCAAGATACATGTCAATAAATATTAGACAGAAAAAAAGAATGGAGGAGAAGAAATAGAAAATATATGTTGAATTCTCTAAAGAGTTCACATTTTCATTTAAAAAAAAAGAAGAAGAAAGAAATATTTACCCTAGTTTAATTGACCATGAAGGAAATATCAAAGTGGAGCATTCCATTCATTAGTATATCAAAGGTGCTAAAAAAACATAGTTCCTGAAGAAATATAGTTCTGGTAAATATATCAGAGGTGTTATTTTTTTATTTGGCCAGTGTTTAAACTGAGCAATGATTTGTTTAGATATGCAGTGAAATATCTACATACAAATGGAAACAAACATTTTATATGTGAGTAGAGTGCAAAATTAAACTGAAATGAACTGTATTACTTGAAAGTAAATCCCTTAAATTGAAAATCTCACTCATGTCTCACACATTGCATTCTTATACATAGCTGCCGCCAACTTTTTCCGACTTACAAAGGTTTTCACCTTGCTCCTGACCTTTAGACAATTAAATATACTATCACATACTTTCATTCATTAGTTGTTTTTTCCCCTTGACCATTTGGAGTGCAGTAGTTACTGTGTAAGAATATGAAGTAAAATAATCCTACTAATGATAAAAATTCACAATCTGTTACAAAACTACAGGCCCAGAGTGACATATGATACACTTACTTTTAATGTTGGTGACTAATTATAGAAAGCATTGTAAAAACAATTCAGAACAATGAAAACAAGCTCTAGATATTCCTTACACATTTTAAACTAAAATGAGTACATATACACAAAGTGCAAAGAGGCACTTTAAGCAAGAAAGATTTTACATTAGCTGTTGCTTTCCTTAATCCATAATAAATGACTGTAATTGGAGGGATGATAAATCAAATGTTGGAGGCCAAATCAATTGTGCATTTAATTGCCAAACCTGACCGAACTAATTAAGATATGGTGTTACAAACTGAGAAAAAATGAGCCTAGTACTTTACAGTCTTGCAAATGAAGAGGGCCCAGCCATCCTCATTAAGATATTAGGTTGGCTACAAATGATTTTTTGGAATTAATGGGAGACCCATATTAACCTGAAATTTCAACGACTACCTTATTGCACTATGAAGTTGAATTCTTCAAGGCAAATGTATAGCAAAAAAATGTGGAGGCCAAAAAGTAATCACAAAACAATGCACTGGTAAGAATAGGATAAGGACCATTCTACATTTATCATCTAACACAACGCTTGCCGGCTGTGTTTATTATTGCTTTCTGCTTTTAAAAATTAGTAGATCCTTTTAGGGATAATCTGTAACTACTTCTAGATAAAAATCAATGATTCAAAAGTTACAAAAAAATTTACAAAAAAAAAATGAACAAAATAAATTAGAGGGCAGCCTCATATACTTGTTTAACAACACCTTGGTGCATTGCTAACTGCCTCAATTAGAGGCCACACCATTTCCTTTTAATGGCCTAAGATGTAAAATATCAGTTTAGGTTTGAAAGTGTGAATGATATGAAGGTGTAATCCCATTAGTTGAAATGTAAAAGGTAATGCATCAAGCCTGTCTTTCTATTGTAAAATCATATTAGTCACTTCTGCTTACCTTCTGTCTTCATTGACTGGGTAATGTTTAAAGCAACAGTCATTAATTCTAACTCTTTGATGGAAGCCATCATTAGTTCTACAAATAAAATGTACTAAACTAAATTTCTAAAGCATTCACCTCAATATATGCATCAACTCATTGATCTTCTTGGCTGGTACTCACAGCTCCCCTTTTTAACAGTAAGTTGCTAAATGCAAAACAAGGTGTTCCAAAAGGTTGAAGAATTCTAAATTCTAATTGACCAAACATGAAGTTTGCAGAAGCACCAAGTAAGGCCCAGAGTGTTTTCAACCATTTGTTGGAATTTGTGTTGCAAATATACAACTTATATGTGCTAACGGTTGTTTGAGGGTCAGTTCTAAAGTTTTGTCGGCAGACATTACACGGGTAAGGCGCAGCAGCTTGTGGGTCTGATTTACTCGGATTTCCACGGTTCCTCTTCAACAAAAGAAAACCCTGCGGTGTTGCCATTTTTGCCCATGGTGACCTGAAAGCAATTATCAACAGTTTCTAACTAAGGGCCCAAGGCACCATAATAACATACCATTGGTGGTTAGAGCAGAGAAACCAAAAGTTCTTGACATGCAGGCCATTGTCTTCAAGGTAGATAGATATTCATATCGAATTTCCCAACATAGACATGTCTTTGAACAATCGTGTCATGAGATAGTAGGTGTTTCATGTTCACATTAAAACACAGTCAACGCATTTTGAGAGTTGCCCATGTATTCATTGGATTCTCTGCCCAACCAAATGACTGTGTCCAATAATTGGAATGCAATGTCAGCATCCTATACAATCCTTTACCACTAGCCTGAGGTAAAGTTACAGAAATTATTTTGATGCTGGTAGTAAAAGGGATTCACAATTTTACATTAATCATAGTGAAAGAGCAGTCTTTATGTCATACAATAGGCAAAGGTCCAACAACAATTTAATGCCAAATTTGGTTGGGGCTGCCTTGAATGCATAAATACATGTCCAATTCATGGAGAAAGATCATAACTTTTCATTCTGAGTGATAACAGACAACCACAAACAAATATTACTAGAGTTCAATATTGTGTAAAAGGAATGCATGTCTATTTTTCTCTATCAAATACACAAAGTATTTCATGATGTTAAAGGTAAAAAATAGGATGTCGTTTCACAAAATACAATCTTGTTCGTTTGGATCTGGTACCACAAAAACTGCTTTTTCCTCATGATTAAATAATTGCTTAGTCTCAGTCACATTTTCTTCTCAGAAAATGACATTTACTGTTCACATACACAGCTGAAGGACATCACAAAGACAAAACAAACAGAGAGTAGGGATCCTCTACATACAAGTCTCTATATCTGTTAACGTAAAATGTACCTTGCAGTCGTCTATAAGGATTGAATTGTGGTGAGAGTATACATTCTGGTTGGTGTTATTTTCAAAGTAGGACTTGTTTTTAGTCATCTCAAAATCATCCATCCGAGATTGTTGGGCATCAAAGGAATCAAGCTCATGTTTTGAAAGATGATATACGATGCCTGCTCCATAAGAGTCACCAACCACATTGACTGAGGTACGGAAGCGATCTCTGCAAGTCAAAATGAATGGACATCTTTTGTGACAAGAGCTACGAAAGTGTCACTGACACACATTTTGTGGCATTATGGCAGGACTCAAAGTGACAGTGTTGTGACAATGGCCAAAATTCCTTCTGATTTGATAGATTTTCCTGAGTTCACTTTGTTGCATTGATTTTGAAAGCCTGGGCTTTGTGAGATACTAATACCACTGAAAATTACAGTAAGCTAAAATAAGCTTAATGGGTAAACAATAGTAAAGTTTTAATTTTGGTTGTAGAAAATGGGACCTCGTCTGAACTCTTACTGAGCTCCAATGCACAAGAATTCTTCAGGGTATTGTGGCTGCACATTGTATTTGGATTGCATCCAGCAATTCACCAAGGCTGCCCTTAGTCACCATTTCTGTTTATTAATGGAAAGTCTTGGCACAACCAAGATGTGCAATAAGTCCAACTTGGTGGCATCAGGATCTCATTACTGACAGATTCAATTATGTTGAGCGTGAAGTTGCCCCGACTGCAAGAAGCAATCCAAAAGCATCCAATTGTTCATATGTAAGTGAGAGCTTGTCAGGCTCAGGGCCAGGCTGGTGGTTGGGTGCGTGTGTCTGTCACCCAATCACGGTTACAGCATCAGAGGGTTGGAGCAGTGACAGGTGTCAGCAATCTTTGTTGCTGACCTTCTTAAGGCAGCCAGAGCTCAACCATGTTTTTAGATGGCCTCTTTCACTTTACTGTCGGTGGATGCACACGTTTTGAATACGGTTCTTGTTTCCGGATCTTCGATTTCTTGCTTTGCCCGAGGACCACGTTTTCGCCCATGCCTCTTGTAACTTTGACTCAGATTCTGCTGCGGAGCCCACAGCTCTCGACTTCTACGTCATGTTCACTGGCCTGCCTGATCCAAGCCTCTGGTACCTTCGCCCAGGCTTGCTGCTCAAGTGGCTCATTAATGAAGATATAACATCACTGTAACAGTTGTCACGATTGCCTGCTTTGAGGCCCTCCTTCATGATCATAACACAGCTGTATTATTATTAATAAACTATATCCCTACTTACAAAAAAGTTGTATATATATATATATATATATATATATATATATATATATATATATATATATATATATATATATATATATATATATATATATATATATATATATATATATATATATATATATATATATATATATATATATATATATATATATATATATATATATATATATATATATATATATATATATATATATATATATATATATATATATATATATATATATATATATATATATATATATATATATATATATATATATATATATATATATATATATATATATATATATATATATATATATATATATATACATACATACATTTCAATCGTCAACAGCAGATCTTTGTGTCAACACAACTTTGTGTCAAGTAGTGAAAAAGACAAATTGGCAATATCAGTAGAACAAAACTGAATACTATATCAATTCCAAACATATTAATGCCAATATTTTTGGAGGGAACCACTCCCCAAAAACAAATCAAAAGCCATTGCTTGTAGTTTTCAGTGTGAAGTGCATACAAATTTTCCTGTTCCACATTTTTGGAAAAAGATGACATACTTTTTAATGATGTCTATGAGGAATTAACTTTTTGTTAACTCTAGTTTCAAACATTCAATGCAACATAAGTAAACTTCAGATAAGTCAACAGACTGAATAAACAGTGGGTGTGGTATGAAAGTCTTCATGAATAGATTTCAAAAACAAAAGTGATGACGCTTGTGCAATGAGATTTTGAGTGCTTTACTCACAGAAGCCAGTCAACAGCTACAAGAAGGCTGATGTCCTGTGTAGGTAGTCCCACGGCTGTTAAGATTAACAGCATTGTTACGAGTCCAGCACTGGGGATACTGGCTGCCCCGACGCTGGCCAGGGTTGCTGTCATACTGGAGGAGAAACCCATTTGGCATAGTTTGGATGGCAATGTTTTTAAATCGTAATCATTGCCACTAAATGTTACTGATTTCCATGTTAATCACATGTGTAGTAAGTAGTCGCCTCACCTGACAGTGAGAATCTGGCCCCAGTCCAGCTCAATTCCATTCATCTGAGCAATAAAGATAGCAGCCACAGCCTCATAGAGGGCTGTGCCATCCATGTTGATAGTGGCACCCACAGGGAGGACGAAACGTGTTACTCTTTTGTCTATTTTCAGATTCTCCTCCAAACATCGGAATGTGACAGGCAGGGTTCCGGCACTATAGAAATTTAGATATAAAGAAGAAAAATATGTTGTGCGTTACTTTAGCATTTGCACTAGTGTCTCAAACTGACCAACAGTTTAATGTGTAAATATTTCTAGTTAATATTTGCTATTATGCAACAAATGTAGGCTAAATGGCTGATACCTGTTGTACCATGTTACAATATTCTGACAAATATTAATTTAATAATAATGCTTTTTGTTGGTATCATAGTTATTTTCATTGCTAAAAACTAGAATAGCCTATGACTGGATTGAGATTGAAATTATTCAGGTCTGGGCACATATAGAGAGACAATATGACTCATCATCATCATCTGCAATGTTCTGTTTAACAATTACTACTTGTAGATGGTGGAGAAGTGAGCTGGCAGAAACTTAAAAGGATAAGTTCACCTCGGGAGAGGAATGAGGGCATCTCATGTCATTAATAAAACACAAAGTAAATGAAAACATCTCGCGTAGAAACAACGTTGGAAGTTGCCTCTGGCATGAATATTCCAGTTAGCGCTTTTAATAAAAGTTCATGTTGTTATAGGCTGTATAGCCAAGGTAAAAATATATCCTTCAACTAAAACAATGTGTTTAAAGTCAAACTAACCAACATCATTAAATTGATATCTTGTTGATTGACACAGAAATTGCAATACCTGGAAGCTGTTCCAAGTGCTGTGACCCAAGCTTGGAATAATCCCATGAAGAACGTGAAAGGATTTTTTCTCACTATCACCAAGTATATTAGTGGAAGGAAGATGCCTCCATGGATGATGAGGCCTACGATCACAGTGAGCATGTACATTCCCAGCTGTCGAGCAACAATCTCTAAATCAGCGATGGAGATGATTTTCCCACAGATTAGGCAACCAATACCAAAAGGTGAGTACCTGAAACCCAATGAGAAGAAAAAACAATGCAATTATTGATGGAAGAGCATCAACAATATATATGGTTCCTATGATGGCCTTTTAGAGTAGTACAATTACCACATAATTCCACCGACAATCTTCATGATAATCTCATTCAAGACGTTAAAGAACTCGAGCATAATCTTGGCCTTTTCCCCCAGTTTCCCCATGACGACTCCGAAAGCAACAAAAAATCCAATCAAACCTAAAGACAAAATACAAGTGAACCTCAAAAATAAAGCCAGGCACATGAAATGTCATCTTTAATATCTTTTGTTTGTTTGTTTTTTCTAGAAAAGAATCACTAGTTTACCAAGGACATTCATCCCACTCTTGAATTGAAGTGATCTCTTGATGGTGAACTGTGGGGGCGCTTTGGTTCTGTTAGTGGGAACCTGTACTTTTGTGGTCACTGTTTGTATCTGTAGAGGCAGATAAGAATAATGAAACAACAGAAGAAATAACCTTATTTGTTGTTCTAACTTCAAGGTGTTGGCAGCAAATTGAGCTTTTACGATAAAACCCACCTGTTGAAAGCAGGCTTGCACCAAGTTTTCTGGGAACAGATTTCGGATGAGATCAAAGAGAGCATCCATGCTGGAAACATCATCATTCTTCTTCCCTTGTCCAAGATTAGCTTTTAGTTTAGGGTTGCCAGGATGAATGAGCAGCACTAAGACTACCCCCAAGACTGCTGCAATCACTGTTGTTGTCATATAGTACACCATGGCTCTCGTACCTAAACGCCCGCTAGATTTAGCATCCAAACCAGCCAGTCCTGTTGTAACATAAATGTAATATATAAAAACAGATTAGTCACATTTAATATAAGTGTGTTTCTTTTTTAATGTAGTGCTTTGATGGTAATGTACCATGGTAACTATAAAATTGCAATTGATTGTTTGCAATTAATATGCATCCATCCAATTTTGTTCCAATTATATGAAATTATTACTTACCTATAATCTTGAAACAATATTTAAAGTCTTTTGTTAGCCCCTGACATTTTGATGTGTGTCAAGCATAAATTAGTGAAATAATGTATTCATAAAGGTAAATTTTGTATAGCGGTTACCAGTTTACCTCACCAACACTTTTGTGCATTGTTTTAACTGTAAGAGGGAAATTATTTTCATTTGCATTTAGGATGACAGTATTCACCAAGCCTAATTGATTATTTCACCTTTTTTTATTTTCTAACTTTTAAAAGCTCTTGTTCCTGTTGTTCACTGTTTTAGCTCGAGGCTCCAAACCCGCACTCAGACTTGTTAATGAACACAGAACACACAAATTAAGCAGCAAATCTTCAGATGCCATGTTCCTTTACCCACCTGTTACCAGACTTGAAACAACAAGAGGCAAAATAAGCATCTTCAACATCCTCATTAGGATCTCCCCTGGGAAGCTTATTATCATAATAACATCAGGAGGAAGGGGTGATATGTGCCGCAGCAGCATTCCAGCAATGGAACCCATAAACACACCTGGATCAAGGATAAAAGACAAATAAACAATTAAAACATTTCCTCACTACCATTATTGAGTATTGAAAAAGAAAACATACAGCTATGATGATTGTAACTGACAAAATGACACTTTTTTTTTTGAAGATTTTAGTTTGATTGCTTGAAGACGAGCAATAATAATGTGATATTAGACTCACCAAGAATTGTCAGAGTTAGAACCATATTCTTCATGATTTTATCACATATACTGCTGCACGCACTCTCAGTTGTTTCCACGGTGGGCTCCAAATGGCCCTCATCTATCCTGACCTCCACTTGCTTCTGCATCTTGTTGGCACTGTGACAGAAGAAAACATTGAAAAGCGTTTATAAGAGGACATGAGGGTGATGACAACTGTTTGGAATTTTATATATTATTGTATCAAAACAATGAAACTTAAAAAAAACGTTTATTTGAGAGGCTTTACTCAACAATGGGAAAACAGTGAAGGATTATAATGTTGCACTTAGCGCAGTGTATAGAACTCTCAAATGTATTCTGTCAAATCAAGTAGGTTAGCACTGATCAGAGTAAAAAACCAAAACACATGCACTCTTCTACATAAATAGTCAAAGCTTGAGTTTGTCAAGCTTAGGGTTCTGGCCAATAGTGCATTAAACCACAGTTAGTTTCTCTTAATTTTCAAATTTTAATTCATTTGAACCAAGATTGATGATTTACCAATAAAGTTTATCATCGATAAAGTCTAATAATTTCTCATTATAGTCCGATTAATACTAATACAACAAGACAAAACAAAACAAGGTGATTCCCTCAGATCTTATCATTTATTTATATATTTCTGGGGGGCTATGTACAAAAGGTGGTGGCGTGTGGACACGTGTTTACATTAGTCAGTACACAGTTCTAAGATCGAGGATTTAATCACGGATGGGTTTCTTTCTGTGAGAGGTTTTAATCTTCCCCCGTGCCCGCATGGGTTTTTCTAACGGTTCTCCGTTCGTCTCCCACATTCGTCCAAAAAAGGCATGCTCGACTGGTTTAAGACTCTAAATTGTCCTTAGGCATGAATGTGTCTTGCGATTGGCTAGCGACCAATTCAGGGTGTACCATGTCTGCTGCCTCAGTTGGCTGGGGACTCTTGTGAGGTTAGCGATACGTAAAATGAATGAATGGATTATAAAGTACTGGGATTTTTATACCAAAAGAGAGCAGCTCATTAGCCTGTAAAATCCACTACACTGGACTACAGGTAACCCGAAAACACATTTAATAGCAATGGGAATAATTTAAACATCTCTCAGTTTCTACCTTCAAACGTCCTGTACATCCTTCTAACTTTATTTAATTTCTTTCATTTAATGGAGATATATAAATACAACATCGTATTTCTAACATAATGAAAGTTCTAAAGGGTCAGTTTATGGTCACTTTGTTGCTTCAAAATCTCACAGGTTACTGCTGACGCAAGCTTTTCATCATGCCACTGCAGCACACAACTGATGCAACATCTTGGTTTGTTATGGTCTAGTGTAAAGCCTCTTGGACTTAGAGATCAGCTCTCCCCATTGCAGCCTTTAAATCTACTGTAGAGTACAGACGTTTGCTGTTATGTAACAAAGCTCAAGCCATTGAGATGCTTGACCCTATTGACTTTAACACCTGGATTATCAATCCTAAAAGCCAAAAATGGACACTATATTCTGCTTGGAAAAAGTAAAAGAGAGCAGTAAAATAGTGAAACTTACAAAACATTTATTAATTTGATTTGTGGAAAGACATATAGAAAAGAAAGTCATTATGATTATTGTGAGGCTTAATTACCTATCAAATAAGACTGAATGTGTATTGTAGAACTTTTGACACAGCGTGATAGAATGAACAATTAATGTAAAGTGAAAATAGCCAAGTCAATCACGCCTGTCTGATACTAAGTGCACCGGTATTAATACGACTTAAGTCCCTTCAAGAGGATAAAATTAGCACCTCCAGCAGCACACAAGTAAATGGTGTTACATAACAGAAAATGGGCTTGCCGCGAATAGTCAAGGTGCCATCAAGGTGGGCCTGGTGAATGTAATCTAATATTATGAGTGGGAGATTTGTTATTCCTTATCTGTATTTTGATTGGACAAGATCATCTCTCAATCTAAGAATGTTATACCAAATGATATGTTTTTAACATATGTAAAATGGACTGATTCGGCTACGTAAAAAGCATTAATCAATGATCTATTTGATGTTATCTAAAGGGCATAAACAGATAATAATAAAATGTTGAAGAATTTATTTGTATTTCTGTTGCTTCAGTATGCTTCAAAATGACAATAAGAATATAGAAATATTCTAGGTTCTTATTTAATCAAAAACACACCTGCATGACCAACATGAAACCAAAGTGTTCAGCAATAGTTAGACAAAATCTTTTTAATAGCTAATCACATGACCTTCTGTACTACAACATCATTGCGCACAATGAATTCACCCTAAATGCACTCACCTGTTGATTTCTGAGAAATTAAGAATTTGATTTGTATGTAAGTGTGGCATCACCGGTATCCGTCAGGTGAAAATGAACAATGTCATTGTATGTCCAATTAGAAGACCCCAAGCCCAAAAAATATATATATCTTATTGCGTAGAATGTTCTTCAGCCTTTAAAAAAAGTTGCAGATCCTATTCAGCTTGTGAAATACATCCAAGTCCTCAGATGCTTGGGTAAGCAGTAGCAGTGATTTGCGGAAAGGTAAACTGGCTTTTCTTCAGGTCTGATAGAACACAACCAGACAAAGAGGGTGGAGTCAAACTGCCAAGATTAGTAGATCAAACATAACCCTTGGTTTTGTAGTTATTTTATCTTTTCTGTAAACACGTTTTTACATCATTCAAACTTTTTTTAAATGCAATTATACATCCTAATTGATGGCAAAATTGTTTCATCTGAAAATGCTTATAGATATGTTGTAAAAGTAGGTGAACAGCTCGCTTTTATAAATAATCAACAAGGCATTTAGGTATGCAACTACTGTAGTCATTTTTAATGAATATTAATGTTTTCTGGGAGAAGGTTTGCATCACACAAAAGAAAAATCTACTAATATTATTTCATCTATTGGCTCTTGAAATATATCTATGCTTTTTGAAAGCTCGGGAAATCTGCTAGTGCAGACAGACCTAACTATTGACTCTAACCTAAACTTTGAATGTTATTTAAAATGTGTCACTAAATCTGTCAATTACCACCTAAAGATTATAAAGCCAGAATTATTGGAATTCTGTCCAAACAAGATTTGGAAAAACAGCCATTTTAAGTAGATTGGACTTTTGTAATGGCATATTTCTAAGGCATAATAATGATAATTATAAAAAATAGTCAAGAAGCTGCAAAAATGCTGCTGGCACAGTCCTTAGAATTTACAAGGAAACTGAACCATATAACACCTCATGTGAAAAAAAAACATTACTAACTTTCTGTTTGTGAAAAAAATAGACATTAATAGAATCTTACTGCTGGTCTACAAAGCACTCATTTTCCTGTGAACAAAATACATCCATGATTTCTTTCAAAGTATCTAGACCCTAAAGGTCGTCTTGAACTGGTCTCCTATCTGTTCCAAGAATAATAAGCAAGTAGGGAGCATTCAGTTATTATGCTTCTCACCTCCAGAACAAGTCTCCCGAAGAAAAGTGTGAAGTGTGCTCTTTAAATCAGGCAAACAAATGCTATTTATCACCAGAGCATGTTTATGTTTGCCCATAAAGTTCACATTTCTGGATATATACGATTTCAGATTTGTATATATTGTTTGGTTTTATTTCTATTTCTGGTTTCAATTTTTTTCTTTAAACTCTTTTGACAATTTTATGTGACTTGTGTGCCTATTTATTTGTTGTTGTTTTACTTTAGTGTCATGTAAGTCACTCTGAATGTTCTTGTGTGAAATGCTACACAAATCATATTGCCTTACCTGAACTAAATCATTGGATTTACAATACATTCGCTAAAATGTAACTGAATCATTTCTTACTTTGAATGAAATGTAATTTTTGTTAATGCCAAATTAATAATAATAATGCTAATAACATGTTATGTTTTATTGTAAAGTGTAATCTTGGTTTCTCTACAATTTTTCATTTTAAATGTATTAAATTAAAAAGTTTAAGCTTGTTTCCATCCCGGAAGTCATTAAGACAATACATTATTAGATGTTTACCTGCCAAACAATATTTAACAAAAATATTTTTTCACAGAACGCTTGGTTTGCAGTTAAAACAGCTCATTCAGTAAAGAATACAATGGCTGTCAATTGGTCTAGCTTGAGACCCACTATTCTCAAACTGTTTAAAATTAATGTAGCGTTAGATCTTTAGTATGCTTTAGTAAAATTAATGGTTTTAATCAATTTATTGAAACAACAATTATCTGTTATCATCTAATATTATTATTATTATTATTATTGTTATTATTATCTATACTAATGATAACCGGAACAACTTTTTCAAAATACCAGAATGTCCCAAAATAATCAATGAACTGTATCAGGTTTGAAATGTTTTAATAAGTGGTGATCAGGGAGATTTATTTCAATTTGAAAATGGCTTAAAAATGGTTGGCAAACGCTGAATTAGATAATTCTTGCAGTCAGTGGATAAAATGTGCCTTGAGGAAAAATAGTAACAATCAGATCAATTAGGAGTTTTGTATTGTTTTCTTAATTATTTTTCTTTCTTGTACCGCATTGATCTTGTTTCAGGTGAAAGACAAAAGAAGCATGGCATGCTGAGAGCAATTTTAGGGTTCAGTTTTCTTGTTCAGAGACATTGATGGAACCAAAATTCTAACTGCTGCAAACACCTATAATGTACATCCAGTAGACAGAAGAAACACAAACACACACACATACACAAAGGAATTTCACTTTTTCCATGCACATAGGTAGAGAAATATATCATTAAAACCAAGTTTTTCGGGAACTATAATATCCTAACCAACACATCAATTTTTAATGAGAGCATAAACCATTGCTTGCTGCTTCCACTGCCAAAAAAAGTTTCTTTCATCACCTCTGGAAGGATTTTAGTTTTTTGAAACGTAAGCATAGCTAAAAATTGTGTATATGGTTTTGATCACAAAACAAAACGTGATGACATTGCCCAAATTATCACACTACCTTTTCACCCACCTGATTCCTGTTTTCCCAAAAATTTACCTTTTGACAATCATCACCAAATCCACCAGATATCAAATTAAACAATCACAGAGTACTCTATAGGCAGAGTGGCTGTTCCCATAGGACTAGGCCCAGCTGCCAAATCATATCCAACATGTAAAAAGTTATGGTTTGAAGAAACAAAGACTGAAGTGACTAGAAAGAGTTTATGATGTAATTTTTCAATCATGCACATTGCTCATACTCAACTGTAAAGTTATTTTGCTCAAAGTTTGCTTTAGTTTGAACACTAGCTTCAGTGATGCTGTCTATTGTCTTTAACCCACAACCGGTGCTTTGTTTTCACGCAACTGATTATACAAGTTGTCTAAGTGACACTGCAACCTGGAGATGACATCTTTCCAGTTCCCCCAATCCCAAATGAGGCCATGAGTCCCAAAAACGGGAGACAGGGTATTTATTTTAAACATAAAGGGGAGAATTTCTTTCATTTTGACTTCATTTTATATTTCTAAAGTATGTGTGTACATTTGGATACGTGGACAAAGAGAATTTCTTCTGCTTTTGCTTGGGAAGCGCTTCGAGCTGCATTTTTAGGCATGGAAAATACTATAGAATTACAGATCGAATTGAACGATTGATTGAAAAATGCCAACAAATTTTCAAGTCAGTCAGAGGATTAAACATACTTAAATATTCATTCATTCATTCAATTTCTGAACCATTTATCCTTACAAGGGTCACGGGGGTGCTGAAGCCTCTTTAAGCTTACTACGGGCACCAGGCGGAACACACTGAATCGGTGGACATCCAAATGCAGGGCAATTATGGATAACCAGTCAACCTCACACTCATATCTAGGGTCAATTAAGAGTGTTCAACCAGGCTAATCTGCATGTTTTTTGAGATTTGGGAGGAAACTAGAGTACCGGGAGAAAACCCACAAAAGCCCATGGGGGAACATGCAAACTCATCACAGTGAGGACCAACCCAGGATCAAACC
Source organism: Stigmatopora nigra (assembly GCF_051989575.1). Classification (NCBI taxonomy): domain Eukaryota; kingdom Metazoa; phylum Chordata; class Actinopteri; order Syngnathiformes; family Syngnathidae; genus Stigmatopora; species Stigmatopora nigra. The sequence goes on along the minus strand of NC_135510.1, from coordinate 13,291,289 downwards.
AGCTAGAAATAAGGAACATTTTTCCATTTCCATTGATTTTGTCATGCACTCTCATTATATCATTGACAGACTGAGAAACCATGCACTATAGAAGATAAGATTCGTGTCATTGAAATATTAAGTCCTAACCAATGTGCAAAAAACAACCCCAATCTGCATATACTATATGTCAGATGTCATCATGTGGTCCTGTGATATGGTCAAAATGTTCAGCCAACTTTTCCACCGTGATTTCATTAGTGTGAACGCATTGAGAGATAAACAGTCACAGATTAGAATTTGAAAAACAGACACACTCAGTGCACATGGCAAACCATTTGTCCATGCAAATTCACACCTCCCTCAGCCTTTCCCCCTGCACTCAACACCAAGCCGACCTCATGCTGCAACACCTGACAACACACACCACGCTTAGACAGCAGGTGTCTATAATTAACTAATCCGTCTTGAGCCATCCTAATCCAGCACATAGAGATGGATCAGACACAGTCAGAGGATATGTTTGTAAGTGGAGAATTTTGCAGTATAGTTCTGCAAAATATAAATAAATTAAAAAAAACTGCTTGCAGTTTAAAATCAAGTCACACCATTGAGATTTTACATGAAAAGCCAAAGAATGGTAGGATTTAAGTACTACAAGGTAAATACCTGATTCTAAATTGCACAATGCATTTTTGTTTGTTTGTTTGTTTTTGTTTTTATTCTGGACAATATTGCAGAGATATTTGCATGTTAGTGCCCCAATTTGCTGTAATGGCTTGCCAGGTTGCCCAGACAAACGGCTTTCAGTCCATTCATATTTCATGAGGTTCATATAAGGTGAGAAATCAGATGATATTAAGGTGAATACACAAGAGAGACAAGCTGTCATGGCCTCTGGCGATTAATTGTGTCACTAATGAAAGTTGCTACCTCAAAACCTCATTTGGTGGCATTTCTGTCATGCAACATGCATGACAGAAAGGAAGATTTGGAAGTAACCTTCCATTGTGTTTCCAATGTACAGCAATCTGATAACAATCACCTGAGGAGTGGATTCATCAATTGACCAGACCCTAAGCATTTAACTAGCCAGGGGCTATGTATAGATTTTTTTTTTTTTTTACAGACTAACAAGATGCATTTCTACCACACCTGAATCTAATGATCATCTCATCAGCATTTCTAAATATCTAAAAGTACAATATGGACACTTGTGAATCATAATAAAGTGCATTCTATGGTCCAAAAACAATGGTATAATGTCCAACAATTTTAACAGATTCCAGTTATTTTTGCATTCAGTGTAGTTTTGTCCAATAACAGTCCTGCTTTTATGAAATGGATATGTCACACCTATCAAAGAAACCCTCTTTGCCGCTAAATGGGCATCAAAACCAAAACATTGAGTTTAAGTAGTCCAAAAATGTTCCTCTGAAACAGAAGACGACAAATAAATGAAATATCGTCTCCTAAGTGAAATCATTTATGCTGTTTTACGATTGTTATATAAGAACTCCCATGAATCAAATTTCCATTTATCTAAATAAATTCAATGTCCTTAACCCAATCAATGGATTGGAATCAGGTGCATCTTGGTTCAGCAGAAACTTCATTGGTTAAACTGTTTGTGTTGGATTGGGTGGAACAAAAATCTGCAACCACAGTTGCCCACGAGGACCGGTTTGCAGACCACTGCATTAAACCATCCACTGTTTATTAATTCAATTAATGAGAAAGGCATACAGGGTGGTCCGGTGGAGCAAGTGGTTAGCTCGTCGGCCTCACAGCTCTGAGGCCCTGGTTTAAAATCCAGATCATGTCCACCTGTGTGGAACTTGCATGTCCTCCTTGGGCCTACGTGGGTTTCCTCCAGGTACTCTGGTTTCCTCCCACATTCCAAAAACATGCATGATAGGCTGATTGGACTCTCCATATGCCCTGCGAACAGCTGGCAATCGATTCAGGGTGTCCCCCCCCCCTCTGGCCCGGAGTCAGCTGGGATAGGCTCCAGCACCCCCCACAAACCTAATGATGATAAAGCGGTTCAGAAAATGAAAGTACCGACAACACAATGAATGGTATGCATCATTTGAGATGAGATGAGATTACAAACATGCTTTGACATTGTTCATGGATAATATAGTTATTCTGGGGTTTAAATTATTTAATCATCACTCCAAATTAGCTTTTCTTTTTGATCATTATTCATTGACAAAGGTGTCTAAATATAAATTAACTTGTATTAACCCCTTACCCTCGCTCTGTCTTAAGAAAGATATTTGAAACATACCATGACAACTAACATCTCTGTGCTCTGCTTGCAGGAAGCGATATTATAAGGTGCAAAGCTATTACTCAATTCAATTTGCCATTGATGTTTGGGGTGTTTTAATGATCTAAAACAGGGGTGGCCAAGTGTGGTCCTCGAGAGTCCCTACTTAGTTCGTTTTCCATATCTCTCTCCTCTACCACATCTGAATCAAATGATCAAATCATCTCCAAGATGTCCAGAAGCTTGATACCAATCCAGATGATTTGATTCAGGTATGTTGGTGGAGGGAGATATGAAAAACAGACTGGATAGGGGCTTTCGAGGACCGGACCTTGCCACCCCTGATCTAAAAAGTAAGAATGTATAAACTTCCTGATCTGACCAACTGTAATATATTTTCTCAGTGAAGTAAGCAGTCTTGTGTATCTTTAAAATTCATGATTTAGTTAATATAAGGTAAACTGTAAATCAGTGTGCTTCCAAGGACATTTATAGGAGAAAAGATGAATACATAAAACGTTTACCTCTATTTTAATTGATACATCCAGACATCACCCCCCCCCCCCACACTAATACAAGCCCATTTATTGCCTGATTAAAATGAGGTGCTTCCTCCTTGTGTGCCTCCAGAGTAACTATTCAAAAATTCCTAATGAAATTTGCTCACCTGTTGGTTGTCTTGTCACCTTCAAAACTGTCTTCAATTTAAATATGTTTGCAAATGTACTTTAAAAATTAGATTCTAGATTCTTTGTCTATATTTTCTTAAACATTACTATTATTTCACAAGGAATTAAATATATAATGAGGCAGGTTCCTTTGCAAATGTGTCTAAAGGAAATGATGACTCCTCCCCATTTTCAAACTCCAATGAGTGCGCATACTCCTTCTCAGCACATGCGCTCAAATGAATCCTGATGCTTTTGCATCAGTTCAAATGTGTAAACAGCTCCTCTTAGTTGAGGGTGAGCTGTTCTAACCATCAACCAATTTGAGCAGAACGTTTAAGTGTTTAACTCAACAACAAAAATAGAACATAAGCAGTAATTGTAGTTAATATGTACTATATATGTGTGGATTATAATATGTACTATATATGTGTGGATTATATATATGTATCAATTGTATTTTTTTGGGGAAATTGCCCTTTAATGTTAACAGTTACAGTGATGTGCATACAGTCTGTCGTACTGGACAATTTAAAATTGGGTGAATCCATAAGAGTGTATGCTACAAAATAATGTTTTCAAATTGTAGATATTTTCATTCTTGAATTGTACCTATGTTCTATACAAACCTGCAAAGGTATGTGGCAGGTGTCTGCATCTTAGGCAAAAGAGCTGTTTAGCAAATCCTCTCAGTGTGCTCCTCAATGACAGCACATGTCAGGCAGTCTGCAGGCAAACTCAAGAACACCTGACCTCACATGCAGGCATGCCTTGACACACACTTAGAAAGAAGATGGTTCTGTACAAATATACCCTTTCAAACTAAAATACTATCAACGGTCCGAGACGACACAGGCAGTCTGGCTGAACAATTTTTGAGTTCAAAATATTAAATCCAACATTTATTTTATGCCAATATCAGTGATCCATTGTTACATAATCACTCGAACATAACATAATACGATGAAAAGGAATAAATGAATAAAAATGACACCGATGGAAACGGACTAGTTTAGCAGATTTTGAACAGCCCCTAAAAAGGCAATTTTATGCACTTAATGCAAGTTTCCGATTCAATGATCCTAAACATAATGTAACATAGAAGGTAACTAATCCCCATTCCATTTTCAAAGTAAGGGGAGTGTACATTATATTATTACTTTACTTTTAACCATGTTTACATTATTATGACTGCATGACTGGAATTTTCTTTCTGCTGATTAAGGAGGTTACAATGGTTTTTTTTGTTTTGTTTTTAATTTTTACTGCAGAAAGCACGTCGGCCTCACAGTTCTGGGGTCCTGGATTCGAATCCTGGTCGGTCCACCTGTGTGGAGCCTCCGTGGGTTTCCTCCTGGTACTCCCATTTCCTCCCACATTCCAAAGACATACATGGTAGGCTGGTTGGACGCTTTAAATTGCTCCTAGGTATGAGCCTGAGCGTGAATGGTTGTCTGTCTCTTTGTGCCCTGCGATCGGCTGGCCAAAATTTCAGGCTGTCCCCCGCACCGTGCCTGAAAGTCAGCGGGAATAGGCTCCGGAACCCCGTGCGACCCTTGTGGGGGTACAGCGGTTCAAAAAATGAATGAATGAATTCATTTGAACACTGTTTGCCTCAATTTTTGACAGAAATCCACCAATTTATCAACCATTTAAAAAACAAAATCCAAAGTGAAATGTGTTGAGTACAGGTGGTCAGTAGGAGTTTAGCAGTCTGTGAAAAGGCCAGTAGAACCACAAAAATGGGAAACAACCTCATATATGATCAAAGAATTAGAAAAGTCCAAACGGGAAAAGAAAATGAATTTAAAGATCAAAAAGGGCCAGACAACCACAACAGATAAATAGAGGTAATGAATAATGCAACATGCAGTGCATGAGATTAAATTGAAACGTTACACAAATCAGCCATGTCAAACATGGCCGACTCTTCATTTAGTGACCCTGAGACCACCAAATGAAGCTAAAACAGGCTTGCTCACATACTTATCAATTTGTTGTTTCACACTGAATATAACTTTGAAGTTATCAATAAATCAAGATTATTTTGAACTTATATCTGGCAGAGAATAGCCGCTTTGTTTAAAAGGCACAGGCAAGATTTGAGTTTGTGATCATGCTAGTTGGTAAACCTCTTGAACCAATTGACATTAACAGAAATTACTCGAGATGTCTATGATTTTTTTTAACCTTTAGCTACAGGTTCAGTGTTCCAAAATAGTGTTCTGTGTACATTGCACCTAAGAGATAAAAAAAGAGATACAGAGAATTCATCCACAAGTATGGTTTTCTTTACTAATGAATGAACTGCACAAGGACTCCACTTGTTTTTCCCAAACCGAGGGCTAATGATAGAGAGGCTCAGAATGGCAATTCCTACTTTAGCAATGGAAGGATTGTGAATGGAAAAATACTGAGTCAGTTAATAGACCTGCATTGAAAATGTATTGAAAAAATTCACCATCTCCCTTTCTATTAAACTTAGAATAAAACACATTCTTTCATTTTGGCTATAGACACAGTGGTTGGAAAATGTATTCTCTTTTGCAAGATCCTGCAAGTTTTCATCAATTGTTGAGGCTGAAATCATTTGGCTCTGGTTTTACCAGAGACTGAAGTGAAATGCCATTGCCATCAAGTGCCATTATGCTGAATTACAACAGCTAAGCAGTGATTGGAAAAAGGGAGGCTGACGCGAAAGCACAGTTTTACATTTATTCTAATGTTCCATCCTCCGTATTACGTGGCAGATTAAGTATTAGAAGAAAAGACTGAAGGGGAATACTTTGTCAAAATCTGGACTTGAATTGAACCTTCAAATATCTTCAATCATAAACTAAAGAGTTTAATGGAATTGCAAAATCCTAACCCTAACCCAATCGCAGGGCACAATGCTTGCTCACACTCATACCTAGGGGCAATTTAGAGTGTTCAACCAGTCTACCTTGCATGTTTTTGGGATGTGGGAGGAAACCAGAAAATACCCACGGAAGGCCGGAGAGAACTCCACACAGTGAGGACTGACCAAAGATCGAACTCTAGACACCAAGACTGAGTGGCCTGCACCCTAACCACTTCCATTCAGGCCATCCATGCACATACAGTATTACAAAACCAGGTTTAAAAAAAATAAAACTAATATTTGCCCATGACCGGACGTTTGTTCGCCGGTCTTTTGGTACCTTTTGGTCCCCGGTCTTTTGGTCGCCGGTCTTTTGGTACCTTTTGGTCCCTGGTCTTTTGGTCGCCGGTCAAATGTACTTAGATATTAAACAGTACTTAGATATTAAACTCTCTCTCTCTCTCTCTTAGATATTAAACTCTCTCTCATGAGTATAATTTTTAGAGCTGGCTTCAACAGTAAACTCTCTGCCACCATTTGACCGGCGACCAAAAGGGACCAAAAGAACGGCGACCAAACGTCCGAGCTCCAATTTTGCCATGTACGGAATCCAAGTGTAATCCAAACACCCGTTCAGACTAAACTACTCCCTAAACAAATTAGAGGCACGTTGTTAAGAAGTAAAAGTCAATAATAAATAAAACAAATCAAAATCTTTAATGTTCTCAAGAAAATCAAGTAAATATAAAATTCCATAGTAACAACGAAAATATAAAACATTTACACCACAATTAAAATACATTTGAGGTGGAGTGAGATTTGAATCACTGTAACAAAGATCAGATTTAGAAAATGCTCAACTTTAAAAAGCAATTAAGTAACCAAATGATTACTTCTCCCCATAATAGGATACCTGCTTCCTTTATTGCTCTCTTGAGCATAATGCTAATTATTCAAACCTACATTTGGAAAATAACTGTTTGATGCCCATGTTTTGAATTGTTCTGATGTTAGGATGAAAGGAAGAAGAAAATTAACTGCTGAGAGAAGTGGAAGGCGCTTAAAAGATGAGAATATTTAGAGGATTCTAATAGGGGAAAAACCTTTGTGATTTAGTAGGCCAGTGAAGATCGGTCCATGTGTCTCATTAGAGAGATGTTTAAAGTTTTTACAGTACAGTAGTTTTGTAGTTTAAAGCAGTACAACATTAATTGGAAGCTAAAACTGATTTTTTTGTGGTATGCCCCAAAAAGAAAAAGGCTGGCCATACACTTTACAGACAGAGGACATTCAAAGTGAGAGTGTTGCAAAAAATATAAAAAAAATAGATAATTAAAATGCCTTAACCTTTTATGATTTATATATACATAAAATATTAAAAATGGGGTTTAAACATTTCCAATGCTTCTTGGTGATTTCACTAATAAATAAACAGTGCGCAGTTTAATAATTCCTACTTTACAGACTGCTGTTTGCTTGTGATCTTTTGGGGTAAATTACAAGTTCATTCACAGAATGATTTGGCTATTCAAGTCAAGGTACAATTTTAATAGCAAGACATTTAAATTTCAAGACATCCCAAACCACCCAAAAAAATATATTGGTCAGTCATTATGTTCTGCTAAAGATTCTGAACCACACAATTAAAAATAACCTACAGCATCTCTAAAAACTATCATTTTCCTATTGTGTGTACGTGCTTGTGTGTGTGTGAGTACTATACCCCAACATTTCCTCTGTCTCCAAATAGTTTTTCTTTGGTGGAATCCTGAGGTTGCTTGGAGGACATCTTCTTCATTTCTCGGCTCTTAACCCATGTGTAGGCTGAAGAACCACCGAGAACCAACATGTTACTGGTCCACCACAGAAAGCTTTTGCTGTGGTAGTTGTAAACCACTGCAATCACAGTCTGAGCACAAGCTTTAGCAGTTCCGGAGACATTATGTGTCAGTGGACTGGTAAACTTGATCTGCAAGCCAGTCACATAACCAATGGCAAAACCAAATGCTCCCCCAAGGGTCATCATGCCCCAAAACCACAGATCCATGAGGTGACTGTAGTTGATGATGCGCTCCACCTCTCCAAACACAAGAATGAGTGGAAGAAAGAGGATGGATGCATTGATATTGTTATAGTAGGACAGTTTCCAGATATTTCCATCCACAGCAGGCATCACTTTCTTAGTGAATATGGCATTAAGGGACACACAGGCACTGGCGATCACACCAAAAAAGACACCAGACCAGGATAGTGACCCTGCTGTGCCTTCCTGGTCCACACCAAGCCAGAATCCACCTGAGAAATATCACATCAAGAATCAGGTCTTTGGATACGTGTTCAGATGCAAGGATTATTATGCACAAATATGAGAACCAAATTTGTTTATTTATTTCTTTTTAAAAAGGAATTGTGTACCAGTACAACACAAACGCCTAATTGTAAAAGGGATGACAGGGCAACCACATAAGACTTTCACTACTTCAGACCTATTTACCAATCTGCATTTGTTTTTTGTTCTTTTTCAGCTCTCTTTACCAAATTTCAATAAGATTGGATCACAAATATTAGGGGAGTGTGTCTTTAAATGTACCGTCCACAAGAACAACAAGCAAACTACCTATTTATTGATTACTAATTTTTCTGTCTGTTGTTATTTGTGCACTGATGTTAAAGCTTTAAATCACATTATACCTGTATAATGACAATAAAAGCATTTAATTAAATTCATTCAGCATTTAATGATTAAAAACGAGATCCTACTTACCTATAATGATACCACAACATAGTATGGCTTTGGAGGAAGTAGTCTGTTTCAAAATTGCATATGACAGCAAAACATTAAATACAGTGCTGAGGGAACGCCCCACAGTGTAGAAGGCCACTCCAACTTGTTTGAGGCATAGATTGTTGAATGATATCATGCTTATAAAGACCACCGATAGGGGCAAAACTTCACGGGACGTCTTCAGGTCAAATTTGACGGATGGGAAGTCAATCAACTGTGGGCACGCTGCAGAAAACAGCTGCATCAGCCAGCAGAGCACCACCGTCACAACACATTGGTAGAAAGTCACAAACAACGGTGCATTCAGGTCGCGGTTGTCCAGTAGGTGATTATTGAGGAACACCATTGTTATGGAGACGAACCAGTACATCGCTACCACGGCTGCTATCCTCGCAGCCCGGAGAAAAAAGGTTTCTCCGTTTCCGTCTCGGTCTACCATTTCCACACCAGCCATCCTCAAAATACTGGACCGCTTCAACTGGGCCCGGTTCATCATTGAAGAAATTGGTGATCATTTGTAGGAAACAACATGTAGTTTACTGCTATTTCCTGTCAGTGCCAACTAAACGTCATTGCCGCTCTATTACCAAAATAAAAATCTATTTTCTGTATTATATCCTGTCTGTAAAAAAACATCGTTACAATAATCAATAAAATATGCAATTTTAATTTTAAGGAACATTTTTATACCCTGATCTGCATCTTAGAGGGTGAGTTACTGTGAATGCAAACATTTGCTTTCACTTTTTATTTTATCTTGAAACGAAATACTGAATTGCTACAGGAAGTAACATATTTCTGTTTTGAATGCACTTCCTTGTTTAAGGTTGCGTTCAAATGCTCTATCCGTGTTTTATTTTGGTCACTGCACCCTGCAAACGGTCTAAATTTTCAAAGGAATTGCATCACTGCGTCTTGCCAAATGATGTGCCAATCAATGAAAGCCAGAACAACACTTTACTCGTGGTTTTATGAGACATTTTGTGACAATTTTGAAGCCTCATCGCACTTTTGGTGTAGCTATGTTCTTATCCAAATTGCATGGAACGCTGCAAGTGGATCGGAAGGTAAGCACTGGGCACTCTGGCTGTTAATGCTGACTAGCGTGTGTTGATACAAGAACTAAAAAATAAACATGCTAAGAAAGTTTTAAGAAAGTTTATTTGTTTTGTTATTATATATTTTGTTTGGGCCAGTTATTATTGATATTATTTGTTACATAGCTTTTGTAAACCTAACTGTATTTTACTATCAGGACGCTAGATGGCAGCAAATGTTTGATTTTTCGACTTATATTCATGTTTGAGTTTGATTTATTTAGGGGTCAAAACATATTTATGAAAATATTCATGTAAATATGTAAGATTATAGCCATATTTAGTCCCTTGTGCAGATTGGTGTTAAAAACATTAAAAACACAAGATAAAAAAAGGGATTAATACAGAGGAGGAGATTAAAAAAACAGAACAAAAGACTAGAAAGCAGCATAAAATTTTGAATCCTTTATTTGATACCACTTTATATACACAGCTGCTACCGCTTCCCACCTGTACGGCAAACAAGCAGGTGATTAGTCGTTGACCTTTTCCAGATGAATGGGTTTGAAATTTCATTTCACTGTCATTGATTATGTCAAAGCAAATGAAAAACTACAATAGATCCCAATCTTATTTTTATGTTTCAAAGTGTTATATTTGGTATTGTTTGGATATGCTGGACTTAATTGAATGGCAAACTGAATGATTAATTATCAAGGTTGCTCAGCTTGCAGGATAAACAGTGCTTGTTTGCGATTGGGTTTTGTCTGTTTGCTGTTTTAAGCCACTACTGTAGAATTGAGAACATGTACTTAGATGACCCACCACTTATTACCTCCTTTTTTAAACCCAGATATTAAAAAATTTTGGGTGAAGAAAAAAAATGCACATTGTTCTTTTCAACACATTTTTTTATTAAAAAAAAAGCCCTGCTAACTTCCTTCTGAAAAATACAATTCCCAACGCTATAATGTCAACACACTGAATCCCAAAAAGTTCCACAATTCACTGCCTTTCTGAGCAAAAAAAAATCATAAAAAAAACTAAAGTCATCAAGTAACGTGGCAGCATAGCTGAGTTCTGGATGATTCTTAGGATTTCTAATGTTGTGTAAAAGCCTAATGGTTTTTAAAATGAATCTATATTCTATTTTTCTATACTCGTCCCTGGCTTTTCCCTTCTCCTGTGGCTTCTCTAACTTTTTTAGCTTAGTTTTTTTATTTACAGTTTTAATTTCTTGTTTGCATATTACGGCGGTCCAACGGACGAGTGGTTAGTACGTGGGCCTCAGAGTTCTGGGGTCGAGGGATCGATCCATACGGTAGGCTGGTTAAACACTCTAAATTCCCCTTAGATATATGAATGTGTATGGTTGTCTATTGTCCTCTTGTCAACTATGTTGAAGTAATTTCTTGAGCGATATTTAACTAAATATTAAAGATATCCTGGACCACATGATCTTTTTATTAAAGTTTTTACTCCAATGTGAAAGGTGAGAAATAATACATCATTTAGTTTTTTTTTTTCATTTCTAAAAGCGGGTAAAAACACTTTTGAGGTGGAGCTTGGAATACCCAGGTCACACAATGTTGTTCTGACCATTGGAGCTCTAAATTAAAGCGTAATGCTAGAAGACTGGGGGTGCAGCTTATTTCATGGGGTAGAAGCACACAGTTGGACGACCTCCCACTGACTGGGAACCGTAGTGTGTGTATTCATGTTCATAAGTGTTTGCGTGTGTGTGTGTGTGAATATGTATGCATGAGCAGCTGGACACAGGATGGCACGCATATACTTTGTAACCAGTCCTATTAACTAAGTCTTTCTTTTCTATTTGCAATATACTGTGTTCTATTCTGTCCCTCCCTTTCCTTTCCTTGGTTGGCCTTGTACTTACTAAAAAAAAAAAAAAAAAAAACAATGTTTCACTTTGTGTGCAAACGGGAAAAAACAAAACTTTTAGTGAATTAGACCTATGATAAAACTTAAGGTGTAGACACATATGCTACGTAGCAATTCAAATATGGATTAGGTTTGTATCTGGTTTGACTTAAACTGTGTAGTTATATCATTCAGTTATTCTTTCCATGGAAATAATTTATTGTGCAAGATACTAGATCTTATTTAAGAAAGAAAAGAATGGAAACCAGGAATAATATTGATTAAATCTGTTCATTACACACACAAAAATGAACATGTATATGTATTCAAGTACGCACAAGTAAAATCATTGAGCCTTGAAAACCAGTTATATTCAGCATTCCCTTGATATCAATATATCATGCATCTGTTAATTTCATAAAAACAATTATGAAGAGTTTGTTTTGAAAATAAATACACCTGAGAAGACACCAAAGAAATTTAGATGTGCATGACTGTTTATTCAAATGTAATAGTAATACATTATGCATGAATGTGTGCAAACAATAGCCATGATTCAAAATGGGTTGAACTAAATAAGCTTCCCTTTGATCATTCCATGTAGAATAAAGTTTACAAGGAAATCAAGATGGAATAATGATAATGCACTTGTATTATTACAGACAACATGTCTCCAATGAGTTTAAAAAATAATTCAAAGTTACAAACAAGCAATTAAGAGTACAACACAGTTATATATTACAAAATTCAACTGCGAGTACAATTATGCCACAGAAAAACATTCACCAGAGTAACATCTTATGGAGATTCATCCAAATTCATATCCAATAATTTAACAATAAAATCTGATGAGTAGTAGTTTTGATGATGTGTCATGAGATTATGTTTTGATTTAGATTATTGACTTCTCCATGTTCAGTCCTGTATGTTGGTCTCCATTTGTTTGCCATTGACACTGGTCTGCCATAATGTCAAATTACCTCTTCTTCCACTAAATCAATTGTTCTTTGCCTTGTGTCAGTATAGCTAGCAGTCGGGAAGCATTGAAACCTAGCCTTAGTATCCCCGTTGGAAGTCTTGTTCCTTTCAGTCCTCTCAGTGTCGTCTGAGTGTCTTCTTGTTCATGACCTCCCAAGTCTACTTGTTGAACGTTGTAAGAAAAATTCTACTCTGCTGCACATGACGCTACTTTCACAATTGGGTCACTGGCAATAATGTGGTTATGTAAAAATAATGCATTAAAAATAGATATTCTCATATTCCAGTTTAAAAACAAAACAAATGCAACTTCTGGGTTAACTAAACTGAATATCTGTCCAGTATACAGCTAGCTAAATTACCATGGGTTGTCCATCTCCTTGAGCCCTGCGATTGGCTGGCCACTGATTCAGGGTGTCCCCCGCCTGGTGCTCTTAGTTATCTGGGATATGCTCCAACAACCCCTGTGACCCTTGTGAGGATAAGCGGTTCAGATAATGAATGAATGGATGGATTACCATTCCGGAGGAGTGTTCATTTGTGTTTTGTGCTTGCTCCAATTGTAAGAAATTTGGGTCTGTGATGGGCATCTTTCCTGCATCGTGACTCTATATGGCTCAGGGTTTAATTTTGAATGAAAATGGTTGTTATTTCATGTCTTCTTGTGTTATCCTTGTTTATCTCTTCTTGTTTGACCCCATTTCTCAAGTTTTGTGCTTCCTAGGTTTAATACATTACTTTTAATTGACCTAATTTTGTTCCCGCATGCTTTTGGAGTTTAGGTAGAGCATATTAAGCTTGATGACAGAACCGGTTAGTTTTATAGTCTTCTTTTATGTCAAACCCAGCTGCCCAGCAGTTAATCTTCTTGGATTAGCCTACTCTAAAGCGAAAAGATTTTATGATTTAGTTCAAAACCTTGTCAATATTAACTATCGATGAAATATATGTTAATTCTGGAATCTTTTGGATTAACTTTGTTCATTCATACCATGCATCCATCCTTGCAAGGGTGTGCTGGAGCATATCCTTGCTGACTTCACAATCATACCGCCACCAAGCGAGAATTGATCCCAAGCTTTCCCGCACCAAATTTAGGCAAGTGAAGAACTACATCCTCAGGGGGTGGGTAGTCTTTGTGTCACACTGGATATCAAACAAATCTTTTTTAAGGGAGTGGTGACATTTCATTCCAACAAGTGAGATTCATGAATTAGGAAGTGGATTGGATAGTGCCAACATACATTAGGTTGAGGATAATTGAGATTGAGAACCAATGGGCTTTGGACAAATTGGGAGTACACTTTAGCTGTTAAGGTATATATAACTTCTTCAACACAAAATATACATACTTTGATATGTACATGATCAGAAAATGACTCTTGATTCTTTATCACTTACTTTCAAAAACACAATTGACAATCAATTATTTGAGTCTGATCTGACCTTTGCTTGATGAGACTTTTTAATTTTTATTTATTTACATAATGTTTGCACTAACTTTTTACTGGCAATATAGCCCACCTAACCAATATGTCTTGTCTCCAAATAACACTGTGAGTAACAAAGTCCCAGCTCTTTCTTTTGCATGATTCTTTAAAGTTTTTGTTTTCAATAGGGCTCTGTAAACACTAAGAATACAGACTACTATCATCAATCAAGATGACACTATCATATGTAGGACAGAAGGGCTTTTATAATTGTTTCCTCCCACATTTGATGATGTTTGAAGATGCTCAAGTACAACTGTATGGACAAAAAGACAACAAATGATCTAATACAAGGGGCCATGTGGAGTGCAGGCCATGATCAAAACAATGATACAATCCATTAATTTCATTTACTGGATGTCCTTACTGAGGTCACAGTTAATGTATGGATACAATTACATAGGCTCTTATCTATCATTGGTCAACTTAATCAAGTTTGAGAAATATTTCAATTTCAAAACAGTGTATTATTGTCATTGTATATGGTAGTATTGACCCAGCACAGTTGGCAAAAGCGCAAAGGTTTATAGATGCTGGCCACTACATTTATCATCAGATAAACCCACTTGCTACCGGGCAGTAGACAATGTTGGCTTCATCTCAGCCCTTATCAGTTTGCCCTTCTAATTCTAACAATCCTTTCAAAGAAAAAGGTGAAATACATTTACATAATGACAATGGATGTTTCAAACATAAGCAGATCAGTGAATAATTTTGTTCATATTTAGCTATGTCTACAATTGTGATGTATGTTTTTTAATGAAAGGAAAAGCCACCTATAAGACAATATTAACAGGTAGAAGTGAAAACATAAGTTGCATCTGGCTTAAATATATAATGTATATGAATACCTAAAAAACTCATTGACAATAGTTTAAGTGTATATTCCAGACCCAGAGTATATAAAGGAGTTCTCCCCTCTGCACTTAGTTTAGACTGACAATAAACAGAAATATATATTTTTTTAGAAAGCTGATGGCAATGTCACATACATGAATAATTATAAATGCAAAATTCAATGTAAAATTGCTACAGACTTTAAGAAGTTGGCTGACAATATGACACAGAATTTGGTGATACTATTTTGGCCACAAGCTTTATAACCCCTCAACGTAAACGGAACAAAAGAAAGCAAGTACTGCTGGAAAACACAGTAAACTAAAGACTCTGACTTTTATTAAACTCTTAAATTCCTCCCACTCTTTAAATCGAAATTTTTGCACCTGCCCAGAAGAAAACACGAGAAAAAATATAATATATGCTCCCGCGGTTTGACATGCTTAGGCTGATAGTATATTGCAATCTACCAATACTACAAAAAAATCCCTCATAGAGCATTAACTCATTTTTATAACTTTTTGACTATCACCCACTCCTGCTCAGGAGGCTGTTTCTGTAATGGTAATTCACAAAACCAAATCTTAAGGACACAGTTATTTAACAGCCACTACAAATCCAGCAGATCCCAAGGTTACTTAGCTGTACTAAAATCTAACACACTACTATTGAGTAAATATACAAGACAAAATGTCTCTAATCTTTTTTAAGTAATTCCCCATGGAATTGTAAAATGTAACTACCAATTCTTCAACTTCAGGAAACAACAAAGTTAAGGTTAAGATTAAGTAAAGGCAAAAGACAAAGACATACACATACACATAACAAAATGTAGCAAAAGACAAACACATACACAACAAAATGTAGCAAAAGACAAAGACATACACATAACAAAATGTAGCAAGCACAGTCCTTGAAGGACTCTTGTTGTTAAGTAGATGTGTACTAATTTATTAGTATGTAGTTGTCTGTCTTAAGTACATATTTGTGTACATTTTCAAATGTTATACAGCAAAGTTGCAAAGAAAAGCTGCCTTTTTTTGCTCTCTGATTGACAATGTTAAAGCAAAATTGACTGTTTGAAATTACATTATGCCGAGAGAACGTTTTCTCAGCATGACGTTATTTCCTCGTTTTAGGAAATAGGCCTATTAATTATATGGGCAAACATGATTGCAGTATTAACTTTCTATCAATAGAAGAAGCTAATTGATCATCAAAGTAATGACTCACTAAGCTGTCAGGTAAGCATGTGTGATACATTCCTTGTGGATTAATTGGAGTTTGCATGTTCTCCCCAGACTTGTGTGGCTTTTCTCCGGGTACTCTGGTTTCCTCATACTTCCCATAAACATGCATGGTACGTTGGTTGAACACTTTAATTTGCCCACAGTTATGAGTGTGAGAGTTTATGGTTGTCCATCTCCTTTTTCCATGTGATTGGCTGGCCACCAATTCCGGGTGTGGCCCTACTGGTGCCCGTAGTTAGCTTGTATAGGCTCCAGCACCTCCCGCGACCCTTGCAATGATAAGTAAATGAATGACAACAGTTATTGGCACTTAAAGAGTTAAATGTTGAACATTCAGTTTGAGTTATGTCACCAATCAATTTAAAGGCATTTTCTGCAAATCAAATCATTTGTTTAATCATAGTTAAACGTATACATTTTTAGAAATATTCCACTTTAACAAGCTGATTATCAGTGGTACTTTAGATACATATTATTGACTGCAGCTAGTATTGTAAAGGGAAGGTGTCTTTGACCTGTCTTTGTCCACCTATCCTTTAATCAATCTGCAATTTAATCTATTTTTTGATACAGTTGCCACATTACACTTCATCAATCTACAGTATTTAATTTGAGCACGGTCAAACCCCTTTAATGCCCAAAGGAGTAATTCTCTTTCACTCCCCTCGCATAGAAAATCAGTGTTTTGGCAAGGACACACCAGGTCATTGAATAATTGCTTTTGTTTAGATTTTTTTTCTTGAAACCTTCCAATCCAAGGACAACCACTCAGTTTTAAGCCAATCCGTTACTCCCATTCTATTCAACTGCAGTTTTGTTTCTTATTGGTCTTGATATGTACTCTCTTAGAAAAGAATTAGATCCAGTCATTGTTATACCCTAGTGCAGGGTTGTCCAGCTCTGGTCTGCAAGAGGCGCTATCCAGTCTCCCTCCACCAACACATCTGAATCGAGTAATCAGGATCATTATCAAGCTTCTGGACAGCTTGCTGATGAGTTGATCATTTGATTCAGGTGAATTAGAGGAGTGAGATATGGAAAACAGACTGGATAGGGGCCGGATTTGGGCTCCCCTGCAAGTAGAGCTTCATATCCAGTCAAGTTGCATGCATGTCTTCTCTATCAATTTAAAGAGGGAAGTCAGATTTATTCAAATTACTGTAATTCTAAACATATACGTACCGTTTATGATATATTGCTCCTAAAATAACATATGTTTAATGCTTTCTATTCTTTTTTTAAATGTTTTTTGAGAGCCTGCTCAAGGATAAGCATGATATATTTCTTTACATTTACATTTTTGGCAAACAAAAAGTTTTTCTGCCCTTTTTTTTTAAATCCCAAAATATAATATAGCAGTACACATTATTTCATATTTAAGTAGAAATGTATTTGATACTTCTTTTTTATTCATTTTTTACAGGATTTTGAGGTTATTTTTATAATCTATCATGGTGACTGTTATCCTTATTTTTGGATCATTACTCACTTAACCGGGTTTTTCAAGGTTCAGTGCACATTACCATTAAGGATTTACACTGTTCAGTTCGGAATCCATTTTTTGCTCTTGTTTTGTGAGACAGCCTGAATGGTAAAATTATAAATGGCAAAGAGGATGAGATTCTTTGAGAAAATTAATACAGCTTTATTTGACATGCACTGCTACTGAAACAAAATAAATAGGAATAATAATAATCTCAAGAGAGAGCAGACCTTTGCCAATGTCAAAAAATGATGCCAGATTTTGGCTGATTACTTCCCTCGCGTAGTAGGACTATAGAACTGTACAAAAATGTACATCAGCTGCGAAGAAACATTTAAAACTTGATAAATGTTGAACCATGGAAAAATTTGTGAGCAGAAAAAATCCTTCATCATAGACTGACAACAAGCATAAAAAGATAGAAAACCTCTCAAACATTCCGCTTTACGACTTTGACTTTGTGGATAATCATCTTTCATTCTTTTAAAAATGATCCACTTAATGTTTTTAAATCCACCATGACCTCTCTTATTTCTTCCTCTGGCATGACACATACGACTCTGGCTGCTAAAACATTGTCATGAGAGCATCACTCATCATCCCACTAAAACCATATGGCTGATGGGGAACTATGGATTCATGCCATTCAAGTGTCACCTTGTTAGCTACAAAAGATAAATGACTCTATTGACACAATACTAATTTTATCAACGCCTTCAACAGCCAGTCTTTGCTAATTTGTGTTATAGTTTATATCCTGATGGTTAACTTATTCAATGACACGTAATTTTGGAAAAGAAGGGACAAAGATAAGCATTAAATTGCCAACAAATATATCACCTTTTCTAGACCTTTTCTATGTCTCGACCAAGAGTATCAGACTATCAAATTTTTGGCAGCTATTTATTTTAAAGGGACTTTGAAATGAAATTATAAATAAATAGTTGGATTAGTATATTTGTCAACACAATTATGCATGTTTGAAGACAGCAAAGATTGAATATTTCTTTCATTCTGCAGTGGAATGGGACAGCATTTTATACTTTTAGAAATGAACTCTAGTGTACCATAGCACGCTTGAAAAACCACCTGCATATTTATGAGGCTGTATTGCATTTTTTCTAGAGGCCTGCGTGTTTTAAAGAACGTGAAACACACTGCAGATACACAAAACTTGAGTGAGTTTTGATTTATGTAAATCCGTAGATCATAAAAACAAATCTTTCAATGCCCCTGCCTAAGAAAATGTTTTTCCGACCTGGGAGTCAATCCTTATGCCTGTATCTCATTTGCCAATTTTAATATCTCTCTTGGAGTGACTTATGAGTGCTGCTTTCATCTTTTCTAATTGCATATCATGATCAGAGAAGGTGTGTTCATCTGATCTGCATGACACCTGTATCCTTAAGGGAATCAGTCGCTCGAGCTTCTATCATAACATTATCAATGACAGAAGATTGTCCCAATTATGGTTCCACAGTGAAACTATTGAAGAGTGGAGAAACTGGAGAGGACTGTGATTCACACTATACTTCAACTTCAACATATAACACATTGCATAAATACATACTTATTTTCTGTATTATAGAGCGCACCCGACTATAAGCCACACAGCCATAATTTCACAAATTTGTGTGTATGTGGAAAGAAAATCAATTTCTCAATATGGGATATTTACATCAAGGGATGTTATACTCATAGGCAGCAAAATGGGTAAGTGGTGAGTATATCTGCCTCAAAGTTCTCAATTAAAGGGTTCAATACCGGGCTCCGGTCTTTTGTATGGTTTGGATGTTCTCTCCGAGCCTGCGTGGGTTTTCCAAGGTACTCTAGCCTTCTCCAGCATCCCAAAAACATGCATGATAGGCTGATTTAAAACGTTAAATTCTTGATTGTTGTATAACGGTTGTTTGTGTATATTTCCCCTAAGATTGGCTGGCAACCAATTCACGGTTTGTCTTGCACTCTGCTCATAACTAGCTGGAATAGGCGATAAATGGACCCAAAGATGAATAAATGAAAGTTACACAAAAACATTTGATTAAAAGTATAGTCATCTACAGTGGCCTGTCAGATGGGACAGCCTCTAGCAACCTTGCAGCCCTTGCGAGCATGCGCGTTACGAATAATCGATGAATGAGTGCATTACAGTATGTAGAAAATGCAGCAAACTATCCCCTCATCTAAGACAAAATCCCGATATTTAATATCAGTATTGTGTTGAAAGTAGGTTTAAATATATAGTTGGCGGTGGTGGGAAGGTTGGAAGGCAAGGGGGTAAATGGAGATCATTACTACCTAATCGGACAGTACTATGAATTGCAGCCAAATCAGGATTTTAACATTGCAATTACATTTAATCACAAATGTAATCTTCTGCTATGGTTACTATGAGATTAGAATGGATTATATTGGATTAAAACCATTGACCTGATTTACTCACTGGCTGTCACTTAAATCTGAACTCCTGGGGTTAGATTTGGAGATTTAGGGAAACAGGCATGCAGTGAGAGTCAAGTACCTGTCACGTGGAACACTTGTCAGTCGGTAAACCAACCAAATGTATATAGTTCTACACACTCCATTATTTTCATCTCAAATGAAACTTGATTACAATCAATTCCCTAACATTTTAGGTGGTGCAGTTATAAAGTACCATAGAGCACATTTCGGGTTTGGAAAATTAACCCCTTAAGGTTTTGCAATCATGCAGAATTGGACATTGCCACTGGAGGCTAAATTAAAAACAGCGCATTTGTCCTTGTGTGCACGCGTGTATTTGTGTGTGTGTGTGTGTGTGTGTGTGTGTGCAAGCCTGGCATGTAAAAGAGCTTCTTATCTGTTTCTTAACAAAATATTTACATTGGAATTTGTTACAAGGCTTTGAGACAACATATTAGCAATTTTCATTTTAACCAAAATATAAAAAAATTGTCAAAAATATTTTCATACATTCAGACTGAATTTAAAGGAATTTTAATCGTTCAGCAGATTTCCAATAATAAATACATAAGGGTTACATTTGATATCTTAAATACTAATAGTAAATACTAAAATCAAGGTGAGAATCAGATGCAGGGAATATATATGACACTGCCTAAAGTTGGTAACCTAATTTGAATGTGTTGGGGTCGACTGTGAAGTCTTTCAATTTCATTCTGTTTCAACTAATTTCTCGAAAACAAGTTTGGCTTTTGACAATGTAGGTCTCTTTGAAAACCGGAATAGTGCGTCAAGATCAGTGTAACAATTATTCTGTGCATTACGAATTATGATGAAATTGACTAATGATAACTATCGATCTTTATAACCATCGATATTAATAAACATTGACAGTCATAAGATACGATTAGATCATTAATGATCCATTTCGTGTTCACATTGTATAGTATAGGAATGGGAAGAGAAGATCCTTGGAGTATGTCTTTCACTGTCCAATACCCCCTGCTTAGGTCAGCATGCTCTAGAGTCACAACACATTTGCAAAGACAAAATAATTATAGTCATTTGTTTTAATGACACAGTCCCACACTCATCACTTTTCATGTTTGCCTCAGAGCCAGCAATACTTCATTGAAATGAATTTAGCTTTCTCTTCCGGTACAGATTTTTTTTCAAGAGATTGGAAGAAGAGGAATAATAATAAAAAAAAAAAACAGATGGTGCATACACTTTCATATGAATTAGATACTATTAGATCATGGAACAGAAAATAGGCAAAGACAAGAGATAGGGAGATCACTGCCCATTCCTTCAAAAGGGCTTGAGCATCTGTCAATGTAATACTTGCAACCAGTTCAACAAACAAGATGCATTTGCTGGGTTTTATCTGTCTCTCTCTCTGATGGGATGCCAAGATTGAGGGTTACGAGGACAGCAAGCATAGTCACGCATTACCTCCCATCTCACTCTGCTAAACACGCACATCTCCCTTTCCTTTAAACGTCATTTAAGTAATTATGGATTATAGTAGCAGTGCATGTGCATACACACGCACATTCAGATATGTACTGTGTAATAATCAGCAAGGCTGTGTTGGTTCCCCTGCCTGCAGCAATCTTATAAAACAGGATTTTTCAAAGATAAGCCCCGTTTTAGCAATAACACTGGATTATCATCATGCAAACACAGCCTCCTCCTTAACAAACGTATCAAATGTATGTACTTAACTGCCCATCACATGAATTTTCTGTTAACTTTGCCTCCCACTTATCTGGATTTCGTGCTGGTATACTTTGAAATTCCAACATGAAATGAAGAACTCAGAAAGACCGAAATGACGCTCCGGTGACACAAATTTATTTATGTTTATGGCTCTCTCGGGTAAAAAGGTTCCCGACCCCTGCTTTATACTGTGTGTGTCAAAACTGTACATGTCATTGTCTCGAAACCAACCCTTAACCATGCTTGTTGCACCAATTTGAATATCTGTCTATCACTGCTATCCTTCCATAGTGAATTTCCATATGGGGTGAGTTTACAGTGGAATACTCGATTCTCTCTTAGCTATTAACGACAAACACAGAACTTGCCAGGAAATTCCAGCTATATAATGTCTTTTTAATTCAACACCTGTCTCTGTGTCTCCTCCATGGGTTTAGTTAGATTCCTCATTGCAAAGGCACTAAAATGGGATAGCTATGGATTTGCATTCAAAGAAAGGCTCAGGTGAAACTATAAACCACAAAACAACATAATAAAGAGAATTTATGACAACCAGGGGCAAAATTCCAAAATGGCGTTGTTTATTGTAGCTGTAGGGTTGCTTTGCTTAATGCATACATTGTTATCTCTGAGGTTAGTTGTAGATATGTAGGATAGAATTTATTATCTAGTTAATATAGCTCAATTTCAAAGAGCTATAGTGATACTAAGCATGAGAGTGTTCATTTTCTTTTGAAAATAACCTGTAATGTTGCAGCTTTTAAGCCTAATGGATAGTATTTATCTTTTTAAAAGTTTAGGAAAATATACGGAAAAATAAAAATTTCCCAACTTATTATACAAGGCATAGGCCTTTTACATGTGGAAATTGTGTCTTTGTAACTTCACCAGTGAGGTTGCAACAACAGTGTTACATATCTATCTAAGTCTTTCATTCACGCTCATTTTCGTTTTCAGATGTGCAAGTTTGATATGTGTATCACACAGTGATGACATGCATTTTCTACATTCTAAAACATTTCTGTGAATTATATATTTAGATTAGATAACTTTATTGATCCCGTATTTGGGAAATGTCACTGTCACAGTAGCAAGAGGGTGAGAATACAGACACAGAAAAAGACATTTTAGACATAAATGAATAGCTAATAAATAAGTTAATAAATAAATGATGAAAATATGATGAACCACTTACCAAATGCTGTATACACAGCTATTCTAAACTGATTTTACAGCAATGAAATCTAGTTTCCCCTGCACCAACAGCAGACTGCTTCAGCACATTTGAGG
The DNA here is from genome assembly GCF_051989575.1 of Stigmatopora nigra. Classification (NCBI taxonomy): domain Eukaryota; kingdom Metazoa; phylum Chordata; class Actinopteri; order Syngnathiformes; family Syngnathidae; genus Stigmatopora; species Stigmatopora nigra. Next base: position 13,268,330 of record NC_135510.1, on the reverse strand, counting down.
TGGTCATGGTACAAGTGTCACTTTCATGGGGGATAATAACACATCTAACCGGATAATCCTCCAAACTTCTCTGTGGGTAGCTGATCCTGTACATGACTGTCCATGAGTTTAATACAAAAAAATCAAAAATAAATTTAAAAAAACTGCCCCTGCAGTTAAATCTCACGTGGGAATGTAGTTATGCCAAGAGCAAACACCAACTAGTAAACGCATTTAGGGTACAACAGCTGTAATATGTCCTCCCATACAGTAAACTGCTTAAATAAAATTACTCATACCCTATAAGCAAGACCTCAGGGGACTGTGTCCGCCACCAAATGCTATTATCTGTGTATGTTAAGAAAAACTAGCGTTGGGTTCTTTATCAGTATGGTGTTAAAATACAAATAAACTATATGGGGCTGGTGAGAGGCCCTGGGCAGAGCCTTATTGGAGGTGAGTTCAAAGTATCCCTAAAATGCCCTGGAGAAATCATGTCTCCGACCGACCTTGCCTAAGAATATATCTCAGGATCATCCCTGAAGACAGCAAAGTGCCTGGAGAAATGGAAGTGCGAGCTAAAATTACCAGGTTTCTGTTCTTGATGCTCAACCCATGCTAAGACGAAGGAAATAGATTGATAACTGGCCTTAATCCTCTCCTGTATTTCGGAAGAGGATTGGGGTCACTGTAGAAAAATAGTGTGGGCAAAATTCCGACTTTAAAGTCAGAATTCTGTGATTAAAGTCAATTTTTTTACTTCATAGTCGGACGTTTAGGTCAGAATCTTGGCCACCTTATTTTTCTGTGGCTTTAATCCTCTGCTATAGATAAACATTAAGCAAGACCATTAAATAAGATTATTCCTGCTCTGCTCTTCAGTGTATTCTACAAAATAAACAATGACAGGGATTGTTGATTTTTTTCCAATGGATAATAGGGGAAGATAATGTGTCCAAACTGGACAGGTATAACATTTCTATCTCAAAGAGTAAATCTTGAGTCCTCTTTGCTATCTTTTGTTAACATTTGCTCCTTAGTCTTCTTGAATTACTTCATTTACGAGTTATATAGTGAAGTGCTGTATTGGCCTTCCCTGCACCAAACCCAGTTAGGTTAATTTTATGTAGAGAAATGCAGAATTGAGTGAAAATAACCTTCTTTTCAATGAAATTCCACAAAACACCTTTGTATGCATTAACAAAAGAAGAAAGGCTTCCTTTTTGTCTTGATTTATTGTGTAATAAGTAGGGTTAACAAATTATGAAAAAACATTTGAGACTGTTCATGTGTGTGGTGGTGGTGTCTGATAATAAACTCGGACAAGGGTAGATTCCTCATTTACCCCCAAAACATGCATGGTATGCTATTTTAACATTCTCCTCACAGGTTATTATGAATGTGAAAGGTTGTTTGTCTATAAGTGCCTTGTGATTGGTTTGCATCCATTTTAGGTCGTACCTTCCCTACTGCCCATATGTAGTAGTTTCTAAGCAGTGGTTACATTTTAAGATAAAGATTAATATAGATGCATGTAATACCCGCAACACCTTTGAGGATATGGCAAGTGAATGAATTCATTCAATAAGCGACAGGGGTAATTTGCACTTGTATCTACCTGCAAATTGCTTTCTAGTTTGTCTTTCTCTTCTGTGATTTAAAGTTGTTCTTGTATGATTTGTTCATGTGTTTTGATGTTTTCTGTTGTTTTTTTTTCCAGTTGGTTTTCATCTTTCGTTATGTCTTGTGTGTTCCCTCCGAATGCCTGCAAGATGACCTCCATGCAAGAATTACATAATAGCAAAAACTTGCTACCTCTCGGAAACACACCTCTCTGTGTGCCCAGATGCCCAGAACCGTCCTGAAGCGGGAGTGTGAAATGAGTGAGTATATTATATTTGTACAATTGTGAAGTAGTAAAGCTTAGAGTCCTTTTTAAGAAATTGTTTTCTCCGTTTCCGTATGACAGTGACCATAGACATTGTCAGAGCCTACGGGTTTCCCACTGACACGCGCACTCCACCAACGATCAATCAGAGCAAAGGGAAAGCAAATTAACTCCAGGCACAGGCAGCTGCAAACAAATAGGATTTAACAGAAGGGCTAAGAATAGGACCCGCTAAAATGACATTGTGAGTGAATTGTCGCATAAAAAATGGTAAAGGTTAAGAAAAATAATGTTGAAAAAAAAGAAAGAGCATCATATATACTTTTGTATTTCACGCTTTACAGCATCTAGTTTGAATTAAATTCTAGAACTATCACTTTACAACATAAAAGAAAGGTTCTGAGAAAAAGTGAAGAAAAGTCTAAGAAAAAAATACATAAAAAACATTGATGCTATGGGTATTATTCATGGAGATGACTTGTTAATTGGAGTTATCAGACGCTTGAGGTAATTGCCCCAATCTTACTTTGCCAGAGCTAATTTGCTAGATAATTTGATGAGGGCAGGAATGAATTGCGTATACTCCCGCAGGTCAGGAGTTCAGTGGGCTAATGATAGTGTTGAGTATGACCTTGTGAGCATATGAGTTAGGAAAGAAAATTTCCTCAATTGTGGTAAAGCTTGAAAATCTAAAGCTTAAAAGGAAAACAAAACCATGTTTAAAAGTGTGAAAAGCATGTACGACACTTTTACATTCTGTATTTCACTGGTATAAGGAATATTTTAGTTTTTCACACAAGAACAAAAACATTTAAAAATCTAACTACCAAAATCATAACGGATTGTGCTCCTCATTGAGATAATTATGGACCTTTGGGGACCTGCAAACCAGATAACAAAGAACCGGTGTAGAGCTGGGTCAAGAAACAGTGCTATGTCAAACTTAATACTGGAATCTAGAGTGTGATCCCAGTGTTCACTCAGGCTTTATTTTTTTAGGCCAAGTGGAGATGCTGAGCTCCTAAGGGGACAAGACATTGCTTTTACCACACCCTGGATAAAATCTTAAGCTCTTTAGGGACAAACCATTCCTTTTATAAGCCTTTAAAGGCATCATTAAAAAAAGAAGTGCTATTGCAAAGCTGATATGAGTCATTTATATGAAATGATGAAGAAGCTTTTGTAAATTCAAACAAAGAAACAGATCAATAAGTAACACTTTCATTATGCAACCATGCTGGAATTGTAATATTTGTTTCAGACTTTTTGGATCCTGGGCTCTTTCTCAAATATAAATACAGTTGCTTCAGAGGTGGTTCAAATCTGGGCTCTGACCATCAAATATAGGGTTTACATGTTTTCCTTCTGTCTTTGTGAGATTGCTTTGGAAAACCCCACTCAAAGTCACCTGGTTTAGACACCAGCATACCTCAGATTCAAATGATGTAGAGCATGGATTGACCGTTGACTTTAGATCAGGTGGTCTCTCACTTAAATATACGGTGTACTATACCCATGTCATAAGAAGAGGAACAATTCTGTGAGCTTTTGGAAAAAAAATACATTGCTGAATAATTTCAATTTCAAGTGTATTTACACCAATAGACACGCAGCTCATTAACCTTTCAAAATCCGCAACTATTCCAAATTATACTAAAATCCACAGGCTCCAAAATGGGAGAAACATTGAGGCCTTTAGTCTAAAAATTGCGATATACGTATGTGTGTGACTCGGCATCAATGGTGGTCGCACCTGGCAAATTGGCTTCCAGATTGTGTGAAGCTATCTCTGGCTGTGAGGAATATTGGCTCTCCCTAACACTTCCTCACTGAGAAACAGCTCTGACAGAAAGATAGACACAGTGAGCTCTTTGAAAAGCATAGTATGGACATCTTGTGCATAATTAGAATTAATGCAGGTCTGTCCACTAAGGAAATGAGCCATCACAAAACAAATCAACTCTTCATTTCAATTTTATGCTTCGCTCGTTGAATTTTACAGGTAATAATTGATGGATAAAGAGGCGACTGACGATAGCTAGTGATGACAAATAGATAGAAATGTCTTCATGACCCTATTGACAGAGACACTGCAGGTACATTTACAGCATATTCTTGGAGATATGGAGGTATTTTTTGACCTGGTGGTAGACTGCTTAGGACTCCTATTTAGAGCAATAGAATCATAGATTGCGTCATTCTTTTAATCTGAGATTTTACTTACTAATGTTGGAAAAAAACTGATGCCTGTAGATGTGCAATGTGGCCATACGATAATATACCAAAATCAGCCTACCAGGCGTGTTTTTGGAATGTGGGAGGAATCCGGAGTACCTGGAGAAAACCCATGCAGACCCAAGCAGAACATGCAAGCTCCACACTGGACTTGAACTCAGGACCCCTGAGCTGTGAAGCCGACGTGCTAACCACTCAAGCCGCCATCTATTTTTCCATATTGTTTTAGCAAAATAAAAACACAAATTCCTTTACAATTCACATTCTTAAACACAGGGGGGAAAAGAAAGCTCTCTCTTTCAGCATTATAAAGAAGCTGTTGTCAGATGGTGGACATTTCTATTGACAAAAAAGCCCAATGGGCTTATTCATTAAGTATTTCTCCCTTAGTCCTACCTTTTGCGATGCCTGGAGCATGGAAACTGGAGAATAAATAATGGAGGTTTATATGCCATCATCTAAATGAAGGAATGAAACATAAGACTGCCGATGGGCTCGAGTAGAAGCGTCAATACATTGTTGGGTGATCAATCATTCAGCTCACACAAGGAACCTGGTTGAGGTTGATCCTCCTATAGTTAAATAAAACATGATGTATTGTTGCTGTTGACTCCAATGCACATGTGAAAAATTATACTCGATAGTGGATGTATGTTATGAATTAAATTGTGGAATTACTTGAAACATTAATTTTCTGTCCTATACTATACAATAATGTGTAAATCGAGGTTAATTTCCTACAGATTAATGTGTGTTGTCTCCTCAGTTTTGCTGCAGTTGAACGTAGAACATATCTGGTTTAATGTACTACATTTCCAGTTAAAATAGGATCGTATTAAAACGTATTAAAAAGCAATCCGGCTGATGCATATATAGCAGACAGATGTGTGACACTTCATTTAATGCTAAGGATAGGTAGCCTTGTTGCAGCCATGTCAATCGCTATGAATATTACTAAAAGGCCACAATATGCCACATTATTTAGATATTTTGTGTCCTAAAAGCAAGGAACATTTTGTGACTTTAGAATTTGGCAACATTTATCAAGCATTGGTTGAAGGTGAAATTAAACAACAATGAAACAATTTGCCCCTTTTTTATCGTGCTATAAAAGACACCTCATACAAAAATATAGTGATAATATGATAATATGTGATATTGGCCTAACAATAAAAAACATGGTCATAGCCATCAAATTTTGCAATCGCATTTAAACATTTGAGTCGGTGAAAATGTGTTTATGTTATGGAATTGTAATGTCTGCATACTTTATTTCGTAGAGATTGCAATCTAATCGTGAATTCAAAGTGGAGTCATAGGGTACAGAAATAAAATTGCCTTTTATATGATAAAATCTCTTTTTCCTTTTCCATTATCTTTAATCACATTCCATCTTTCTTAAAATTGATTATGTAAAAAAAAAAATGCTGGAAAAAAAGTATGCTTATAGAATCTGAATACAGCACGAAGATGCATTTCTATCCAGACATCCATCTCCCAGACAAATTCATCCACCTCCTCCCGAGGTGTTCTCTATCAAGCTGCTGGAAATAGTTTCTCTAGTGAGTCTTGGGTCGATCCCTAGGCCTGCTTCAAGTGGGACATATACCTCACCTGGGAGCCGTACAGGAAACATCCTAATCAGATGCTCAAGCCATCTCATCTCCTCGTGATATAGAGGAGCAGCGACTCAACTCCGAACCCTTCCCTAATCATCAAGGTTTTCATTATATCTCTAAAAAAGAGCCCAAATACTATGCTGAGGATAATTCGGCTAGGATAAACAAACAAATAATTGTAAATCACTGGATATTAAAATGTAATCGGCAGGGAAACCTCACCAGACAAGTCCATTTGGCATTGTGAGATATAATTTAAGGAAGAATTATGGGTGGCACACTGGAGATACGTGAAGATAAGATAATGAAGTAATCTTTTGGAACTGACTGGGTGTTGTACATGAAATACCATATTTTTATAAATGTTTTTCCTCAGTAAAAGTATGATACTGAAGACAAGCAAAAGAAGAATTACATCAAACGTTATGTCCATATAAATTTTAACTCAAAATTCACTTTCAGTTAAATCGTACACTAAATGAATGAAGCAAGTCCCCATTGCAATTGTGCTCCACTGTGACAACCATAATAATTGGCCTCCTGTTAAGAAAGTGCCTCTTAAAATTTCAATCTCAGCATATTTGCTCTGTCATCATCATATTCCGCTTGAACAGCTGTCAGGAATTGCTTTGGAGCTGTGAATGCTTCTCAAATCACATTGAATTCTCAAACTCAATGCAGACAAGCATCTCTACTACTTCGTTGGAACCACCAATTCCAAAGTCGAAGTCATTGCAATTGACCTATAATTTATTGAGTAAAATAACTTTTAAAATCTAATCTATTACCTGAGCTCACCTACCTTTCTTTGACTCACCTCACTAAGTGGTTTTATTTGTGATCCATAGTGGCTGCCTAGTTAGTCATAAAAGGAAAGTTGCAATCAATGTCAACAAATCGAAAGGACACATGCATTGCTTTTCCCAAGTAATAATAAGATTTTTTTTAAGGCCTCCGCGGTGCAATTTAAGACACAAGATGTTTTACTTTTTATAATAGCTCACAAATGATTTATTTTCAATGAATTGCATCTCAGTAGGAACCAGATAATTGGGCCCTGAAAATGACTATTTCAGGACACTTCTGAATCAGCCTAAGCCTTACAGACAGTTACAGTGTTATTCAGAATAGCAAAGGGTTTCTTTCATTTGAATGTTTGCAACACACGTCAAATTTTATGTGTGCCCTACGACTGACTGGCGACCAGTCTTGGAGAAGCCGTCTAAAGACAGCTGGGTTGTCTCCAACAACACCCAGAAGCCTTACGAGGATGGGCGGTATGAATGAATGAATGTCAAATGTCAACGATCCTTTTTTGACAAAATAATTGCTACCAAAGTTCATCCAGTCCTGCCAATTGTGTGAAAGCCACTCAGTTGAAAAAATACAATAAAAGCAGCACCTTTAAATAACTTACTATTCATTGTTGTCCTGCAAAATGTCAATATTCTTACTTCCACCATAAAATGTCATCTGTTCTTTGGTGTATCCAACCATTCACAACACAACAAATCAAATACCCTATTTTTGAACTCACAAAATAATATTTCACTATGGTTTTGCAAAGCCCTTTTAATGTCACTGTGCATTTCTCGTTTGACTCCCTTTGCTGAGATAATCTAAAAGGACTAGACCATAGAAAGTGAACAGTCATAGAGTCGCAGTGTTGTAATGAGAGGGGGTGGAGGGTGTCAGAAAAGGGAGAAGCTCATCTCGCTGGTCTGTCACAGGGGATATTCTCAAGGCCTGATTACGCCCACTCTGCAGGCAAGACACATAAAGAGACACACGCATTAAAACTTCTCACCAGTCACTTCGAGCTGCGCGCAAACAAAGGCACGCACGCCATTTCTGAGTAAGTATCGCGTAGACAGGAGTTTAGGCAATCCTACAGGGCAGGCGTGTCGCCGAGTCCATCATTTGTAATTCTGTGATGCTGCTGACAAGGTCACTCTCTTCAAAGCATCCCCTAGGCTTGAGATGGATGCACTTCTGCCCCATTTAATCCAGTTCCTGTATATGGCAATCACGTATGATAAATGAGGATGCAGTATTTATGTTAAGAAAAAAAAATTGAAAACTGAGACTTTAATGCATTATGAGCATCAACGAAGACGGATTTATTCCTCCATCCATTCCAATTGCGGTTAAACATACGTGCATGCGCAAAGATGCTTGTTTTACCCCAGTCAATTATACTTGATGCAAAATATTTGCAGCATTTTGACTTTGATCATATTCAAATATATACGTTCATAATAACACAAAAAAATATGGTTAAAATTCTCAGTTCCAACCTCAATCTAAAGCCGTAAAGGCCATTAATGATCTATAGGATTAATACAAATGAGGAACCTAAAGTGGCTCCTTGGAAATTCTTTGCTGAGGCAAAAATATTTCACACAGGGAAACGTTGTTATGGTTAGGAAAATGAAATTGGACTAGACAAAAAAAGTAGTTGAAAGCTTTAAATAAAAAGGTTGTCATGTGATATGGGACCTTGAATAAAAAAAAAGACTCAGTAAAAATTCTTCTACTTCTTGGATTTATGTCTCTTTATAATCCCTTCCACCTATCACATCTTCTCTTTTCAGGTTCTATTTCTCCCCAGTTTAAAACTCTCAATAAAAGAGGTTTTGTGGGCTGCGGTGTCACATATTTATGCGGAAAAGTGGAACACAAAACCAATGGCAGTTATCAGACACCTGAATTAGATCTCTCAACCTTGACGGCAGCAGATACAAATCACTTTGTATGCATTGCATTTCCTCTACTGGGGCTTTTTTGTTCACCCCATCTTGAAGGTAGTTGACCGACATTTCAGTCAATTGTGGATCGAATCAACTGTACATATAGTTATATCGGGAATGTGATTTATTGACTTTTGCTTATTCTTGATGGGATTTGAGCACAGATAGGTGGATTCATGGTGAGCAGGTTTGTTTCACATTTATATTGTAAAAGTTCAATAGGGAGTTGATTTTTTTCTAACCCATGGACTCCTAAATATCATTTTATTTTGTACCTGTGGTTTTATTCTGTTGTTTTCTTTAATGTTCCCTTTTGTAGTTGTTACTTTAGGAAATTGTAGTCGTTGTACCTACAGAATGGTTTTAGGTTTGTTTACAGGCCATTTACACCAAGACGCTATGACCGAATCCACAGAAAAAAAAAACATAATAAATTTGTGAGCATACGAACAGAGCTCGATTTTTCTCTACGTTCAAACAACCACCATAAATAAACGTGAATCCAATATAGTATCCATGCCATGCAGTAGGGGTATTGCAGTTTGTACAAGCCAGTACACATACTCGCTTGACAACATTTTTCTCGTCTTTGTTTGTTAGGTGGCTGCAGTTTTACAGTACATCTAACATCCAAATACCGACATACGATTAGAAGCATGCTAATCGGAACAAATATCCATGAAAGGCTTTTTCTTGGACGAGTTGTTAATATGAGTGTGAAGGGATTTGCATGAATGCACATCCATTTTGTTTTTGTGCAGTTATCACATATTTATCAGATGCTCTTTTTTGCATCATGGCTTCTTTAAGTATTCAGAAGTTAATGTTGGATAGCTTTTGCCAATAATTATGCTTTTTGAGTGCAGGAGAAGTATGAGTTTTTCCACAGTCGTGTTCAACTGCTGGACTGGTTACTTTATCTCTAGTCAAATACTGCATGAACAGAATCTTAGGATTTATTTTCATGTAGAAGTTAGCTCATCTTGATTTTTATATGCCAGTGCAGAGAGGTAGTGTCCTCGACGATAAACCAAGCGAATTGACAGTTCGGTGGCAGGACGTTCCTGGTGCGTCACGAGTAAGATCATCTAATTTGCTGCACCAATGGCATGAGTGTGAGCATAAATGGTTGCCCCCTGACTTCTGCCGGCAGTTGCCTGAGATAGGCTACAGCACCTCCCATGAAATTTGTCAGGATTGGCACACTTACATGGATTGTATGGTAAATAATGTTTCTCACCAGCACAATAATGTATGCACAATTTTCATTCATTCATCTTTTGTACCTCATATCCTCGCAAGGGTTGCTTGCTGGAGCCTATCCCAGCGGAAATTGGGCGAAAGGCAAACTACATCCTTGACTGGTCGTCGTCAGCCGTAGGGGACACAGTGAGAGATACAATCATTCGCACCCTCAATCATACCGGCACCAAACGGGAATAGAACCCACGCTTGCATACACCAAAGTCGGTTGAGTGAACCCCTACACCATCAGGTGGCCTGTACACTATATAACTACATATATTAAAAGCAAATTCCCTGGTGGTTTATTGGATTATCATCCATTAACTTGGATAACAATGTGATATCCGTGTTTACACAATATTACACATCATAATTTGACTTTATACTTCGTAGAAACTGACTTTTTCACTCTACACAAGAGATGGGTATACTGCAGCAATACTTGCATTTGTATTAAATATATTCAGTCACATTTACAGTTTAAAAAAAAGCACACCCACAGTATTTTCACTCAGGCTCTGGGATGCCAAGTAAGGGCATTGAAACACAAATTTGGGTGTAGATTACCATGGCAACAAGCAAAAATTTGGGTCAACCATGACAATAGCGAGATAATCCTTCTAAAGTTTAAATGTTATGCGCAAATATGACAACAACAGGGGAGGGATCGGCTAAGTATGTGTTTTATAGATGAAAAATATAAACAGGGATAGACGAAGTTTGTGTTTTATAGATGAAAAATATAAACACCCATGTATTGCATGTATTACATTTGAGCAAAAATGCTGGAATTGTTTCAATCCTTAACCACAAGATTATTTACAAGCCGCCAGGTAAAAGATCAGAGATTAAAGCCGTCAAAATATAAAGTACTACATGCACGCTAACTCAGTTTTAAAATATAATCACAAGAAATAGGGTAGTTCTATCTAGATTTTGTGTTTGAACCTTGCTTTATTTACAATTGCAAATGGTTGAACGAGTAGCCGAGAGGTAACAATCTCAGAAAGTACAGACCACAAATAAGGGGCCTTTTTTTCTTTCTTTTTTTTTTTGTTTGTTTGTTTTGGTTCACCACCCAATTACATTCCAGGAAGATAAAAGCACTTGGATTAGCATGATCTACCTCATTTTGCAGAATAATTTGTATTGATAGTGTATAAAATGCAAATTAAAAGTTAATCTCTGAACCATATTTTGGAACATCTGTCATCTAAATTCATCCTCCCACAAGCTTTTGGCATGTCAGTTGTAGCAGATCTCTAGGCATGTATTGAAATTACAAAGTGTCTTGTCCAGCCAAATATGTTCTTCGGGGTTTCTTATTTTGCGTAATATGTTTGATACATTAATTAAATTCATGAATAAATACCCATTATAGACGTCACTTCCATGAAATCAATTTGATTTAACGTCAACTGGAAATGTTGATTTAGTGATATGTGAGATACTTTTTCTTACTATAATTGGACACACAGATTGTGTTATATTCAACCCTAAAAAATAAGGGAAAACAGGCTATTTGATAGAATATTATTTAGAAACTGCCATAATATATCAGTGTCAAGAAAGAACGGGTGGCTGTCCATCTCCTTGTCCCTCACCTCTCACCCGGAGACAGCTGACATTGGCTACAGCACCACCCGCGACCCTTTTGAGGATAAGTGGTTCAGAAAATGAGATGAGATGAGAAAGAAAGAGTTTGCTAAAGCCATATCCATGCGGACACATCGATTAATCATGTCATTCGGTCAACCCCAATAGACTCCCATTTAAATTTAAACTTGTGTGTGTGTGTGAGAAGGCTATCTAGGTTACACTATGTGCTTGCTACCTCAAATACCCAGGTCTAGATTTCAGGGAGACTAATAAGCAAATGAAATAATTGAGGGATTTAAAATGTAATTTTCTATTTAAATCTGATCATGACAAACCGACTTAGGAAGAGGATCGCCTCAGGACTGAGACTTATAAAGTAGGCACTCCTGATGTGAAGGATTTAACTGAAAGAAATGTTTAATGAATATTTTAGGTTCACTAGGTAACACAGGAAGCAGATTTTGCATAAGCAGAAATAGGAATCTGGGTTCAAACTATTACTTGTATTACATACATAATATATTACTTTTACATCATTAGATCTCGCTAAAATTATTTTAAAAAATTGATTTATTTGTTCCGCAATTCAAATTCTGCAGAAACATAGATGAATTGAATATTATTGAATTGAATGATTTTATTTCTATTGTACAAATATGATATTTAAAGCTTCAACACAAAGTGCCCAAATAACAATGGCAAACGGACAAATAAATAATCAACAAAGAAGTAATATCACATAAACTAAATACAATTTAATGTCAAGTAATGAGACTACACCTCATGTGTACATGGTACTTAAAACTATACTTTTTGCTGATTTTTTTTTAAAATACTAAATTAACTTAATTCAAACGTGAACGTTAATAATTTGAGGCATGGTATGCTTATGAGGTGGGAAAATTACATTGCACATAAATCATCTGCATGCATCAATCAAGCCAACTGCAGGGAGGCTCTGGATTCTTTGTGACTACAGCCACACGCTGTAGGCTACAAAAATGTTGGCGGGATAAATGATTTAGGACACTGAGTAAGGATAAAGATGTTCCAGCACCATCCAAAGCTCATGCTAATCCTATGGTGATGTGGAGTTTGGGCAGCATTAGCATTATTATGAATGTGTGTGTATTTTGGAAGGGTGGGATTTGTACAAAAAAAAATTAGAACTCCACCGTTAATGGTCAAGTAAAGCTACTGAAAAATAATAGGGGAAATACTAAATCGTAGAAAACCAGACAATTTTAGACTTCGGTGGAAAAGATCAACCAGTTAACTGAGCTACCGTATTTTCACGATTTTCAGGCGCACTTAAAAGTCTTAAATATTCTCCAAAATAGACAGTGCGCCTTATAATCCAGTGCGCCTTATATATGGGAAAAAAACTAAAAAACGAAAAACCACCACTGTCCGATATTAAAAAAACACAAACGCCTGAACGGAAACAATACTGTTAAATATGCAGATGCCATCTTAGTTCACAACATCTTCCATCAAATAACTCCGTCCCCACTGCAAGATTTTATACAAAAAAAAATCCAAAACATCAACAATGGCTGGCTCTAAAGGTGACTGTGTAGTGAGTGCTTCATACCTGGAAGTCAATAGCAATTACCGTATTTTCACGACTATAAGGCACACTTAAAAGTCTTAAATTTTCTCCAAAATAGACAGTGCGCCTTATATATGGAAAAAATGTCATTCATTGAAGGTGGGCCTTATATTTGTGAAAACACGGTATTTGTACCTATGGTGGGCGTGGTAAGATTGTGAAATGTATTTCTTTTGATGAGCTGGAAAATCTTTCACACTGTCTATTGTGTATCCTTGCCTGATCTCAAGTCACCCAACAATACTGTTTTTCTCGCCTATAAATATTTTTTTTATACCTGGGTTCTGGTCTGATTCGTAATAATAAAATTTCAAATCAGTGGTGGCCAGATGTTCTTCAGATTATGCTAGTATGCCAGATGTTCCCAGGTCTTAATACAGTGACTCATCAAAGGGCAGTAACAATCCCTTAAATGTTTTTTTTTTTTTTTTTTTGTTACTCTGGAACATTGTTGTTCTCTTTTTACGGTATCCAATCAAACAAAGATTTTCCCCAAAAAGTCCATGCCTTTGTATATTTTTGTTATCATTCAATACATGAATCGTGTTTAAAAACATCCATGTAGTTAGTAATATATAAATAAAAGCACTTACCCATATTTTGGCAACTGCACAATAGTAAATTCACTTTATCAAAGAAGCCGTATGTAAAAATCGTTCTTCAATTATGCATTTCTCTCTCATCTCATCTGAATTGCTTTATCCTGACTAGGAGTGGGGGGTGCTGGAGCCTATCCCAGCTGAATTGGTGGCCAGCCAATCTCAGAATTATTCATTTAAGAACCCTAATATTCAATAGACATTAATAAAATATATTTTTGGGAAAAACTCCCAAACACCCAAAATACTTCCCACTTGTCAGATCACCCATTTTGAAAACTTAGTATTTTTTTTATATTTTAACCTGTTTTTATTGTTTTTATTCTTTTTTTTTATAATGGATGCCCCGCCAATCAGTTCTTTGTCTTAGCCCAGGTCTCCCAAACACTGTAGTATATGTGAAATAAGGTTTCTATAACTTTCACAAACAGAATTAATAATGTCATCTACCAACATGGGAAAATGAATTAATTCTAATCTCAGAAGGAATCTTATATTGTTTGGTCATTATTTGCATAAAATAAAGTGCATATTTCTTGAAAAAGCATTACTAGTAGCTGTACAAAGGCAAAGCTCTCAGACTGTCTACACAATGTGTCCTTGCATTTTATTAACAGGGCCGTAGAACAAAAAGATCTCAGGCAGTCAGACTGTGGTCCTTATCTGTGCGGGAAAGAATCCAGGGGTGTGTTATTTTTGCAAACAGGAGTTGTCTGCTGTAACGAAAGCCAAGGTTAAGATGTCGTCATCTGGACCAGACTGGGGAATGTGGCAGCCTGAGGTGGGGATTGAAAGACAACTTGGAAGAGGTAAGACACGACCACCAGAGATGATGATACCTGGATTCTACTTGTGGGATTTGTGCACCACATCGTAAGGCACTCGGCCTTTCCCGTAAATGGACTTTACCAAGGTTAAGTGCAAGGTAATATCAGCCGGGATCCTGCCATGTGTAGTTCATTATCTGAAGAACTTGCGATCTGTGTCTGAGTTTTTCTACAAAGTATTTTGAACTCCAATCTGCTAAGTTTAATCATAAGAAGCTAAAAGGAACTTGTTCCCCTGGGCCATATTTGGGATTAAGACATCCTAGAAGACCCCCAATTTTCGATCTCAAATGAATGATGACAAAATCGGAAATTGGTAATGCTTTCGATTAATGGGAAAAACTGCAAATGAGGAACATATACGACAGTGGCCATAGTTGGTTTGCTTTTGAGCTTTGCTGTCTAACATTCATGAAAATTAAACTGAAAATTCTAACATAAAGTTGGCAAAATGGTATCTTAGAATTATGTACATGTTAATATTCAGAATAAGATGTTTTTTTTAGTCGTCATCATAAAGACAGGAGTCAATAGGTTAGTTTCTTACTTTTATAAAAAAAATTCCCACCAGTATTTGAACATTGCACAAGGCTTTTGATTCTACAAGTGGCATTTCATAATTTAAATCTCATTAAACTTGTATAATGACAATAAAAGCATTCAATTCAATCACTACGGTACTATACGTTTCCTATCTTCCGAACTCTGCATAGTCCAAACTTTATTCACAGTATTCACTTGAGTAGGTTCATTTGGATGGTTTCTTTAAAATTTTGTGCATTTTCATTTGTATGTTCTACGGGTTATATTATGTTCTGTTATCTTTGTCTTTGCTGTAAAATCATATATCACGTACATAAACTCTTACATATGGAAGACGACGATATGCTGTATGGTGTGTCTTTGATTAAAGAGCCATCTAACAAAGCTGCCAGTACAGCAGAATGACAGACGAAGCTCTGTGGATTTACACTGCATAAAGCTCATCCTGAGGGACCAGCGTCTAGTTGGAATTTCAAGCAGTACCATAGCTGCTCAAGAGCTGGGGGGGGGGGGGGGGGGGGGTTGTCAGGTCACTTATATATTCAGTGAAGGGCAGGCATATTGGGTACTTCTTGTTTGTAGTGAATACCAAATAGCTGCCTGGAACCCATTTTCTTTGAGAAATCAGCTTGGGGGCAGAAAAACATGACAATTGCATAATTATGTTAGAACTGGCTTTTATTATTTATTATTCATTTGGAATAAGATAATTACACATGCAGTGATTGTATCAACTGTATTTCTTTATTTTATTGGGTGTTAGTGTGATTGCAGACCTCAATTATTGGAAAAAAACTAGTTTAATTAACAAGAACATGGTGATTGAAATCATTAGATTTACACCCATCAGCCACTGCATTAGGAAAACCTGAACTACTTAATGTGATTCATGATACAATTAAAACCATTCTTCTGTTACATATAGTGCATGATTTTGCTGACCGACCTCACTTTGCTCTAGTAAAAATTCAACCATTTGCTCATTATTTTATATTATATATATATATATATATATATATATATATATATATATATATATATATATATATATATATATATATATATATATATATATATATATATATATATATATATATATATATATATATATATATATATATATATATATATATATATATATATATATATATATATATATATATATATATATGTGTGTATATGTATATGTATATGTATATGTATATGTATATGTATACGTATACGTATACGTATACGTATACGTATACGTATACGTATATATATATATATATATATATATATATATATATATATATATATATGTATATATATATATATATCACATAATATGTGCTGTCCCCTTATTAAATGAAAATGAATTAAACTCTTAAGACTCCTGTATAAAGACTAGTTCACCTACATATGACGATATATTTCTCGTTAGTCCTATAATGTAAGAATACTTAAAAGACCAAACACAAGAAAAGTTAGGAATCCTATTATTCCGCACTCACAAAAAAACAGCCCAACAAATAATGCAGGGAAAGGCTATCGTGCTTCAGCAGATGGTTTGCTTCTATGTGTTAGCATGTCCCCTGACATGGCTCCCACAAGCTGGGTTCATTGACATTAATGCTCTGGGGACATCCATGAAATCAGAGCTTTAGCAAATGCTTCTTTGGCCTCCCCATGGCACCATTCTAAACATATGCAGAGGCTTTCCTATACCAGGCTCCCACAGCAAGTTGAGCTTCTATTCAGCAAAGGTTAGATGAATGTTACTTTAATTGGACTCTAATTCCATTAATGCTTCTCTACATGTGAGCAGTATGTGCCTTTTGAAAATAGGCATTTGTGATTCACTTCTGAGAAAGCGGATTGAAATGAACAATGGTCAAATCCAAGAAGCAAATCAAAAAGATTAAGAAAGGAGCACAACTATTTGCATATATTCATATATTAACATATGACACAGTTCATCATAATAAAATAACTGCCTTTTTATCTTATTCCAAATTTTAACACTAACATCAACTGCAAAGTATTTCCATTTTCCTTTCCATAACACTCCAATTATTTAATCGATTAAACCAAATAAAATTACCTATCTCCACCTACTGTTCTTTGTTGACAGGGATAAGCTCCAGCATTTATAGAACTCTTATGAGGATTAAAATCAATTAATATATATGTTGACAAATCAAAACAATTCAAAGTGTCTCAGCCATAGTTTTTAAATGCATATTTTCGGAAAGGGAGAGGAACTTGGTGATGGGGAGTTGTGACCGCCGTTTTTATTTTCGGATAAAGGTGATAGCGTCCACCGTAAGGCTAGATAGAACTCGCATTTGTGAAAAAAATCCACCCTCGCTGAGGCTCCCCGTCATCAAATTTGCTGAGCAAATATTTTGAATTTGGTTACTTGATATAAAAAAAAACACGGTGTACTGAAGCCGCAAACGTTGAAGCCGTGAAGTGGTGAAGGATGACAGTATATTTAGAGCGTGGTCAGTCACGGATGATGTACTTGTCTTTTTTTTCTGGCCTGACTTTCATGCAGGCAGCGTGGATTGAATTCAAACACAGTGACAGTGCATGATGTTATCTGTGATGATGTGTGCCCTCTGAAGGACTGGGGACCATCATCCAATACCAGATGGGGCCAGCTCCTGTGTAATAAGAGAAAATAAATGGATGTATACTCACAATAATACTAAAAGATTTACAGCAAAATTTGAAGAGTGATGGGATTACGTGGAATACATGTCATTTGGTAGATGAATGAAACAAGGCTAGAGTTTTTTTTGTGTTATGGTAGGATAAGAGAGAGCATAATGATGTTGATGAGAGAGGGGGGTGTGGGGGGAAAAGAGGGAGAGAGGGGGGAGAGGGAGGGAGAGAGAGAGCGTGGGGGGAAAGGAGGGAGAGAGAGGGGGTGGGAGGCGAATGGGATGGAGGCAGGGAGGGAGAGAAAGAGAGAGAGAGGGTGGGAGGCGAATGGGATGGAGGCAGGGAAGGAGAGATAGATAGCTAGGGAGGGAGAGAGAGAGTGGTGCAGGTGGGGTCTGGGTGGTCCAGACAATCAGTCCTTGTGTATCTCACACACACGCATTATTAAAATAGAAGACTGTCATTCTTCGCTCCCTGACTGCGCTCGTCACATCGCAGCCGCTCCACTTTTACTGCACTTTTATCTGTGCGTGATCCAGATCGAGATGTTCCAACGAAGAGCCTGCACTGAATAGAACATCATCGAGGAGGAGGAGGAAGAGGAGGAGGAGGACAAGCCCTCCTCGGGATACGGGAGCGCGCTCACGGAAAGCTTTATGAGCACTAACGGGGGACACGCGATCACGGAGCATCAGGAGAACACTCCTGCTGCCATCAATAAGGTAAATGCAAATAAATGCACGTGATCTTTGTGTTTTGGGTGAGCGATTTAATCGTATAACGTAGGCAGTGTTTTTGAACACTTGGCGGTCGGTTGGGTGGGATGCCTCCGTTTGTTTAGTACTGCTTTATAGCAGCATTACTGAGCATGACTCCATCTCACATCGGCTCATCAGCAGGCTCAACCTGTTCCCTGCGGTCTATGTACACTACACTAAATGTGAGCTTTATGTGGTAGAAATAGCAATCTGGATTTGAAATATGTTCACATTTCATCTCAATATAAGACATCAGCATTGCAGCAAGTCTTGTAATGTTGAGGTGTGGAGTAGAAGCTCACAGACTAACCATTATTTCCATTCAAGCACTCATCCAAAAAGCAAGTTTATTTTATTTTATTTTTTTAGAAAGAAGGGAGTATTGCATTTGCATCGCAATACTACATTGGAGTCATAGCAAATGTATTCTCGGTTGGACCTGACAAATGTAATTGTGTCAGATGTAGGGATGATGAGTCTTCATTTGCCGTACATCATCGAAGCTTATTTTATGGAGGCTTGGATTCACTGTTTTGAAAAGGATCTTTTTTTTTCTTCATGCTGCAAACTCTTCCCTTGACGTGACATTTTATCTGCAGCTTTTAAATGATTTCTAAGGGCAATGGTAATCTTTTACTTTATTTTTTTAACCATGTTAATCCTGCTATCGTTGTACTTAGTCCAAATATTCTAGAGTTGCTAGATGTGAGGTAACTTGTAAATTTTTCTCTAATATTATCAAACATTTTACAATACCATGTATTACATCTTTGGAGTGGCAACTAAATATTTGATGTACTATAAGTAGAAATATTTTGGTTATGATATCAACTATTTGAATTGAATTCATGAATAAGCAAGAGCATGTTATTCTTTTAGAGTTCTCACATTCTGAATTTTACTGATTGCTACGTTACCAACCACCTGATTGGTGATATTTAAAGCAAGTCTATGATTTATTGACACAGAGCTTACTGGTGATTTTTTAACAAAAAAAATATGAATAACAATTACTTACTTCTAACTGTACTAAATACAAAGGGATAAAAAAAAACAATTGTGATTTCTTACTTTACTGTGAATTGCTTGTCTCCAGGGAGGACCTGACATGGATCCCTAAATCTAAATGAAGTTGTTCCGCCATGCAATGTTCGTGGAAGGCAGTGATCCTGCTGGCTTTGGCCTCCATCGCCATCCAGTACACGGCCATCCGTACACTCACCTCTAAGCCTTTCCAGTTGTGTACATTACCCAGTCCACAGAACTGTGGTCAAGGATATCAAGAGACCGAAGCACCAATTGATCGCGGGGCTGGAGGCTGTGATGATTACTCTATCTTGAACACCAATTCATCCCGGAAAACCCACATCTTGGTCTTGGCTACCACCCGTAGCGGCTCTTCCTTTGTTGGCCAACTTCTCAACCAGCACCAAGAGGTTTTTTACCTGTTTGAACCTCTGCATCATGTTCAGACTACACTGATCCCCCGTCTCTACCACAGCCACAACACAGCAGACCGCCGTGTAATGCTGGGGGCCAGCCGGGACCTCTTGAGGAGTCTTTACGGTTGTGACCTATATTTCCTGGAGAGCTACATTAAACCAACACCCACAAACCACACAACTGACAAACTTTTCCGCCGCGGTGCGAGCCGGGCCTTGTGCCAGCAACCTGTATGTGATGCCTTCGGCCCAGCTGATATTAATGTGGAAGAGGGCGACTGTGTTAAGAAATGTGGACTTCTTAATATGACTTTGGCTTCTGAAGCCTGTCGAGAGAAACGCCATGTAGCCATCAAGATTGTTCGTGTGCCAGAAATCGGGGATTTGCGCGCTTTGTTGGAGGACCCTAGACTAAATATCAAAGTGATCCAACTTGTCAGAGACCCTCGTGGTATCCTGTCATCTCGTATTGAGACATTCAGGGATACGTACCGGCTCTGGCGTATATGGAGGGCGACAGGCCGAAAGCCCTATAATCTCGACTTGAGTCAGCTCACTGTCGTCTGCGAAGACTACCGAAGCTCTGTATTGACTGGTCTCAGTCATCCCTATTGGTTGAAAGGGAAATACATGTTGGTTCGTTATGAAGACTTGGCAAAAAATCCACTTCACAGGACCAAGGAGATCTATGACTATTTGGGACTGCCAATGGATAAAAACGTGGAAAACTGGATACACGCAAACACTCGAGGCAGCAACGAACCATCAGCAAAACATAAATTTGGTACAATCAGAGACTCGGCAGCTAATGCAGAAAGTTGGCGCTTGAAACTATCTTATGACATGGTAGAATACACTCAGACTGTGTGTCAAAAGGTTCTCCATCAACTTGGATACAGACATGTGAGGTCAGTTGAGGAACTGAAAAACATGTCCATTTCATTGGTACAAGATAAAACATTTGTACCCTTTTTATAAGAGGGAATTCTTTAATGACTATTTTTATATATTTATAATTGTTGCCTTATCATGTATTGGTTGTTACTTTTATGTTGTCTATTCAAAATTGCACTAAATGAGAATTTGAATGCACCAAGTGACTACGGATGGTCCCCAAATGTTATGAACAGCACACTCAAAACAATAAATAATCAAACAAACTAGGTTAAGAATGTGTTCTTTATCTTATCCCATTAATAGGACCATACGTCTCATTTATCAATAATGTGCAACTTCAGATGTGTGTAAACTGTGAACAAATTTAGCACGTCTCCAAACCTTCATGCAAAAACATTTTTTTTAAATACATTATCTAATTTCAAACAAAAATACCAAAGTATTTTTTTCCCAGTAAGGACAAATGGTTGAAACTACGTTGATTTACAGTGTAACCAAAATACTAACTTCAACAGGCCATTTAAGATTTAACTTCACTTAAAGATATTTCTGAGAATATGTTGTTTCTATAGACCAATTGTAACAAACAAGAATCCCCCAAATTACTGCTGACAAACCAGCATTTTTATTCCTTCGAATCTCTTTGATAATCTGAATTCCAATTCTTCTATGATAGCAGTAGATTTGATCAATTGTCCGAGTAGTAAACAATTAACTCAGTTTTTACATTCATTTATTCACTGCCTTGTTTACATTTATTTATTATTTTCCTCTTGGAATTGATTAAGAATTGTTAACATTTTTTTAAAGTTGAAAAGGGTTGTGTTAGCCAACCTTATGGCCAACATATGATCAACCCCTATTGGCTGAGAGTTGTTAAATGGTCTGCAATTGGGAAATAAGGCCACAGTGTGTGTAGATTGCAGTTCCCAGGCACTTACTTTGGAGAAAAGAATTCTCAATTACAAACATTTAGATGGGTGTGTAGAGAAAATTGGCTGGTAGAGACATCATGAATTTGACGGCGATTTTGCACAAACGCCTACATTGTGCGCAGTCATCACATTTCTACGCATTTGTAATAAAATGAGGCTCATTGTCTTTATTCATTTTGTGAATGCTAGTAAATTGTTTCCCTACAAAAAAATGTGTTGTTCAATGGAATGGTTTTAAATGTTTCCTTGACAAGTATGGCAAAACTGTGCAATAAATATTGAATGTTGCAGTTAACCTTTCAGGGTCTTTATCAGTTTCATAAGAAAATACTGTAGATAAAGGTAAAAAAATGTTTCTTGGACAACTGAGCTATATGTATATTTTAATTATTCACTGCTGTTAATTTATTTAAGATATTGTATTAATTAATACACATTTTATTAAATAGCCCTGAAATTGGCTTGTGACAAATTCACGGTTTAGCCTGCCTACTGTTCATTGATAGGTAGGATACACTAGAATTTATTTAATGCAAATTAACCATTGTATAGGAAAGAGTTCTTTGGACAGTTGTGTTTTATTTAATACATGGTATAATCTAATACTATTAATACATACATTGTGAAATAACTGATAGTTCATCCACTAAAGAATCGATAAAAAATAAATGCTCATCAGTATTGGTGGCCTGTCGTCAATTGAGATGCAGAGCACAAACCTTTTGATCCTCCTCAGCATCAATGCTGGAGGCAAGCTTTCTCTTCCTTCTGTTTTTCCAGCGCCCACTGATTTCTTGAAATATACTTCTCATGGGATCCATCCTCAATTTCGGTTTTTCACTTGACTTAACCTATGAAATGACTGACTGTTCTTGGAGTGTTCTTCTTTTCTAAACCATTTTGTAATGCAAGGATCATGGGATTTTTGCTACAGCTTTGCATCCAACCAACTATGCAAAATGTTAGCACTAGTAATTAACTCATTGGCTGTCAATGACAGTAGGCCCAGCAGATCGCATTTCACAATTCACTATTAATGAAGCCTATTAATAGTTTAAATTGGATGTTTAAAGATCACTTTGATGATTTTTGTGTGTTTTTGTCCTAAATCTACCATGCGTTGCATGATAATTCGTGCCAAACAATAACGGCAACAACAACAAAAATAGTGTGTGTGTTTTTTAAAGACATTAGCAATACAATGCAGTGTGAAAGCAATATTCACCAGCATATGTTTTGTTGCTGGTCAGTGGACTTTTCTGCCCCTCTTGTAAGGATATAAAATGGTACAACCTCGGATAAGGAGGCAGACAAAACCAGCCTGCACATTATGTGACCTTAATATTTTGACCTTGTGTTTGTGGAGGGAAGGGATAAAAAAGAAAAAAAAGGAATAGAAAGTTCCTACTTGTAAGAACTGAGCTGAGCTTAAATATGATTTTTTAAGACATTAGCAATACAATGTAGTTTAAAAGCAATATGTACCAGCATATGTGTTCTTGCTGCTCTTGGACTAAGGTTACGAAAATGGTACAGGCTCAGATAGAGAGGCAGACAAAAGCAGACCACTCATTATGTGACCTTACTAATTTGACCTTGTGTTTGTGGATGAAGGGGGGAAAAAAAAGAAAAGCAAGTGCCTACTTGTAAGAACTGAGCTGGGCTGACAGAACACGCTTGGAGCATAAAACTACTTGACAGCAAGCAATTGCAGCTGCATAGCAAAAACATTGTGAAATAATAAGATTAAATGACTCTGTTCTTAAAGAAAATGTTACCATTAAAATGCTGGATGACATCCAGCTATTATAAAAATTGGGGTTGAAAGGCTATATACATATTGAAACGTTGAAGGCGATCTGACAAGCATTAACAATTTGTTAAAATGAATGCCATTTATATTCTAATATAGTATATTTTAGTTCTGTGCAGGTTGACAAAGTTGCAAATTGATTGCTGTGAAAATGCCAATATGGAATCGCTGAGCTGGATTTCAACGCACGTGACATGAGCAATTTGATTGAAGCTGTAAGAGAGGCATAACAATGGCCATTCGTTATGGATTCAAGAAATTATAGTCGCTTTAATGGGGAGCGCTGCTTTAAGATCACAATTTGGAAAATGTAATATTCTCTGTAATATACATACTATTAATAGCCTGGTATCCATTTACGGAGGATCCGATTATAAGTGACATTGGAACTTGAATTCATACCATTCAATAGTATCATATTTAAATCGAAATATAGTGAAATTACCAGAATCCCTTTATGATGAATGAATAAATTTAAGATGTAGCTTTGAGGTACTTGAATGTATTGCATTTAATGCAATAACATGTTATTTCCAAGTATTTGACTTAAAATATGTGTCATTCATTTTATATTTAATTCGACTGTAAAGTTTAAATTTTATACTGAAAACAGGAGAATTCTCTGTAGAGAGTTCTTGTCAAGTCAACATAAAATTGCTACAACAATGGCCAAGGTCTTTACCAATTTTTATTCCCTTGAAAAACCATCCAAGTCTTCTCTGCTGCAAGGAAAAACATCGCAAAATGAGCATTGAATGTATAGTGGACATTTTTGTACACATCTTCCTGCTAAATGAGAGAGAACTATTCATTAAAAACAAGCAATTTCTTAGGACAGTCACTTTGCTTTCCCTTTCAAATGTGTTTAAAAAAAACAGGAAATCGTATAAGTCCAACATTTCCTCATTTATAAAGAGACAGATTTGTATAGTATTTGTTATTTACTGCAATTCGGTCTATGGATGGCAATAGCAGATTCTAAAGACAGCAAGCATGATACTTTGTCCTTTACTAAAACCAAGAGCGACAGCTGCTCCTGGCAAGCACAGGTCACTCGCTCTTATGCACCCGATGGCATAGACACGCAATCACACTGAGGAAGCATTGATGGTATATAGGTGTGCAAGAGAGGCTACATTATTTTTGTGTCTATGTCACATGGATGGGTCAGTAGCGTTCACATCACTGTGGTCAGCTGCAGCTCTCTTTGCTTTTTTTTTGTTGCTACTGAAATTCTCCCCTTGGCTGGCCCGAAAAGCTCAAATGTGATTAGTGGACACACGCACAGCTGACAAGTTTGAGCAGCCATGAGCAAACAGCGACCCTCTGACAAGTCAAAACATTGAGGACTCATGCAAACATCCCAATGTGACATTTTGTGACTAATATAAAACAGGTAACGGACATTGAAAATTATATCGTCCGGTTCTGAACAGATTTGCACATAAAACACTGTGAATAGATTTGTATAATATAATTTTATGTAAAAATATGCACTTATTAATAGAACGTAAAACTATTTAGTCACGGTGCAAACCATCATTTGCAAATCAAATCTGATAACAAATAAACTTCAGAGGGCAGAATGTGACGTTTTATTAACGGGAACACTGTCATTACCCAAAACTGGCACGAAGAAGAAAAAGATAATGTGATTTGTAAGCTACTTCTAGCCTGGAAAAAATTATCTTCCACTCTAGTTACACCAGCAGCTGCTTGCAAAGCTACAACCGGACAAGAAGCTTTTCAGATTTATGGTTACTGACTATCATATTTTCATGGTTCTATTTGTTGGTTTGCAATTCATAATTAAATTACTTCCCAAAAATACTATAGTTTCAGGATTCTATAATACAGTGCCGCTTAAGTAATTCCCAAAAGAAAACTGGTGTGTTTATGTTTTGCACCGTGCTTGCCATGAGTGTAAATAATATAAGGAAAAGAAAAAGCAGATGCTTTGAATCCCCGGAGGAAAATCACATCTGGTCTGAAGAAGCCATAAAAACATGCAATACGTCAGTTGTAATTGAAGCTTTAGATGCGTACATTGCATGTCTACTTACTAGTAAATCCTCAATCTGAAGTTGGTTCTGTTCAGCACTCTCATATAATAAGGATATTGGCCTGGTAATAACTCAGCAGTTGCCAGTTTTTACATTATTTCCAGTCCGATCCAATTTTGCAGTTGATCCGCATCACTCAAATTATATTGTATGAACAGTTTAGGCCATTTGCTGCCTGAATGTCATCAATGACTAAAAACAAATATTGAGTGGATCTCCCATTTTTCAAGGTTATTGTTTATTGTATTCTATCAACTTTTAGAATTTTCCTGGAACCTTGTCTCTTGACAATTACATTGCCAGGGAAGGCCCCTTTTTTTACTCAAATGTGCTATATCTATTAAATCTAATGAATTGGTATTTGAAGGAGATTACTTGTATTAAAGGAATTATGTTGTAAGTCTGTTGCTGTTGTTGTTATGTGGTGACATCATGTTAGTAAAAAAAAGTCTCATTGTCAGCAAGAAAAACAAAACAAATGAGGAAATTATGTTACTCTCCATTTTAAGGTGTTTATACATTAGGAAGTTTTTAAATTCACCCATCCATCCAAAAGTCTAATATACTTCATCCACATAAAAACAAATTGTCCTCCTTGATAAACAACGTAAGTTAATATTACTTTAATTTAAAGAACAATGTTGCCTATTTTAAAACTACTTTTAGACAGCAAGACAGATATAAGAGCACTACTTTTTTTATGGTGTTGCATTATTTAGGCCCAAAGTTACCACTCGCTCATACTTCTGTCCAAACCCCCTCCCTGTCAGTTTGGCTTTATGACTCAACTCTGATTGTGCTGCACAACCGAGGTGTTGAGTTCTTGAAATGCACTGATCGTGTAGGCCTGCAGGCAGTATGTGTTATGCACAACACCAGCAGTGTATGCCGTAAGGTAACACACATAGGCACATATGTCTTAGCACGATCACACACACACACTTTCAGGAATACACACTATGGCTTGAGGCTCTTTCTCCACGTTAGACTAAGTCTTTGAGTACAAAACCAAGATTATGTGATGTGTAGTCCTTCATTCATTTTTCCTACAGTTTATCCTCACAAGGGTTGCGGGGATGCTAGAGCCTATCCTAGCCTACTGTGGGTGGCAGGGAGAGGACACCCTGAATTGGTTTAACAGTTTATTTAAATAGATTTCTCTAAAATGTATGGTGAATGAATGGTTGTCTGTCTCTGTGTGCGGCCTACAAATAACTGGTGACCAGTCTAGAGTGTTTTCTGCATTTCGCCCAAGGTGAGTAGTGATAGGGCCTAGCACTGTACAACCCTATCAAAGACTGGTGTTGTTGAAGATGTCTGAGTGAATGAATATTTTGCTTTTCAAATTTTCCATTCATAAAAGTGACTAAAAGTGTCGCCTTTTCATTTCAATGTCCAAATTATTGTCTTGTCTCAGGCAAACACATGAAAATATTTGATACTGAAAGACACACAATGACAAGACAAATGTTATCAGGTTTTCATGATATTTTAAATGATCTTATCGTAAAATATTGCATTTAGAATCTTACTGTGGCTTTATTTTTTTGTATGCATGTATTTTACACATGGCAGTTATCCAAAGTCAGGTCAAAGGGAAATAATTTTAACCAAGAACTTCAGCTTATCT
Organism: Stigmatopora nigra; assembly: GCF_051989575.1. Classification (NCBI taxonomy): domain Eukaryota; kingdom Metazoa; phylum Chordata; class Actinopteri; order Syngnathiformes; family Syngnathidae; genus Stigmatopora; species Stigmatopora nigra. The sequence continues at coordinate 13,241,247 of NC_135510.1, read as the reverse complement.
TCACACTTTTTGTCCAGCACTTCCAGGTTATCCTGAAATATTCTGAGCACAACCTGGACACAAGGATAACCTCAACCCAACTATCTCTTTGGTCATCCTCCCAGTAGGACGTGCCTGGAAAACCTTACCTGAGAGCATTCTGTGGAAATATGCAGGCCACCTCATCTGGATCATCTCAATCTAAATCGATTTTAATCGGATTCCTTCTCCAATTTATGTCTCTGCACCTTAAAATTAGCTCACAGTCAGTTTTGGGTGAACCCTCTCTTCTGCTTTTCGTCAGATGGGATAAACAACACGGACTATATAGATTACCAAAAACCCTTAAATACATAAAAAGTTTAATCTGGAATTCCACTGTCATATGAGCTAGCTGTCCTTTGTTCAGATTAAGACGGGTTTGCTTTGTAGTTACTGCAGCTAATTTGGTACCCATTTTTTATTGCCTGAATGAAGAACGGAAAAATGACTCGAGTACTCTTAATAAGCGCTGAAGAAAAGTACTTCCAAGGGAGATGTTATTAGTCCAATATCTAAGAGCCACAAAGGCATTAGTGTCTTGGGATGAATCTGCAGAGCTCTGTGCTTCGCTCCATCTGTGTGTAGCTGAGCAGAAAATCCCATGTCATGCCATTTTGCTGTAAAATAATTAAAAATCCATATCTATAGTTACAGTGAACATGTTATACCGACAAGACCATAGTGCACTTTCTTGTGGGCACAAAATTGCACCTCGGTCATTGCAATAAATAGTTCTTGCCTCACTACCTCCACTTAGGGTGACATATTGTTATTTTCCATAACGTCTTGGCTATTTTTGCATGTAAACTTTAAACAACATAATACACACACATTGTCAAATGTCAAAAACATGTATGATAGGCTGATTGGACACTCTAAATTGCCCATAGGTTTGGGTGTGAGTATGTATGGTTGTCCATCTACTTGTGCCCTGCGATTGGCTGGCCACCGATACAGCGTGTCCCCCACCTCTGGCCCAGAGTCAGCTGGCATAGGCTCCAGCACCCCCCGAGACCATAAAGAGGATAAAGCGGTTCAGAAAATGGGAGAGTGGGAGAATTATGTAATGAACTTGATTAACCGTTGAAAGTTTTTTTTTAGGATTTGAGCAGCGATTTTGTCAGTAATGTTCTTCCCTTGTCCTTCCCCATAGATAGCCACTTTAATCACAAAATCTGAAAGAATAAACTCCTTTGTATTTTAGTAGCGATAGTGAAAACTGAATCACTATAGGGCTATTGCCAAAGAAAGCAGTTGAATGTCTACCGTGGTGTTTGCTGCCTGGAGCCACAATTCCATTTAGACTACTAGGTCATATGAACTGACTATCAGAGATGAAGGATGTTTGTAAATGGTAAATTTTATTGGCAAGTTAGAACGAAACATATCACTCATGCAAAAAAGAATAAAAATAAAAAACAGGAGGTCAAAACTCTCTTTACAGATCCTCCACTGGGTCTCATAACGTCTAGGAGTAACTGACCAACGCATCGTATGACCTTCATGATTCAGTGACCCTGCGGACATGTTTGGTTTCAGCTTGAAAAAAGAGTTTCCATCAAGACGATGGCACTTAGAAATACATTTTAGAGGTGACTAGGAAGTGTAGAAAAAGAGACTTAAAGTGGTATTGTCGACTCTCAGCATGCAAACCTTTTTCTCCACACAATGTCTGCTGTCTGATCGCAGAGTGCTTTTACACGTGGACGCATGCATGGTCTTTCAAAATAGGCTTTTTAAAGTTTAGGCACATGTAAAAAACGGGCAACCTTCCTCAAAGGGAAGAGGATATGGTTCCAGTTAGTTGTTTTAGAATGATCAATCAGCCTACTATGCATGTTTTTGGGGCGCTGCAGGAAACCACAGTACCTGGAGAAAACCCACGTTCCACCAGGCCGCCTTTTTGGAAATATTAGGCACTTTTAATATCATTTTTCCCCCAAAAAATTGATAGTGTGCTTTTGCAAACAGTGCATTTTATGTATGAATTCTCGTTGTGCTCAATGATCTCAGACCTATATTTTCTCAAGCATAACTGCATTTTGCTACTCCAGTTAAGTGCTCAAGACAGGCATTCATAATTCATCAAACCCATGAATAAAACAACAAAATGAATAATAATTAAATCGGTAAAGGAAACAATAACTGCGATGTTAAAAACTCAAAAATCAAATGCATCTTTCCATGCATAAAATTCATGAAAATAAACCTTTCCATTTAATTGTTTTGGGTTTAACAATATCTGAAACCCTGGTTTACAACTGACGAGACTATGTCTGCAATGAGATTCATCAGGTATTTTACAATTCATTCAAGCTGTTGACTAAAGTTTCAATGACAAACTTTTGCAGTTCCAGCTTTGCCTCTGTAGTCTACATCTAGACTTTTTTTCATGATATTCTTTTCAAATTGAAGTTTGCTGCTTTTTGTTGGAATTCAGTCGATTACACAATGACCAGACACATTTCCAATCAGCACAGGCTATGGAGATATTTGAGTCCTTGATTGTGGTTTGGCATTGACCAAGAATATTGCTTTTTTTAGATTACAATCTTTACCTGGCAACACGGTGATTACCATGTCCACCTCACAGAGATTAAGGGCTGGTTTCTGACCTCCCTGTGTGGAGTTTACATTTATTCTCTCTGTGTCTGCTTAAGTTTCTCCAGGTACTCTGGTTTCCTCCCAAAGTCTAAACACATGCATTGGTAGGCAGGTTGAACACACTAAAATGTCTCTAGATATTAGTGTGAGTGTAAAGGGTTTTTCGTCTCCTTGTGCCCTGCGTTTGGATGGGATAGGATTCACCCTTTGTGTTACGCTCAGTTGTACGTGGGAGAGTGCTTGGAACCAAATGCAGGGAAGCAGGCGGACACAGGGAGTGAGTGTGCACTAATGAAACTTTAATACTTCCGAAGGTTCTCAAAACAACAAAGACTTACATATAAAAACAGGGAAAGTGAAAAGCTAAGGACTGAAACAAGCAAACCAAGCCAAACCTTACATGGAAAATGCGGGGGGGTGGGGGGGGGGGCACTGGACGAGAACTGGGAAATATACATAAACATACATGAACATACATGGACATACATGGACAAACATGGACATACATGAACATACATGAACATACATGGACATACATAGACAAACATGGACATACATGAACATACATGAACATACATGAACATACATGAACATACATGAACATACATGAGCATACATGAACATGCATGAACATACACGAACATACACAAACATACACAAACATACACGGACAAACACGGACTTACATGGACATACATGGACAAACATGAACATACATGAACATACATGAACATACATGAACATACATGAACATACATGAACATACATGGACATACATGGACATACATGGACATACATGGACATACATGAACATACATGAACATACGCAAACATACATGAACATACATGAACATACATGACCACAAGATACAAGGAGAACACAAGATGATCCGACAAAGACTGACAAATACACACGGTTTATTTCGACAGACATGGGTTGAAGAGACAATCAGAAAAACCTGGTTCACACGACAGCGAGCAGGAGATGCACCTGGGTCAGGTGGAACGACAGGTGAATTCAATGGGCAATTACAAGGACAGGTCACACAGGAAAAAAAATAACCAGACAAAACCAATCCCTAACACTTTAAAACAGAAAAACACCCACAATGTCTCTTTGTTTTCAGGGTTATGAGTCCTTTTTATGCAACATGGCATGCTGAGCAGCAGAGGAGTTAAGAAATAAAAATAGCTCTGAATGTCAGCAGGGGTTTATGATAGCCAGATCCCTAAGAAATACCAGTAATTTCTATATGCGTCTGTTATAATATAGTATAGATGAAACTGAAAGCTGATTCATAATCACAATTCCACTCAAAACCTATATTTTATGGATGCTGAATGGACATATTTGCTACTCTATCCTCACATTAGTGCTTCTTGTAGCATCTGGATGTAACAGAGATGAAAGAGGATCACATTTAATGGACAATGGCATTCCTTTCAATGATATACAGTATGCAGGATTTATGCATAAACACAGAGATGGTGATCATCCGGATTTGATGCATATCGTATTGTCTTCATACAATGTTAACTGATAGATCCTTTTATTGCATATACCAAATACCTTGCAAATTGTACCATCACATTTTGTAAAAATAAATAAATAAATAAAGGTTTAATTTCACAATTGGGTGGTTGGGTGTTATACAAACTATTGTTCCACAAACAGGTACATTACTCATTAAATTTTCCCATTATTTGATTATCTAAACTTTACGCAAGCTTTAGTCTTCCTATTTTTTTTGTTTCACGGGTGATTTCCGCTGAATGTGAGCTGTTTCAACCCATAACAAGCACTTCTATCACTTGGTCCATGTAAACATTCACCCATTAACAGAAACTCTGTGTTTTGAAGGACATGAGGCTGAGGTCAGAGCTCCCCAGTCCAAATCCTGGATTAGTTTTTAATCCTTAACGGTATTTCTTTCTCACCCCCTGCTACTATTGCTTTTCAGGAATCTGCCTACGTTATGACTTTTCAAAGGAAGGCAGTTGAACAGAAAGATAGAGTCCTCACTGAAGTTTCTTGGGCGTATGAAGTAAGAAAATGAAAGAACACCATGCCATCTCTGTTTTAGAACATCTGTTTTAGTGTATAATGTAAAAACAGACATTTACATATAATAATGTTTACTGTGCATGCATTTCTTCTGGTTTCAGTACGTAAACAGAAAGTTATTGAATACCATAAAAAATGAAAAATTTCCGTCACTGAAGAAGCCATTTAAGGTAAGCCGCTTTTTTTGTTTAAATCGAAACATTATAAGAATCAACAATTTACTAAATCAAACAGCATAGTATAGTTTTAGTTTTACTAAAGTTATTACATTTCCAAATCTTTTTTTTTACATTTTGGATGTTTAATTAAACATGGTTTATGTCATTCACTTAAAGTAATAAACCACAATCCTATGATCCCTCATTTAAATTATGATCATAGTATCTGAAAGTAATCTATTTTAATATGCTAGTGCTTCGTACACTGTAAAAGTCAAGCTATTGCTTTTCCACAAAAGCTTCACACAAAGCTTTGATTGACAGCCTTTGTTGAGCATCCAGTTATTACATTCATCACCATATAACCATCTCACTAATTACTGTGTCACTGTCTCTGCCATCTTGGAATTCACTCCTGAATCTTAATTTGCACAAAGGGAAATAATCATGCTTGCCTGATGCAGCCTGAATTTCCAAATCATTACATGCAAGTACTTCATTGTTTAAATGTTGTATCTGTCGAAATAGGACATGGTGAATATGTCACATGACCATTGTGTTTATCGGTTTACATGTACACGTGGTACACTGTCCTTTTATGGCATAGTAAATTATACCAATAAAAAGCATCAAAATCACTGTAGGATTGATGCATTGAAAACACTCCCCATGAAAGATGATGATCTTCAAGGCTGAGCTTGTGTTTATGTGAGTGTAAGGGGATGTAGTGCATGTACCACAGTATTTGTTATGGGAATGACAGAGAGAAAGAGTCTGCTTATGTAAAATTGCAATGCTAAAGCTTTACTAAATTGTTCTTGTTGTGTTAATACGTGGAAGAGCAATCCATCCTTCTGCCACTCCTTTCATTCATCTACTCATCAATTTTTTATTCCCTTTACCCTCGTTAGTATCACAAATGTGCTGAAACCCAGGGGCAGTAATTCAAGGGGTGCTGGCAGTGCGGCCTCACCCAGCAGTTAAGAGGGTGTGGTTGTAGGAGAGAAGCGTATAAAGGAAATATAAGATGATGTTTAGATGATACTTTAGTGCAGTGGTCCCCAGACTATACCAGAAAGTGTCACAGTGGACACGAGTTTTTGTTCCAACCTTTAAAAGGAAAGCTTTCCGCCAATCTGGCATCTTAGAAGAGCAATTAGTGGACTGCAGTCAGGTGCTTCTTTTTTTCAATAGAAACCTCATTGGTTAAATTGATTGTGTTGGATTGGTTGGAACAAAAATCTGCACCCACAGTGGCCCTCGGGGACCGGTTTGGAGACCTCTGCTTTAGTGTTTCAGTGTCAAAATAGGTCAGTCAGTCCCCCATTCAAGCACATATTCATACAGCAGTCCCCTTCTCTACAATCACATTAACTCTCTATTTGCACTTAATTTTAACTCGTCACATATATAGAACATTTAAATCTTCTTCCATGTCCGTTTTCTTTCGAAGACCATCTTTGTGAAGCTTTACTCTATATAAGAAGAAATAGCTGCATTGTTTCTTTTATTTATTTATTTTATTACTTTCACAACTTGAATGTGAATATTTTAGTGTACTGCGGCATGCTAGAATCCCCAGTGTTTTTTTTTTCTTTTTTTCGTTAAACCCATTCCTTTGCCTTGTGGGTGTTTATGATTGGGTTTCTTCAAAGACTGATAGGACATACAGTAGTTTTAGATATTCTGTTTAACTGCATAAGGTATCACTTGTAAAATATATACAGTTTTATGCAGAAAACACTGCAGCAAAAGCATCGGATTCGTTTGCTCAACCCAAGATGTACAATAGTAAATACTGACTTGCTTTTTTCGGCATATGAAGTCTTCAGTAATGTTATTTTGGTTTACAGTGAAACACACTTCTCTTCTCCCACAAGGCACATGGAGTACTGCAATTCTTTCTGTGCTTTAGCGTGACCAAATAACCATAGCAGTAGTGTTACAAGTGGTATTATCATCCTCTCTTGAAAGATTGCTATGAAACAATTACAGAAATGAAGAGTAAACCAGAATGCTATTTAACGTGAAGAGAATCCCATGGGAAAAGCAAACAAGGGGGTAAAATTGGTATTATTATAAAAGACTCCATTGGGGTAATGCCAACAATTTGCAGAGAACAGATGTCACAATATAGAAAATAACAGTCCTGGCAATATTCATTTGTTCATTCATTCGTTTATTCATGTTCTGTGCCGCTTATCCTAAAAAAAGATTCACAGGATCGCTGGCACCTATCCCATCTAACTATTGGCAGTAGGCAAGGCACATCCAGAAGAGGTTGCCAGCCAATCGCAGGGCAGAACGACACAAACAAGCAATCACGCATACACTTTCGCCTACGGACAATTTGGAGTGTTCAGTCAGCCTAACACACGTTTCTGGGATGTGGGAGGAAACCACAGAGCCCAGAGAAAAACCAGGCAGGCAAAGAAGAACATGGAAACACTACACAGGAAGGCTGGAACAAGGATACATCCCTTGTTCTCAGGACAGATATGGCAGATTAGTGCTCCCAATGTTTTATTGTTACTACCACAGTTGGATCACTTTAAAAAAATAATTATAATAAGAAATTGCACTTCCACCACAAACTGCTAACTAAAGCAAGACTTCAATGTGCCGAAGGATTGTTGAGTGTAACACTTCTCTAAAGATTTCTTGCTCACAATTTTAATGGTTTTGATTGTCATTTTTAATGGATTTTTAATGCTAGTTGTAAAACATGAGGGGAGAATAAATAACTCTTACTAAGGCAGAACAAGTTTATTAATATTTTTTACACCATGTGACATTAAAAAAAAGGAAATCTAGCATCAGTCTTCACAATTCACAACTACCATGTGAGCTAATAAAATGATGAATCTATACCGTTATCTCAAATAAGAAACTGCATTATTTATCATCCATGCAATAGCCAAAACATTTTTTTTAAATATTTCAGAACCACCACTATCTTCAACTTTCAGACCTTTTTTTGCAAGTCTTGCTTATGAACCTCTTTGTTGCAAGTGTGGGATGAGCAAGCCAAGCAGATATGACAGCTTGTCGGCTCTGTCTGCAAATGTCAATAGTCCTATGGCGTCTCCATATCCTCAGTACTTTCTTACATCAACTTTTATACTGTGAGTGAGGATCGGGCTGTCTTACTCCAGCTCTTAAACTTGATGTGTGCCTCAGACATTCTGGTATATTCAATACAATAGTGTTGCTCAGTTACAGTTTTTGGAGAAACAAAAATTTGTCCATTTCCTAAACAAACGATTTCTTGGTGAATCCTATTATAGCTAAATTGAGTGTTGGGTTAGATCTTGGAATGGTCATCAGCCAATCAATTTAACAGCATACGCAACAATTTAGAGCTCATAATGAAACAATCGTGCACATTTCGGGTAATGTCGAAGCAAGACAGGGAACATTCAGAAAACCAATTCAAACCAATGAAGGGGAAAAGGGTTTATTGTCATATTTTCAGTCTGAAAATGTCTTATCTCTACTACCAAAAATGAATTTGGTGTGGTCTGTGTCATTCATTAAATTGGAGAACCTGGAGAAAACCCACCCAAGCCCAGGGGGTACATGCGAACTCCACAGAGTCAGGATCAACTTGGAATCAAACTCTCAACCCCAGACATGTTGGGCCGACGCACCAACACTATTATATTTATGGGAGTTAAACTAAAAATGTTTGGATATCTATGTATATCTCTTCATTATTAGCTATGCGTTCATTAATTCATTTTATGAACCACTTTATTCTCGCTAGGGTTGCGGGGGGTGCTGGAGCCCATCCCAGCTGACTTCAGGCCAGGGGCAGGGAACACCCTGTATCGGTAACCAGCCGATCGCAGGGCACAAGCAGGCAGACAACCATTAACCCTCACTTCCATACCTAGGGGCAATTTAGGTCGTCCAATCAGCCTACCATGCATGTTTTTGGAATGTGGGAGGAAACCGGAGTACCCGGAGACCATGCAGGCCTGGGGAGAACATGCAAACTCCACACAGATGGATCGACTTGGATTTGAACCCAGAACCCCAGAGCTGTGAGCCCGATATGCTAACCACTCAGGCCGCCGGGCTGCCATTAATAACTAATGTATTCCAATTGTGTAGAACCTGCCAAGAATATAATATGAACTCAAGTGAGTTTATTGTGTGGGATAATTTAGAAATTATGTTTTTCCTCATATTTTATTTCACATCTAAGAAGAAAACATTGAAGACTTTCATATTTGGAATTTGTCCGGATGCGGCTTCTTTTACATTTCAAACACATTCGGGAATTAATATTGCAAGATTAAGAAATGTAAAATGCTGTGGTGAGAATTTTTATTCTCGGAACTAACTTTAGATTGATAGATAAACAGAAAAGTTCCAAACTATATTATACGACAATATCGTACCAATACTTTTTTGTATTGATTAGTTTTTTCATTCCACGCGTCGTTCCTAGACGTATGATTGTGCACCAAAAATGAATAAATCTTATCACTCCACCTCTTGCTCAGTCTCTTTGTGCACTAAGTCTTTCTGGATGAGGGGGTGGGAAACCTCATAGCATGAATCATTAAAAGATCTGAAGAGGAAAATAGATCACTGCAGATGCACCTGCAAATATAACAGTGTGCACGAAAAGAAGAGAGAGTGGGACTCTTCTCAGAAGAGTAGCCTTCTGACTTGTTTTTAACAGTATCTTTTTTTGTTGTTGTTGTTAATTTGCTGCAGGGGGTGAATGGCTCAGTTCACTGTAGCTTTATTTGACTCCTGATTGGATTTTTTCCCCATCGTTTACTCGGTGAACAATAGTTCTTCCAAATTCATAGTGCTTTCTATAAAAGACATCAAAGGTGCCACTCTGTGGGAGTATGTAATGGGTTCGTTGCAGGAGTAAATGCATTTTTATTTTATTTTTTTGCACATATTGCATCCTTGAGGCAAATTGCATTGTACATCTGTCCCAACTTTCATTAGAGCGAAATGCCGAAAACATTCTAGAGTTATCATCAGCCAGCTGTATGGCACACAGAGACAGTCGTGACCATCCGGATTCACAATCATACCATCACCAGCGGGAATCGAGCCCACGCCTGCCCTCTACAATATCAAGCTGCTACTTTGAGATTGCTTAAATATTTCTGCTCAACATTTAATAGCTCTCCAAGTGGGCATTTTGAGAACAGGGGTTACATTACCAGTCATGGTCCGCCCTTTGGCTTTGGATGTGAAGGGGGTGGACCTTTTGTAATTATTTCCTCCATCTTTGTGGTTCAACAGATACTTGATTTATACTTTGATGTGAATCGTGGTCATTAGATTTTGCTGTAATTAGAACGGTGTTAACTCCATCTATAATGACAAAACATTATGGTCAGTGTGACCACTCAAAAATGTCAAATGTGACCAACTGTCTAGACTCTAGAGCAGGCATGGTCAAACTACGGCCCGTGAGGCCTTTTAATCCGGCCTCCCGACATTGTCCAAATAATGTTTTTATTTTATTTATTTACTTTTCCAAGATGGCGCGTCACGGCAGTAGCTCGGTCCACTCTTATTTGTTTTTCGTGCTTTTCAGCCCCTCTATCTTTTTTTAAATGGCATTTTAATATTTCTTAATACATTCCTTTTGACTTGACTTTGTACTTTATACTTTTTTACTTTAATGATGAGTGATGAATATGGTAATACTTTGGTCCTTTTTTTTCTGTTTATGTTTTTTATGTACTGTTAACGGATGCACTTTTTTAGATGTATCGTATCTTGTGCTGACCCGGCCCATCTGTCAAATTTTAAAAGTCAATGTGGCCCCCAGGCCGAAAAGTTTGCCCACCCTTGCTCTAGATCCATAAAAAGGGGGAAACGAAAGGGTTAAAAAGTATTTTTTTATTCATTATTATAGTACATTACATTGAACATTTGTGTTGTGTTTATAGAGCAGCGACAAGACAGTTACAGTTCTGATCGAGGCTGACTGTTTTTATATGGAGCCTCAAAATCATCTCTGCATCTTCCAAGTCTTCATATATTTGAATGATGCTAAACCTTTTTTATATAAGAAATTAAAACAAAGCAGTGATATTGCAGCTGCAACACCTTTACTTCCTAAGACAACTTAATTGCTGCTGAGTGTCATCTATTAAAACCTTTGACTAGGGTTGGGATTGCAACACTGCTTTATTATCAAGAAGAAAAGAAACGTCAGCCATGTTTCTTGGAGCTTATTATCCTTTGTGTGACAGACTTGTAATTTGATGCAAACTAGTTCAGGGGCCATGTAGAAACCTCAAAGTACCAGTTGATTTTATAACAATGTAGTCTGTGCCATGTTTACTTGATTTTTTTTTCACAAGTAAATGTGTCTTAGGTCATTTTGCTGCATCTCATTTCCCTCTTGGTAGTTCTGATGTGGTCATGTGAAAGCTGTATCTCTATCGATCGCAGTAAAAATTGCCTCCAGACTTGAATGTGGCACTGAACCAGTAGCACATATCATTGTTCTGTATTGATTACATTTTCTACCCTACACAACCATTCTGTGCTTGTTTATTCATGCTCTCTAGTGTGTTGTCAGAGGAAAGCAGTTACTGGTTGGACACACTGGATGAGCACGTGAGAGCAGATTGTGAGAACCCACAGGTCCCCTGGGCAATATAAAGATATTCATTCCCGGTTGTAAGTAATTAGCTGCTAGGGATTGTAAACATGAGCGTAATAAATAATAATAATAGGATTTTTGGTCAAAATAACGCTTTTCCGGTGCATCGCTATCTAAGAATTATTTACTGATGCTTCTTATGCATTTTTATTTTTTTTACTAATAAACACATACATTCAGCTCAAACTGATTGCAGTTTCTCGTGAATTGTCTTGATTTCCACTCACAAATGACCACCCTTGATACATTAGCATAACAAAAGAAGATTTGGAAATAAATAGTATTGCTATCCTACAAAAGTACTATATTGTATCTCATTTTTCATTACATGATGAAACCAGACCATTATCAAAAAACCTTTGGGTTAGTCTCATCTCATCTCATTTTCTGAACAGTTTCATCCTCACTAGCGTCACAGGGGTTGCTGGGGTCTATCCCTGCCAACTTCCGGCCAGAGGCGGGGGAAACACCCAGAACTGGTGGCCAGCCAATCACAGGTCACAAGGAGACAAACAACCATTCACGCTCACACTCATATATATGGGCATTTCAGAGTGTCCAATCAGCCTATTATGCATGTTTTTGGAATGTGGGAGCAAACCGGAGTACCCAGAAAAAAAACAACACAGTCCCAGGGAGAACATGGAAACTCCACACAGGTGGGCCGACCTGGATTTGAACCCCAGAGCTGTGAGGCCGACGCGCCGGGCCGCCCCATTGGGTTGGTATTTAGCACAAATTCATAACTGAAAAACATTTGGGTGTAATATATCATGCTGGTAGAGTTTCAATTGTTTTGTTCATTACGTGAAGAAAAGGGACATTTGAAATATATATATAGTCCAGCCTAATTTGATCACAAAGTTCACCCAAAATAATTGACATGTAATTGGGTTTTGTATCCAGTAAACAATAACTGATTTTAACTTATTTAGAGTCACATTTTGTTCACTACTCTCTTTTTATTTAAGAAGGTCGCTTTTTATTTTCATATATTGCCATGTTTTTTTGGCATGAACATTAATGATTTGTCGGATCATTCATCCCGACAGGGATTATGTGATTCACTTCTACTCTATCCTCTTCCCATTCCCAAAATTTTCATTTTAAAGTGCTCTGTACAATGTAGAACACTTTAAGGGTTCCCAATCGGCTGTCAAGCATTTTAGGCATTCAAGTACTCAAGTCAAGGAAAAATATTGGTTCAGTTCATCCTTCCAAAAATTGGCTAAATGGGTTTGACTTAAGAAGTATGAAAGTGATGTTAAAACCATTTGACAGTGCTGGAGCATTAGAGCTTGTTATTGAGATCTGTACACACTTGGATTCACAAATGTTATTGAACAGTTTTTCATCAGTGATCTGTGAGTCAGCTCAGGTTTTTAAACACATCTTGTTCCAGTTTGAGTCTCACTTTTCAATGTGAACTTGAAAAAGGGCTTAAAGACAGCCCATAGTTTTAGTTACTAGGTGATTTCACAATTAAAAATAATTTTAATTTATGTTTAATTTGGTTTATCACAAAGACTAACAACGATAAAATGGCACAGTCACACAAAACTGCTTAAGTTTTGAATCATTCTGATCTTCTCTGCTTATGCAGGTTGTCTCTAAGGACGTACTGTGGCTTGGCCAAAACCATGAACAGAAATAACGGTATGGATAATGGATCGATGAAATTTTGAAAGATGGCTTATTCTCATACCCATGGGTTTACGCCAATGTGCAATATTTTATGCATTCTTTTTGTTTAGTACACTTTGGATGCAAACCACTATCTTTTCTTATCATCCGATTTGGGTTTTTAGTGTATGTTTTATTCTGGCATTTGTTCTTTTGTACATCACACAAGGATATTAACAGTCATTTATTAAGTGAGGGATGCTGCCTGGAGCCTAAGGAGTTAAGACAGAAAGTAACACAATTACCACATTCACATATTCACCCATATAAGTACAGTTTGCAATTATTCCAAGACTATGTTGCTTATACTGTAACTGTACTTTTGCCTGAGATCAAGATCAATTCCGACTCATTGGATGTGTGAATGTGAATGGATTTCCCTTTAATGTACATGGCCTACGCATGGGTCTAGCAACCAGCTCAATTTGTAGCCGAGCTTTTTGCCCTCAGTAAACTGGAATAGATTGCTGCTCCCTGCAACCCCTGGATAAGTGGCATGATAAATGGATGGTTGAATTATTGTAACACGCATTGTACAGAGATAAAGATGGCAGCTCTGGTAAGCACGTAACACTGATTTGGGTAGTTTTGGAAGATAATATGATTTTATTTTCTTTAAAGAAAGTTGGATTATTCTGAAAACATTTCAACATGGCAGGTTTTTTTGTCCGCCTCTTCACTTCTACCGTTCTCCCCTTGTTAAACAAATAATCCACATTTGTCTTGCCAAAATATGCCTGTTGTCTTTCCAGTTTGCTTGTATTGTCTTCTCTTGTTTCTTTGGACAACATTTGAGTCCCCCGCTGTTTGCCATGAAGACCAAAATCCATGTCAGTGTGCATCTGCATCGTTTTTATATTCAATAGCATTTGTTGAACATGGGTAGATTAAGATGATATACTGGTGCAGCTGGAATAATAATAGAAAATATCTTCTATTGACATACCACGTGGTGTATATGATTTTTTTTCACACCGCAAAATTAACTGCCCCGTCTTATTATCGTCAACAAATGAACCTGGCACAGCTCACTCTGAGTATAACACCATATATTATTAGTAGTATATTATATCAAGGTTGTGAGACCCTCTTGTAAATATACATATATGCAAGACTTCATTTTTCTTCCTTTTAATATGGTATCGTCTCAAAGAAAAAAAAATCCTCTTTTATATATATATATATATATATATGTATGTATGTATGTGTATGTATATATATATATATATATATATATATATATATATATATATATATATATATATATATATATATATATATATATATATATATATATATATATATATATATATATATATATATATATATATATATATATATATATATATATATATATATATATATATATATATATATATATATATATATATATATATATATATATATATATATATATATATATATATATATATATATATATATATATATATATATATATATATATATATATATATATATATATATATATATATATATATATATATATATATATATATATATATATATAGTCTCTTTTTATTACACCATTGTTGCATTATAACCAATCACAACTTGTAAAAACATCCAATTTATCCACACTTTAGTAATAGGTGGAAGGGTTGTAAAGCAAGTAGTGAAGTAGACAACATACGCCCAGTGTGAGCCCATAGCAGTGTTTGGGAAAATGTGAGTCCCCTGAGAGACCATCTGAGCTCAATTACCAGGAGAATATTGTTGCAAAGGGATGCTGAAAGGAAACAGCATCGATCTGTCACAAATTGACAGTGAGAGCGGGAGCTCAGTTGAGAAGGTGCAGAAAGGGGGATGGAATGAAAAACTCATTTGCTGGATTTTTCTAATGACATCTAAATGTAAATTAATAAAAAGCACAAAAAACTGTTAAAAAAATAATGATTATAGCTGAATCAAAGCTATTGGCGTCAGCGATTTAGATAGCCATGGATGCTGTTTTTTTCCCCATATCCTGTCCATAACAAGTAAAATAAACCTAATAAAAAAGTGCTTTTATCAAGATATCCTCAGCCATAACTTGTGGGTATCAAATCTAAAAAAAAACATATCACTACGCCTGCCCCTCTCCTATTGGATGTGTCTGTGACATCCGCGCAGCAACACTCTGAAAATAGAACCATTTTCTCTTTCGAGGCCCAATCCCTCCATGCAAAGTCACTCAAGTCTTACTGCTCCATCCAAAATGGATGCCAATGCTCAGGAACGTGGAGAAGAAGACTTCCTCCCACCTGCGCCGTGAATGGTTTGCTAGCAGCAATGTACACTGGACTTCCGATAGTGTGAAATGGCTCTGGGAATAAACAGGCTTAGCATAGAATGAAAACGAAAATGTAATTTATGTAGTTTTTGAAAATTAAATGTACCCATTTATTTCCTGGACTTGAATCTATTGTCTTTTTAGATTTTTTAGGCCCCAACACAAGTAAAATTGGACTTAAAATGTCTAAATTTGTGACCAGATGAGAATGTGATGTCGCTCTTCAAAATGAATGATTTTGTTAGAAAATATAAGTGATGGCAAATCAGTCAGGCCTAGCATCCGAGACCCCTTTCAAAATGCAATTAATTACAAGATTAGATCTGCAGGATTCATTTTGATATGACAGCAGCTACTGTGTCAGCAGAAGTATAATCAAGAATTTTTGTGGAGACAGCCCCTGTAGATTGGAAATGATTACCCAGCTGCATATTTTCTAGCCAACATACATTTCCTGCAAGAAACCCCAAAAAATGATTGAATTACATCTTGTATTTTGTGTGATGGACTTTAATTTGTCAAGAAGAGTTAGTCAAAGAGTCATTTATTGAGTTATTATTATTTGCTTGTTCTCAGCCAGGGATTTTTTTTTTTTAAATTTCAGGATGTTCACATTTTAATTTAAACTGCAAATGCTGTATCATTTGTATTGTAAAATTTTAACAACCCATTCTTTGCACTTAAGACAAACATACCAGTTTACATACACTTTTTTAGTAAAGTGAAAAAACTGATCTTTGACAACATCCAAAACGCTCCCGCGTTCATATACAGTGCAGCCTATTGAAAATATTAGGTGAAACTTCATGTTAACTGTGCAACCTAATGATCTAATATTTTTACGATATGAGCAGTAAGGTACAACTAGACTAGCGTCCAAATAATTTTCTTATCCAAAAAACCACTCGCACACAAAAAAAAAAACCTCATTTACGGACAATTTGGAGAGTTCATTTAGAATACTAAAGGATTTTAGGGAGGATTTGGGAGGAAGTAACCAAAGAAAACCCATGCTGATGTTGAAAATATCCTACATTATGTTGTGCTTCTTTAGGTCCTAATGAGATATATGGTTAATCATTAGTGTTTGAAGTATAATCATTAGTAAGAATCAAATCATGCACCGAATGCCTGAGTACTTAGAGAAAACCACGCACCCATGGGAAGAACAAGTAAGCACTAAACTCCCAGGCCAGAGCCTGGATACAAATTTGCAGCACCTGAATATTAATATGTTTATCAGTCAGTCCAAAATTCATCATACTAAAATCTAATCAAAAATATGTTGGTGCATACTCGTTGATTGGTCAGGATGAACCACAACAAATTAAAAATAGAAAATGTGTGTGAACCAACACAGTGTTTGTGTTTAGTTGTAATTAAATGTTGATGTTATAACGCTGAGGTTTTTCCTGCAATTTCCCAATGACAAGTAGGGACTTTACCAAAGTCAGTGGCAATAGGCTCCCGCAATGGCATGAGTACAATTACCACAGTTAAAACCATGGCTGGATGGCTACTGGCCAATGCAAATATATTTAGTTTAGTTAAAGCTAGAAAGGTATAAGTAGAAAAGGTCAAAAGAGGCCATTCAATTAATACAACAATATAGTTAATGGAGCATTTAAGCATCTATTTGAAATGGCTATTGTCATAAACTAGTAGCCAAATCCTCTCTCCAGAGTGAATTTGTTTAAAATGTAGACATAATACAAATTCTGCAATGATCAGTTAAGTGTCCTTGCTCATTGAGAGGGGTACAGAAAAAGAAATCTATTGGATGGCAAGGCCAACACCACCAGGGGCCAACAGACAATGGGTGACTTGAGAGGGGTGAGGCCCTTGCCCGCCTCCTAACATTAATGTTACATGCCAGCCAAGAGACTGGGAACTGAGAGAGTCCAAGGCTCTGTCATTTTGTACCTTTACTGACACTGAAAATATAAATACATGACGGAACATTGATATCTTTCTTGTGAGTCTTTTTTACTTTCCTTTCAAAGATGGATAAACATGCACAATTGACATGAGTTCATATGTAACACGTAAATTTTAACTTTTTTAAAATCTTTCTCTCTCTCTCTCTCTCTCTCTCTCTCTCTCTCTCTCTCTCTCTCTCTCTCTCTCTCTCTCTCTCTCTCTCTCTCTCTCTCTCTCTCTTTCTCTCTCTCTCGCTCTCTCTCTCTCTCTCTCTCTCTCTCTCTCTCTCTCTCTCTCTCTCTCTCTCTCTCTCTCTCTCTCTCTCTCTCTCTCTCTCTCTCTTTCTCTCAATTCATTTTCCATTCCCCTGATCCTTCCAAGATGTATTGGGGGTGTTGGAGTTCTGCTGATGATATGCCACACACCTGTGCTCCGTAATGCAAAAACACAACCAGGGTCGCTGCACTATTTATTTTACCTGCATTTAAACATTGTCACTCTTTTGTTTATTCATTTCAGTATTTAGTTTTTGTGTTTCGAAAAGGTAAATTTATTTACATTGCACTTTTCGACCTTTCAATGGCATTTGGGGACTGAAAACGAGTTATTTCTTCCCATTAATATACACAAGAAACATTAAAGAAGATGGTTACCATGATACCACCTCATTAGCAAACTAATGATGCAGAATCAGGAGTAACTGAAAGTTCACTTTCATGCTCAAGGATACAGTGGAGGAGAAATAGAGAATTTAGAGATTAAATCCACCATCATTTCACAACTCGAGCCGAGTTGTCATGAGTCTGTTTAATCCGGGGGGAACATCAGCCTAGGGCTGAATTTGAACATTTTCATCTCACCCAGAGAATTAAACAAATCTTACATTAAAAATTGGATATGTAAAAATGAAAGGCTTTAAGTTTGCATTGCTTTGATTATGTTTGCATCAAATGTATGCACAGTACGTATTTATTGAACTTGCCAAAGGTTGCATTTTTTCCAATTTCATTAATAAGGCATATGCAGACTATTCTTTCACACAATGTCCTACCATGCCTTAAAAGTATGTAAGTACTGTAAGTATCAAAAATAGTCAAATTGTTAAGAGAATGTACCTATTGTAAATTGCCTGTTTTCATGTAAACTCATCTTGGGCTTGTCAATACATGCAAAGTGTATTGCTTCATCTCATTTTCTGAACCACTTTATCCTCATTAGGCAATTTAGAGTGTCCAATCAAACTTACTGTTTTTGGATAGTGGGAGGAAACTGAAGTAGTCGGCGAAAACCCACGCAGGCCCAGAGAGAACATACAAACTCCACACATTTGGACGTGACCTATATTTGAACCCAGGACCCCAGAGCTGTGAGGCCCGACACGCTAACCACTCACTTCACCGGCACGACGTCTTATAATAGAATGATCGATAATTTAACATACATCATGTTTTGATTTTAACCTTGTAATTGTTCAATTTGAATCTCATTATATTCACATAGATTTTTCTCTCGGAATATTACATTGTAGGACTTCTTGCAATTTCCCGAGGCACACCTGACCATTGCTCACAGGGTTATATACTATTCTCGTAAATTAGTTAATTATGAAATTGAGAGTGTGATTTTAAACTAATGTTAGCATCAGTGTAAAGATTTAAAGATCTGGCCATCCATATTTTAAAATGTGTAAATACATAAGATAATTACTCTTAGTGTTGTTTATGCTTATTTATTCCTGTAGCTCAGTCATATTTAACTCTGGCTTACAGTACAGTAACAGCATTTTTTTGTTTTACATGTTTGGAAATTATGAATAATCGTTCAGGTTTTCTTTTACCCAGATATTGATATTTTATCAGGGTGATATTTTGCCACCACCTAGCGGACATTCTTTGTGAGTAATTTTTAACAGTGAGTGTGCCTATTGATTTATTGGTGTTTGAAAATATAAAACTTTGCAATTACATGATTAGTTTTATTTTTTTAATTCAGCTATTACAGATGGTATTTTGGGAAAGAGAAAAAGAGGTGTAGGGGGGGAGAAAGATGTGATTTCATATACAAACACTCAGATTGCAGATCTGTTTTAAAATCAATCAAGGAAAGAACAACAAAGAGCTCAACACTGGCTTCTGTGTCATTCATAAAATCTTGATAAAATTAACAATGTAAAATTGTTTGGAAAAAAACTATTTTAAGTTCATACAGAACATCATACTAATTGTAGAAGATCCACACCAAAATGTTCAAATAAATGTGAATATTTATTCAGGTGGCTGGTAGCCAGATTTAACAATATAACAACGATTTTGCACTTAATATTGCCTTATTTTCTCGACCCATAGTCCTAGATAGTTGAAACACCGTGTACTCATGTATTCATCTGAGAGTACAAAATAAGAAAAAGAAAAAACATTAAGACACACAATGTCAGCATGTGCCTTATTTAAGTTTGACCTACAGAGAAAGAGATCAATCCAAGTCTCATGAAGGATTTGTCTCTCTTGCCTAATGCAATCTAATTAAATGAGATTGATATACCAATTGCAAATGAGTATTGCTTTGAGCACCTTATGCTCCAAACTTTTGTTTTGATTGGACATGTAATTAAATGTCAAATAAGAATAACAATAATAATAAGAATGACACTAAGACGAGGTCACACACAAATATATATATATATATATATATATATATATATATATATATATATATATATATATATATATATATATATATATATATATATATATATATATATATATATATATATATATATATATATATATATATATATATATATATATATATATATATATTTATTTTTATTTTTATTTTTATTTATTTTTTTGCTGGCCTGACAAATATAGTCAGTGTCCTATTGTTGAAGGATTTATTTCCCCATTCATTCATTTTAGGAACCGCTTATTCTCACAATGGTTGTGTAGGTGCTAGAGCCTACATCTGCTGACTCTGGGCACCAGACAGGGGACACCCTGAATTGGTGGCCTGATCAATACCAGGACATAAGGAGACGGACAGCCATTCACGCTCACACTCATAACTAGGGGCAATTTTGAGAATTGAACCAGCCTACACTCTATGTTTTTTGGGAGGCCAGAGTACCAGAATACCCAAAGATATCCCGCGCAAACCCGCGAACTCTGAGACTAAGTGAATGTGAGGAAATCCCGACAGGGTAATCCATTCTTAATCCACATGGCTCAGTAATCTCCACCGTAAACTGGATCTTTGGGATTCCACAGGATTAGAGAACGCCCGTGTAAATAAGATGTCCATTTCTAGTCTGGACACTCCATGATGGAAGATGTACCAGCAGACTGAAGGACAATTTTCCACTTCAAAATAGAAAACATGGGGCAGGCACAGCAAACAGAGAATGCAGAAGAAATTGATGTTAAAGCGCTGCAAGATATGTATAAAAAATTTGTCACAGAGTGCCCAAGTGGGGTACTATTTCTACATGAATTCAAGCGTTTCTTTGGCGTGGACCCAACAGGTGAAGCATCGGATTACGCTGAGAACATGTTTCGAGCATTTGACAGTAATGGGGTGAGACATTTTGAATTAATACAGAATGATGTTTCATGTCTGCACTAAATGGTCTTAATCCACTTCTTTCCTTTTAGGACAACACCATTGATTTTCTTGAATTTGTGGCAGCACTGAATCTCGTTTTTCGAGGTGATATGGAGCACAAATTGCGCTGGTCATTCAAAGTGTATGACAAAGACAGCAATGGCTATGTGGACAAAGACGAGCTCCGGTCAATCATCAATGTAAGTTCAACTCGAAGTCATGTTACTTATTTAAGCATTATATACTGTAATGGGAATTAAATATTATCAAAAATGTTCAAGATTAACATAAATAAATGAAAGTAAAAAGTCCTTATGTCTGAAAATGTTTGAATCCCTTTGGTAATGAAGAGTGAAACCAGTTGGTGTCCATTAGTGTGTTCGTCCAATGACCCATTAGGTCAATAGTGGAAACAGAGGCAGAAATGTGACAAACAACTCGTGGAGTTTAATAAACACAGCGCTATGTTGCTGTCATTTGATATAAACAATGTTATTATCACATTGAGAGTGCTTCAGAGGTGGGGAGGCAGACTTTATATAGCCGTTGGAGATGTGGATGGTTTGCCGCCCTCAGCAGTTGCAAATGATAAGGAGGATTTTACCATGAGACACGCTCAGAAGCTGAGTTGAAATCTGAATAGAAAGTCCTTGAACTGGACATTCTTATGTCTTCACATGCCCCCTTCTGGAACTATGTTGTAGACACATTTTCTGGAATTTACCAATTTAAAAAAAGGCAATGATTCATATCTATTCCCATATTTCTTAACCTACCACCAATGCATGCATTTAGTTTGAGTAAAAACTCTTTGTGTTTTCATTTTTAGAAATAATTATATATTTGTTTTAAATCAATACTTTGAAAATAGTTCTGATTTTGATATTTAAATCACAATTTCTTCATTTCCATCCAGAGCATTTACTGTGTCAACAAAGGCACAAAACCAGACACAAGCCAGCCCCATTTAACTGTAGACGATGCTGTGGAACGAATACTGAAGGCAGTTGATACCGATGGGGATGGTAAGTATTCATCACACTTCTTATGTATAAAATCATTAAGGGCTCATGAAGACAGAGGATAATCTCTCAATGCTTTTCTAACTTTCTGTTTTTCGTTCTACAGGTTATATCAATATGGAAGAGTTCATCAAAGGTGCACAGCAGGACCCTTGGGTCCTCAGCATGTTGAAGTTGAATGTAAATCCTTCGCTATGGGTTCTTGAACAAAGGAGAAAGAGTGCACACTTTTAACTCTGAAGTGGGACAAGTAAACATTTGAGGCCTTTATAAAATTATTATGACATTCAAACATATTCCAATTTGACGGTGGAAGAGAGACGTGCATGCAGACAACCAACCCAATAGCGAGGACAGTTTATACTATAATCTAATAGTAAACTTATTCTCTATTGTGACTACAACAAGGGCGGTCCAGAGGAAGAGTGGTTAGCGCGTCAGGCTCACAAATTTCCTCATTATGATTGCTGAATTTATACAGTATTTACTTATAGTATTATAGAGTACTTCCTGTTCAAATACGAGGATAGGTACTAGGTAATGTTTTGCAATCAAGGCACTCTAGATGGACGAAGGGGAGATGTGCAGCTAATGAGTTTACTTTAAATATTATATTAAGCTCTCATAGTAGATCAATTATTTTATTGTTTATAATGCTAATTGAAGTTTGTCAGATTCAATTGTGTTATGTATGTTAATTGCTTTCAACAATATGTATAATAGGTAAAGTGTTTCTCTGTTTTGACTCTGTATATTGGAGTGCCAAATTAAATCTGATATCACCAGCAAAACTTTACTAAATGGATCTTAATTAGTAAATAGATTAGAAAAATGTATAATTTTAATATGTTTAATCTTTTGTTTTTCGAAAGGAAAGTAACCACGGCAAATAGTATACATATTTTAACAAATACTTTAAATATATATTTTACATTACAAAATAACATCAAAAAAGGAGACATTAAGTTTTATTTATTCATTTTTATATTTTTAAAAGTGCATTTTTATGAAAAGACAAACTGGAAAAAAAGAGAATATCAGATTTTTTGGTTTACAAAAACCTTTTATTGAATCTTAATCTAAAAAGTGGGAAAGGCACATTTTACATACATTTTATATACATTAATAATTTGGATTCTGAATATTGTTATGAGGGGCGACCCGGTGGGGCGAGTACGTAGTTAGCGTGTCAGCCGCACAACTCTGATGGTCCAGGGTTCAAGTCCAGGTCGGTCCACCTGTGTATAGTTTACATAATGAATGTTGTGTGGGTTTCCTCTGGGTACTCTGATTTCATCCCACATTCCAAAACATGCATGGTAGGCTGATTGCCCCTAGGTATGAGTGTTAGTGTGCATGGTTGTCCATCTGTCTCCTTGTGCCCCGCGACTGGCTGGCCACCAATTCAGGGTGTGAATTGGGATATGCTCCAGCACCCCCTGCGACCCTAATGAGGATAAAGTGGTTCATAAAATGAGATGAGATTATTATTTATTGATTATTTATTTGAGCACATCATGGTGAAGATTTAAATCTCATCATACTTGTATAATGACAATAAAAGCATTCAATCCAATTTCAATCTAAACTAAAAATTAAGGCGAAATTTCATAATAAACAATCCATGCAACGTGAGCAATATTGTAACATGTTTGAGCACAATATTATTGCAGTTTCCATTTTCCCAGAGTCCCAAGAGGCAGCAATCTCACAACACGTCTCAGGTGTGTCGCGCTCCGACCGGTGCGAGTTTGCACCGCTCACCTCTCATGCTAACGGTGGATTGAGAGCGGAGTGGCATGGCAGACGAGGAAAAGTACGATGCCCGCCAGCAACCTGACCGCAAACCTCGACTGAAGTCTCCAGCCAACTGTAGGTAAGACATCTCGGCACTGTAATGCCCTGAGGCGGCGCTGAGGGACTTGTTTGTAGGCGGACACGCTAGCATTTTGTTCATGGGACTGTGTGCTCTGTTGCTTTTCAATCCGATTTGATGGACAGCGTCAAATTTATCATGGTAATCGTTCAACGGAAATATATACATATATATATATAAGTAGAACTAACTGAAAGAAATTAGCAAATCAAGTAAAAAATGCTCACAGCTCTGGGTTCAAATCCAGGTCAGATCCACCTCTGTGGAGTTTGCATGTTCTTCTAGGTTTCATCCAGGTACAGCGGTTTCCTCCCACATTCTAAAAACATGCATGGTAGGCTGTTGGACCCTCTAAATTGCCCCTGGGTATGGACAGATTCAGGGTGTCCCCACCTCTGGCCCGAAGACAGCTGGGATTGGCTCCAGCACCCCCACGACTCAAAACCGCTTTAAATTTCATGTAGGATGAAAAAAAACATGATTACCTATATTTGATTAGAATTCTATTCATTCATGTAATATTCACCCTTTAAGTTGAATTGCAGCAATACATTTACAATATTTTTACGTTTCCTCACAAGGGTCCAGGGAAAGGGGGGGGGGGGGGGGGGTCTGGAGTCATCCCTTCCAATTTTGGGCCGAAAGCACACCCTGAATTGGTTGCTGGACAATCGAATGGCACAACGAAACAAACAATTCCCACTCATACTCATAAATGAAGACAATTTTAGAGGAATCAACCAGCCTAACATGCATATTTTTGCAGAAAAACGGACCACCCAGGGTAAACCCATGCACGCACGGGGTGAACATGCCAACTTGGTACCCACATGCGCATGTGTGCTTGTTTGTGCGGGCATGTGTGTGTATATTGTATATATTTCGCTTGCGTTTTCTCCAGGTACTCCGTATAGTATAAATATGAAAATTTTAAGAATATAAATAATGAACTAAATGAATGATATACAGTAATTGGTTTGCACAGAAACTGGATTGCTGTTTTTTTTCAACTTGTCTTAAACTGAGTCAATAGATGTTTAGATCCATGAATAATGCGATTGAGTTTTTTTAACTGAGCCTTCATGTGAAATGTTTTTGTGACAATGTCAAAAAAAGGGGTAGATTTATGAAATAAAACCTTATTTGAGAAAACCTTATTAGGGAAAAGAAACTAAGTTAATATAACTTTTCAATATGAAATGCCATATTCTTGTGGATAGGAGTATTAATAAACCATATTTGGTTGTTTTTATTTACAATGGAGGCACATCATGAAAAAAAGACTGTAGTTATCCTCGTAGTTCTGGGCTGTAGAGGGTGAAGGCAGGGGGTTGGACAGAAAAAAGCAAGGTAACAACATATGGCTACACAGGGATGAAGCCAACTGCAGAGCTCAGGATTATGCACTAAACCTGAAAAAAACACAACACTGAAATATAGCTCTGGTGCAATCCCTAAAAATAAAAATAAAAAAAACAATTTGACCAGATATTCATTGGGAAACACAGAAAATACAAATACTATATATTGAACAATGCTAAGGCCTCAATCAGTAAAGTAAAAAAATGCTAGTAGTCCCTGGATACATTGATTAACAAGCTGTGCACATAGGAAGCTAGGAATTGATTACCAAAGGTTCACATTAATTTACAAAATCTAGTAAATTCTCACAGCATTAAGTAGAAGAAAGTCGGAGCATGACCGCAATCCCCTAGAGGTGTTAATGTGATTGCCTTTAAGGGCAAACTTCAAAACAAAAGCTGAACTAAGTGTTTCTTCTACGTTCATTCATTACTTGATTTCATTTGAAAGTTGTTTGATGTGTTTCCAAAATCTGTGCGATGGCAAATAACTTGTACACTGATCATAAAATAAAATATAGATGAATGAAAGTTTTTGATTGAAACTATTCTCAGCAATACCCCATACCTTTTTAAAAATACCTTATATAAATGGGCTAATGTGTGTGAGAGGTGGATGAGGGTGTGTGGTAGTCTGTGTAGTTGTACATTAACTTAGCCCTGAATATATTAGATAAAAAAATCACACTGAACATTTTTTTCAATGAGTATTGTTGTCTTTTACAGTATTTTCATTCATTTGCATGCTAGTCCATAGCTTCAGTACATTGCGGTACTTTATATTCGCTATCCAGATCAAAAATGTTTATAATGACAAAATGTATGAGATGAAAAATGGTGGAGGTCAGAGCAATGCCACCTAACTCAGTGCAGAAAAAGTGAAATTTCACCATTGAAGAAGAAGTATATAAAAGGCAGAGAAAGTCTTGCCTTTTCCTGTTTAGTTCGGATTGGAATTCCCATCGCCCATAATACCTCGTGAAGGAAGACTACTTCGATCCTATTACAGTTTTGTTTGGATGACACCGGAGTAAGTCAACACAGTACACGAGAGCCAATCAACCCCCCAACTTATGAGGACCTCGCCGAAATGATGCAATTGGGGAGTGAGGAAGAAGAGGCTGCGGACAACGACTGGGAAGAGGATAAAGAAAACGATCATTAAGACATCTGCAGGAGATTTGCATTATATCACGCAGTTTGCAACAACGGGTCCAGGGACAGGTGATAACAACATGGTAAGAGCCATCAAATTTGGCAATTGTTTTGACAGTGTCAGGTCCTTGTACAAAAAAAGAAACAGCGGTCACAACTCTCCATCGCCAAAAACCTCCCACAGAAGCCCCTTCTGCTGCTGCCCCTATGGCGCCTCCTGAAGATTCCATCGATGATCCAATGCCCTTCGAATCTGACGAAGAGAACTTGGACTAAAGCTCCCATTAACCTGTTTTTTGGTAGTAATAATAGGGGTGATCTTACTTCCTGGCCATGTTTGGTCTACATTAACTGCAAAATTTGAGGGGTTACTGTGCATCCTCTGTAGTGATTGCATTGCGTATAGTAGTGTGCATATTTTATTTTGAAAATTTGCATACTCTTCATCCAAAATCTAGGAATACCCATTGTATCCTGAGGAAAGATATTGTAATGTTTCTAAAAATATGCTTTGGCAATTGTAGAAAAGTCACAGAACTTTTGAATGGCATTTTATTATGATTAATCCAGTCAACATCAGGTAGTGGCTATTATTAGGCCATTTTTGTTATGGCTTTTTTGTTGTGTGGTCCGATACTTGAAAAATGAACTAAAGCAGCCCTTTGTTATGTCATTTAGCAGTTGTTTATAGTTGCACCTCTAATCGCAATGGCCACTTACCCCCCTTCTTTCTCCCTCCCTCTCGCTCCATCTCCCTCAATTCTGCTGAATCTGCACATTCCACCTGCTAGAGCCGAACCTTTTTTGGCATGGTGTACATAAGTCTTTTGTTTGGAAGGCAAATTTTATTCTTGTAAAAAAAAAAAAAAGAACAAAGCCTCACCTTTGGGAAAATTATAGATTTGTTTACCTTTTTGATGAAGTTAGCTGTTTTTGAAAATGCAATATGGTTGTATAGAAGAACAACTCCAACCTCTCTCCCCCCCTTTCACTTGCAATACATAAATGTTCAAAATAGCATTATTATTCTAAAGGTGAATTATTACCATTTACAACCTGGTACAAACTTTAAATTTGGTTTTTGTGTCAACAACATATGTCAATATGTATATATTTCTGTGCTATGTGTTCTATTCAAAAACAATACAACACGAAAACGTCAGTAATCATTCATATTTGTTTCTAAACTGCAAGTTGACGACAAAAGCCTGCTTCACTCACCCTCAATTTACAAAACATACGCTATCCATGTATGCCGACCCCACCTCCAGCATCGGTTTTGAAATCCAGTTCAAACCACAGATTACCAAACTGACACATGTCAATGACTGGAGTGCACCACCAATATTTATTCATTCATTCAATTTCAGTATGTTTTTAATTCTCAAATTAGTATGTATTTTTACCCAGCATTTAACTTTATATTTTTTCAATCCTAACCCCAGACCCTTTTGCTCATGTAAATGGTCATGAAATGACAAAGTACAAGCTTGACATGAGTCTCATTAATTATTGAGGATGACTATGGTGCATAGCAAGAGGAGTGCCCTGTTGTGCTAATGTTTCTCTTGTCTGGGCTTTCTGTCTAGTGGGTATTCTGCTAATGCCAGCATTTTCCTGCATAGCATAGTAAATCTGATCCACACAGTCAGTGTAAACAACAGAGTGGAAGAGAGAGGCGGGAACAGATTAGATAACGCTCCCTTCTGATTGCTTCGGCTTCTGCATTTAATAATGCCCACACCATCTCTTCGCTGCAAGAGCGAGGTTGGAATCTAATGCTTCTTCGATTGACCCGTATGAGCCACAACTCCACCCTTTTCTTCCAGCTATCCTCCTTGATGCTCCTCCCCCTCACTCTACCTCCCTTCTTCACTCTCTAAAGCACTTGCTCCTTCTCCTCTTCTCGGCTTCGGATGCCCTCCTCACTTACAGTATGGATTCGGGAGGGGAAGGAGAAGAGGGTTGGATGGAGGACCAGTGGGAAAAATGGTAAGATATCAGACACATTTCTGTGTTTTTGCAGGCATCCAGCGACATGGATGCGACCGCTTGTGTTTCTGTGTCACTCTTAACATGCATTTTTTTCTATTTGCCTCCTCTGCTCAGGGCAGGCTTGCCCTTGAATGGACATGTATGCATATGCCTTTCTGTATCTAGGAAGAGTGTATTGCCTGCCGAGCAAAAATAGCATAAGAAGAGAATGGAGAGACTTAGCATATTATCACACTGTGTGGATAATGTTGTTTTGACAGTAGCATGGGGGCAGTAAAAACATTGTATGACTAGATAGGCCTGTGTTGAGCTTGTTTTCATTCATCAAACAAGGAGTTATGTTGATGTGTGGCATCTGACAGGAACGTCCTGCTCTGGTCCTAAGTGTGTCCTTGCAAGGGCAAAGCTGATGAATTGCCACCAGCTTGCACCTCTGTAGTCTCCAAGTGGAAGTATAAAAAGATGAATCATTGGGAACTGGTGCAGTTACAAAGGCATCCGATTCGACAACTATGGAAAATGCCAGATTCAATACGTTTAATTTGATGCTGTTGGCATTGTGGTGTTGCAATTTTGATCGGTGCAAAAATGTTTACACATCTCAATTAACATCTGTATTTGGATGGTGCAAAAGCAATTCCAATTTGTTCCCAAGCTTCATAAACTCAATGTCTGTAGGCTACTGCAATACACAACTTTGCAGTAAAAAACTTTTATTTTTGAAAACCATATGCTTCACCAGTACTTCAAGTATGACCATAGGACATGGGAAGTTTTTAAAAGGAAACCCATCGAATCTCATTTTCTGGACCGCTTTATCCTCACTAGGGTCGTGGTGGTGCTGGAGTCTATCCCAACTGACATTGGTCCAGAGGCAGTGGACACCCTGAATTGGTGGTCAGCCAATTGCAGAACACAAGGGGACAAACAACCGTTCACACCCAACCTCATACCTAGGGGCAATTTAGAGTCTCCAATCCGCCTATCATGCATGTCTTTGGAAAGTGGGAGGAAACCGGAGTACCCGGAGAAAACTCACACAGGCCCAGGGAAAACATGCAAACTCCACACACAGGTGTACCGACCAGGATTGGAACCTAGGTCCCCCATGAACCACTCAGATTCTGGGCTGCTTTCAAGAAAACTTTGTTTTATTAAAATCATTTGCAAGCCTATCGCAGCGCACACGGAAACAAACAACCATTCATGCTCACCATTTAGAGTGTTCCACCGGCGTAACCAAGCATGTTTTTGCAATGTGGGAGGAAACCGCAGTACCCAGAGAAACCCCATGCAAGCCCGGGGAGAACATGCGGACTCCACACATGATGGTCCGAACCCTCAATCTCAGAACTAGGAGACCGACACGCCAAACACTCGTCTACTGGGTCGCCATGCTATCATAAATCTATCATTTATTTTGTACAGGAACATATTAAAGTAACATTATATGACAGAGAAACAAGCAGATTAACTCATCACACCAAGTCAATCGCCTTTCTTCACATGTGAAAAGTTTAATTGTCCTTTATGAACAGAAATATGAAGAGGAAACCCCCTACATGGTCTCCCATGTTATCCCCACTGTCAGAATAATGTTGACATTTATCTGAAATGCTGAGACATCACCTCTACAGTGCTATTACTCACGGATGCCAATGGAGCACACTGTACTACAGTCAGTGGAGGGTTGAGCTCCTGTCATGACTTATCAAAATTATTTCCAAACACAAACATCTTTATTGGTTAGTGGTTTTAGACAAATATTGCATCCTAACATTAATAGTTAGGGATATACACCGTGATGTACAATGACCTCAACCCATTTTAAATGAAGTATAATTAATAGTACTGTCTTGGGAGAATGATTGGATAGGTAGAAAAGTTCAAAATTCCTGAGCAGCTAATTAAATATTAAAGTCAACCCTAGAGAAAATTCACTCCTTAAGATGCACGATAGTTTTTCAGTCTGTACCACCCAACCATCGTGGGGATAAGTGACATACAAAAATTAACAATTCCCCACTTTTGCAATTATAGCGTCTAAATGTTTTAACATATTTTTTTTCCGCTGACAAATATATTTTTCCATTGAATGCATTCAAACATAACTTTGACATTAATTTATTTAGTTTGGGTGACTGTGTTTATTTTAAAAGAATTCTATACCACAACTTTAAACACACAAAAGAAATCGCATTTGAAAGATAAAAATAACAGCATATTAATTTTGAAATTTTCTATGCAAAATTTTTAATTGGAAATGCTCGTTTTTAAAAACTAAAATTGATATGTCCCCATGTCTAACAACAGGATAACTCCAATTGCATTCATATGGTATAACTAGAATGTGAATGTGAAATTGTGGTTTCATGCAGATTTGAATGATACCCTTTATGATTTCATTGCCTGATTTTTTTTTTTTAATTCTTTCGTTGCATACCTACATATTCAGGGCTGTTTCGTAAGGACCCTGGCCTTCTGGCAGAGGTATCCGGGCTGCAACAAGTTATAAATACCGTAGATGAATGTACATTGGTCTTGTGTATTGGTTTTGTATTGTGTATTGTGTATTGGTTTTAGTGTAGTTGCTGAAATACACCACCTATGACTCTTGCTGTTGTGGGCTGAATTATATGGTCTGAAATAATTCATGCAGGAGAGAATGTCTTCAATGCAAAGTGGTTTCCCATTTTTAATTCCTTCTTGTAAAACTATTAAATTTTTTTCTTAAGTTTCGTTAGTGTAAAGAGTGGAAAAAAACAGACTGAAGTGATACAACTTTACAAAATACCAGTCACCTTTCACTCCAACTGAATAATGATTCTGCCTTCATTTTTGTATAGTTAGAGCTTCATAAGCAACTAAAATGGAAATTAAAGTCAGTGATAAACTCTTTATATTCAAATGTAGATTGTTTTCTTATAGACCCAAGATTGCATTAGTTTTTTTAAACAAAAAGATGGCATTTATATAAATGTATAGAGCCCTGTTTTCATCCATCCGTCAGCTTTATTTAAGGTTAGGCTGTGGGGCAGCACCTTGAGCTGGGAAGACAAAAAGCAGGTGAAACCAATGGGTAGTCAGTCGTGTGGACACAACACACGAGGAAAAACACGCGAACTACAAAACCCATGACAAAAGCTGTCTATATTGACTGTTTGACCTACATTCCTACCCTCAACTGTGGTCAAGAGCTGTGGATCTTGACCAAAGAATACCATCCATATACCAAAGGCCAAAATGAAACAACAAGGTGAGAAGCTTGGTCATCGTAGAGCTGCAGTTTCGCCACAGCCAGTAGTTTTAGTAATAGTAGTAGTTGACAGATGATGTTGCTTGGTGTTTGATTAGGATGCATACTGGACGCAAATCCCACATAATCAGAGCTCGGGAATTCTCTAGAGAAGCTGGATGAAGTTGTGGTGAGTGGGAAGTCTGGGCTTCCCTGCTGACACTACTGACTACTGCCTCCATGACCTGACCTTGGATAAAACTGAGAAGGATGGATTTATAGAGATTGATGTGCATATGTCCTTGATAAAGCGTATATGTTCCTTCATCTTTCTTATATTTGTTTTTTACTCTTTGTCTTTGAACAGGTTGACCCATGACATTAGCTTGGGTGAATTTGAAGATGATGACCTGTCAGAAATTACAGAGATCACAGATGAGCGTGGAATGAGTCTCAATTGCAATGGTCCAGATATAAAGGTAAGACTAGAGGAACAGAAATTAAATATGTGCTCAAGGCTGAGAGTAAGTTAGTGCTGAATTGCTAATTTATAGACAAAGAAATACATATAGCTCTCAGATGACAGGATTCTTTTTAGGCGGGCCTTAAATAGGGTGCCATGTGGTATCATCTAAAACACTTCTTTCTGGCCTTACCAACAGAATAGCCTCTAAATATAAAAAAACATGCCTACAATGTGATCCAAAATATGTTAGGTGACTGATTTATTTGTTTTTTT
This sequence comes from Stigmatopora nigra, assembly GCF_051989575.1. Classification (NCBI taxonomy): domain Eukaryota; kingdom Metazoa; phylum Chordata; class Actinopteri; order Syngnathiformes; family Syngnathidae; genus Stigmatopora; species Stigmatopora nigra. The sequence goes on along the minus strand of NC_135510.1, from coordinate 13,208,868 downwards.
TCATGTCTCTTTCAGAAAAGGCATTTGACCAAACTCATTAGATTGTAGATTGAAGAAAACCCTAGATATGATGTGAACAAACAGAGAACGTTATTCCTAATTCAATTGTGTGTTTGACAATCAGTCGTGGCTCTCAGTTGATTGGATATGTCAAATTTTAGAATTCTTAATGGTAACCATATTACCTATAATAGAAGTGAACACTGTTGAATCTATCATCAGGGATGACATCTTCTAGTCCTATTTCAGCAATGAGTGAGTGAGACCCAACCCTGTTTAATAATGCATAATGGGTTTTCAGGCACACCAATGCCTCGTGGCGGCAGTAGTGTATATAAAGAGATGCTTCAGCAAAACAGACATCAGAGCTATTGCCATGCCAACCTAGTTTTTTTTCTCCCCACCCTCATGCCTTTTAATCTGAAAATAAACCGAGTTGTGGTTTACATTGCATCTATGGAGCATGCTATCTACACAAAGACAGAAATGACCCTTGAGTATAAAGTCATAGTATTATCTGATTGTCTAATCAAAAGAATAATTAGAATTTTTAATATTTTTTTTATAGATGTTCTGATGTGATCTTTGGACTATAAACATCGCTAGGCATTTCCATTATTAGCCTGTCGATACTGTCTATTTATTTTACACAGTTGTGAATCATTTGTAAGGCATCAAGTTGCAATCTAGAGTGATTCTGAGTGTTTTCCTGCTTTAGCCTCTCTGATTGGCTAAAAGATGAACATCACAATACTGCAGCGTCGTTGGGGCGCCAGCAAAGTGTACTCCTCATCCATCTCCATGCCGTCACTTGTCTCCTAGCAACAGGGCAGCTCTCTTTTAAAGGGGCCAGCTAGAATCTGAGGCCATATAATACAAGAAGATGAGGAGAGGCAGGTTGCATTAGTAGATATTGATCTTTGCTTTGTAGTCAAAAGGAGCCTGTTAAGCATTCAAACTAGTTTGTGAATCCACTGTGACTACAGCACCAATGCCATTCTTGTCATACTTTACGTTTGAAAGCTCCCTGGTAGGTCTAGAAAAATCGACATAAAATGATACCGGAAACCGGAGTACCTCTGTACCTTGCGCCGCCAGGCAGCCTAAAGAAAATTATTTTTGTTTGTTTTCTTACTGAGGGTATTCCTTGCAACTCCTTGGTGCATATTTGGGAAATGTGCACCCACTTGTGGAGCTCCCATGTAAGGGCACTTGAGGGGATGCATGGTGATACACAATCTGTCAGCCAGTGCTTATATCACAGTGGAAATCTGTATCTCAAATGTGAAACAAACAACAAATTAGTCATGGAGAAATTAATTAAAAAAAATATTTATTTTGAAATCTATTTAATACATACAAATATGGATTAGCATGTACACCATCTGATATTTGACACAGGATACCTCAAATATGTTGGGTTACCTTTGATTTTACGAGGGGTCTAAATTAAATCCAGCATTGCCGCGGCTGAATCAACCTGAGTTCTTTGTTTTATTAGTCTCTTTTATACGCTGATTTTTATAATATATATACTATAATTCACCATTTCAAAATACTCTTCTTAAAGATTTTCTTTCGTGACTGACTTGCACAATATTGCTTAAAAGCTAATGCCTTATTAACATAACTCACTGTTTTTCTAGTGAGGACTTTTTTTAGGTCAAATCAGATTGTTAGCATGCACCGTCTGTGTATGTTGAAGAAAATAGAGCAAAGCTGTTCGGCTAAACATTGTGTAGTGCAGTAGAGCAAGGGGTCCAATCCCTCACCAGAGTATATCCTCACATGTCTTTGAGCTCTAAGCAGGTTAGTGTTGACAGTGAGAGTCGGCTAGCCCAAGTCAATGAATTTTCTAATTGGTCAGTTGAGTCCTCATCCCATTCATGTACACTCCCCCTTTCCTTTACTGAGTCTGTGTTATTTATTTTTTTTCTCGGTTACAAATGACAGTATTCCTCTTCCAATAACTGCAGGGCCACGTGAGACGAGGGACCAATAGCAGGTCGGGGAGGGCAGAGCTCGGTGCTGTTGGACAGCTCCAGGCAGAGATGCTGCATTTAGAGCTTATTGATGGTGCCGGTGGTTTCTGCGGTGATATAGAGCCCTCCAAGACTTCCATTACACCTCCAACAGTTTCCAAAGACCCTCCGTTACCTGCTACCATGGATACCTACCGGCCCAAGAGACCGACAACACTAAACCTCTTTCCAATTGTGCCCCGCACACAGGTAAAGTACTATTTTAAGTACAATATTTTATACTTAGAGTTGAGTAGAAATTTTGTCTGTTTTTATGAGAGACATTTTTCCTTGGAGTACAGATGTGTCCTTTGGAGTAAAAAAAAAAATGGGACAAACGAGATAGATAGATACTCTCATTGTATTTGCATGTGATCTGAGGATGGGTTCTTTCCAAGCAGGACAACAATATCTATTGTCAAGCCCTTTATACCACTGGGGTTTGTATCATTTCAATTGTTGTATGTACATTTAAAAACATGTTGTGACCTTGTTTTTTTTGTCACTGTGCATACAATGTGATGTTGTTTAGGATGAAACCCACAAGTACACAATAGCTTATGTAAGCATGTGAGTATAACACTGATGTGACAACATGTCTACTCCCATTACATTTATCTTTACTAACTATCTGATGGCTAAACCATGGATTTGCCATCCACGTAGACAAGAGTTTCAAGGTTGAATTAAGCAGTTTGTCAATGGTGATTGATGTTTACAGTGGCAAGTAAAAGTATGAGGTGTTGTAGAGGGAAGTGTTTTTTTTTATTCAGTAGAATTTTTGTCAGATACAACATTTTTAGAGAGGGAGCCTGGGGAGAACATGCCAAGTCCACACAAAAGGATCAACCTGGAATTGAACCCAGGACGCCAGAACCATGAGGGCGACACGCTAACATACATAAAAGCTTTAAAGTGATTTACAATTTTTCTTACTATACCGCAAGAATATTTCTTGCTTAATACTGCCATGCTTTGATTTTGGATGCATTAGATCTGGCCGGAGGTACTCCGGTTTCCTCCCACATTTCAAAGACATGCATGGGAGACTGATTGGACACTCTAAATTGCCCCTAGGTATGGGTGTGAGTGGGCATGGTTGTCCATCTCCTTGTGCTCTGCGATCGGCTGGCCACCAATTTTCCAGCATCTGGCGACCCTAATGAGGATAACGCGCTTCAGACAATGAGATGAGAGATTTATTCCATCTTTGTGAAGTGTATCACTCACTCTTCTAAACAATGCAACTTCTCCGCATGTTGCTGACGTATTGCCTCTTTTTTATATTTCTACTTGGTGATCCTAGGCTCTCAACCTTTACCCCTATTTTTTCTCCAAACTCAACAATGCCTTAACTGTTCAATTTTTGTTTTGTGAGAACACAGGACAAATCTCCAAAATATTTTAATCCAAGTTTGTGCAATACTTTTCTCAATCGATAATGATGCATGCCCCTATTCCAACTTTCTCCAGGATCTTCATACGTTCTTTTGGTTTTGTTCCTGTGTTAATATACACATTTCGAACCAAAGCTTATTATTCCCTAAGAGACTGTATTGTTTGAACAGGTTAAGGTGGCACCTTTATTCTCTTTCCACCCAGGAATGAACAAGACTTGTCCAAATCCATGGTTCTCCTACTGTTTTATATACATAATGGGTGATTTTTGTTTTTATGCTCCCATTATCTTTGAAAAAAGAAGCAATACACTTCATGCGTACATTTTAATGTGTGCTGGTATTCATCTAATTCTTTGTAAGGTTTTCAAAAACCCTTTATATTTTGACCAACTTTATTTGTATGTCAGGTTACAAAACATTGCATAACTTGGGTAGATTGTACACCCACCGCTCCAGGCTTTTAGGCTGTCAACATGATTTTCACATTTGTCAAAAGTTTAGCTCAGCCAGTTTCGCAGAAGTGGAAGGCTGACTGTTGAAGCCACGTGACGATTGTTCTCCCCAGTTTCCTGGCGGTGTGTGTGCTCTCATAAACAGAAATTTGAATGAAGCATTTACTTTGAAAGTCTTCTCCTATATATCTTTCCAATGTGAAAACATTATCCCTCTTCCTGAGAAGATTACACAAGATAGGTGAGTCCCGATGATTACTGAGTAGAATTCTACAACGCTAGAGACACAGAGGAAACAGGGTGAATGTTTCCAGGTCAATGAATGAAATAAAAGGATTCTGTATATTCAGCTATACTTCATTTGATTGTCCTCTGGGGCTGATCAAATGTGACATAACGCAATACAGTGGTACCTCTACTTACAACGGCCTCTAAATACGACATTTTCAGGTTACAAAACACTTTGATTTGTAAATGCTGTTCCAATATATGAAAACAAGATCTAAGCTACAAAATTCCCCAAAACTTAAATATTTTGAAATTTTCCTTTATTGGAAAATAAATACATTTACTTTTTCAAATTCAAGATATATAAAAAATAGGGTATATAATTTTATTGGATGCTTTTAATTCATCCATTCATGGTTGCTGTTATTTGCCTGTTTGTTGTCTCAAAGACAGTTTGAGTAATGTATCCAGACAGAAAGTCCAACGTGAAATCAAGCTTAATCCTGAGTCTTTATAATCTTCCATCTGGTTACACTACACTTGTAAATATATTTGCTTGAGTTCAGGTTAGCAGGGAAAACCTATGTGATATATCATTTATTTGTTGTAGATACTTATTTCATTATATTAAGAGTATAGTTTTCAGTCAAATGGCATCGCATGGAAGTAAAAGATGCACACCATATGAGTCATGTCCACGTCTTTTGTTACCATGGCGATGGCTTAATCTCTGCCTGGTACATGACTGGAAAATGAGTCATCTGTTCGTGGGTGGACGTATATAAAACGGTATCATACTATTTGAAAAAGATTGTTTAGATGACCAGAGTTTCCGTGTAGTCTATTTAGCTCCCTTCCCCTGTGTCATATTTGGACCTTTGGGATACTATTTTGGCACTGGACATTGTTCAGTGAGCAGGAATATGTAGAAAGTGCATGTCTGTATTAAAAAAGAAACTGAACATGTTTAGATGAAGATATCTTTTCATTATTCTTTTTTATCCTTTACCTTTATCCAGCTCTCATCTGAATAAGACATTTTTAAACTCTAATTTTGTGTCCCTTGTTTTAATGATAGTATAAATATTCTTAAAAATTACTACACTGTGCTGAGACTACTTATTATTTCTCAAAAAGTGAAGAATGAGTACTGTGAGTGAGTGACTTCACTATCTATTGCCTTGAATATATAGGTTAAAGACTATGTCCACATACCATTGTTGACATGACAATTTTATTGAACCTGCAATATTTGGAAGCAGATTATTAGTTTTCGCTGCTGTAAGTCTACAGAATATAATACAAATACATTTATTATAAAGCCAAAATTAACTCGAAATTTGAGTTTCAACTTCACGTTTCTTATTCAACAATGAAAATTCAAGTAGAAAAGATACAAATCAAAAGTCTAAGTCATTGTTTGTCTTCCCACTGGGGAAAAGCCCTGGTTCCCTTTAAATTCAGACCACTACACACAGACAAAAGCCTCATTCAGTGAATATTCACCAGAAAAAAGAAAAAAAAGCTTTGTGTGTCTTGTGTGGTGAGTTGGGGACAAAAGGTGGAGTCTCAGGATGCAGAGTTTAGTCGCCTTTTCTCTTCCTCTTCTGCTTTCCCACCATTTCCCTCATTTGTGTTTCTCCTCAGGACACATTAAACAACAACTCATTTGGGAAGAAATACACATGGCAGGAAAAGATTTCAAGCTCATCTTCACCTCTCAAAGCTGGTAAGTTTTTATTTTTATGCTTCACATATTATTTTGACAAGTGTCTTTGATGCAGAAGACCTATGAGTGCATTTCCCAGATTTGTCTTAACATGAACAAATGTCCCATGATAATAAAGATAACGTTTGATTTTTAAATAGTCACTGCGAGTGTGTTGGATAACACACTCGCAGTGAAGTAAGATGGTTCTTGGTCAAGCTCTCTATTGCTGGCCTCAATTACAAAAGTGTCAAAACTGAACTCTTGTCTCTGAAACTTTTGTTTGTCACTCCTATTATTTCAAAATATTCGGCCTGCTGTTGTTATTCCCATGATTGACCTTGAATTTGTAACTGTACACATGGGTATTTTTTTGTTTTTAACATTTTTTTACTTATTTCCCTGATTGGTGAAATCTGTTGGTCACCTTGGAACACAACAAAACAGAATATAACATGAACTCAATGGATATAAGTAGGATTATTTTTTTCTTGGCAATTTTACATCTTCATTTCCACAGCTTCAAGCGCAACCAACTGAGGTTATAGAGTCAAAATACAGAATTATCTACATTGGAAAGCTGACCTTCATTTTAAATCGATACAGTATTAATGTTTTTCCCCCATTGAATATTATTATTAATGAAACTATCAAATTGCCTCTCATCATAAATAATAGGGCTTTGACAAAACGGTATCACCTATTATCTGTCTATCTAATCCTTAATTTGAACCTGCATTCTGTAAAAATATTTTCTATTTTTAATGTAAAAAAACCAAAAAAACAATATTGCATCATTGTCTGTATAAGGTGAACATGTAGCAAATCTTCCATGGTGTTTGCTAATATTTGGTCGATGTTCCCCTCTAATCTTGTGTAGAGTGATGATGCTCTGCATTTCCGAGCACTGGATTATGACATAACCGGTCAATCATCATGCCTTGGGCGTGGGTTGATGTTTTATAAGTAATGGGGATTTATCTGAGTAATCCTAATATATGCAACCTAACCATTTATACTTTTCTCTCCTTTTCCACATTTCATATTTTGCTGCCATGTCTGTCTTCATTCGTGATGTATTGGTTTTGGTGCTCTTCCTAATGTTTATCTTCATCTTGCTACGTGTCTTTTTTCTTCTTCCAGGTGAGTTAACGCCTCCACGTGAGCACCGATGCCTGAGTGACGAGGACAAGGTGCGTAGTGGGGGAGCACAGACCAAAGATCGAGGCACTTCCACCGACGCCCCTTGCAGAAAATCACACACATCCGGGCCTTCGCAAAATTCTGCAACAGCAACGTCGACACGGCCAAAGTTCCAGGAGAAGCCACCTTCCCCGCCACCACCACCACAGAATTATAAGCCAGCTCCTCTCTATCCAGTCGGAAAAGTGGATGGAAGCAGCTACAACCAACAGGAAAGGATCCAACACCAGTTAGAGGCTCCTTTGGAACCCACCGAGGAAATTTACTTGACACCAGTGCAACGCTGTTCCGACCCCACGGAGCCTCCATGCACAAACGATCGGCCTTACCTCTCACAGCTAAGTGAACAGGGTCGTATGTCAATTAGTTCTGACACAGAAGGTCCACCTCCCTACCAGCCACTACCTGACCAGTCAAACCCCTCCATTTACGAGGAGGACGAAGTATATATTGCTCCACCTTCTTACGCATCCTGTGTTGAATCGCTCATCACACCACCTAGCATGGCTCTATCAGCTCATCCTGCCCCAGCCTTGGACTTCAATATGAAAGGGTCAGGAACCGGGGCAGTGGCAATGTTGAGAACTGGTTCATCAGTAGAGTATGTGGACGCAACGGATGAAAGCTACTGTGGGGAAGATGAGGATGTGGACAGAGTAATTATAGATGAAAGGATAAAGAAGGTGGTTGAAAAGGTTGAAAGTGTCAACAGCAGAGCCACCCTGCTAAGAACTTCTATGAGCTCTGACGCCAGTGGCCTGTCGTACGACTCTGTCAAATACACACTGGTGGTGGATGAACACTCTCAGCTCGAACTTGTTAGTTTAAGACAATGTTACCAAGGTTATAGCGACGACAGCGATTCAGCCACAGTCTACGACAACTGCGTGTCTTCTCCATATGAGTCTGCTATTGGGGAAGAGTATGAAGAGGGGGACGTGGAGGAAGATTGCCACCGTTTTGGGGGAGTGAGACGAGAGGCCACAGCTCGTCTTTCAGAAGATTCCACGCCAGATGGCGACTTGCAGTTTTCCAAAAAGTTCCTCAACGTCTTCATGAATGGAAGGTCTAGTTCATCAAGTAAGTCAATACCTTCGGAACACACTGTTTGGGTGTATTTGACTGTAAATCATGGCATTCTAGAGTAAATGTGCCACTTCAAAGTATGCGCCTTCAGTTAGTTTCTTAAAGGTTGGGATTATACAATAAGAATAATAAATAATTAAATAGATGGTGGGCGCCCCATCGGCTGAATTGTTACTGCGTCGGCCTAGCGGTGGGGGATCTGGGTTCAAATCCACGTCGGTCCACCTGTGTGGAGTTTAGATGTTCTCTCCGGGCGTGTGTGGGTTCCGAAGATGGATGGTTGGCTGATTGGACACTCTAAATTGCCCCTGGGTATGAGTGTGGGCTTGAATGGCTGTTTGTTTCCTTGTGCCCTGCAATTGGCTGGCCACCAGTTCGGGGTTTCTGCCTCTGGCCTGAAACCAGCTGGGGTAGGAAACAGCAAATGTAGAAATTAGAATGCAACATAAAGCAGTAATTGTTTTGTCATCCTCGTGCATGTCTGCTGAGCATGGTGTCTTGAAATCAAATGTAATTTGCGTCTCCATGTCTGTGGTGATTTAGGTGCAGAGTCTTTTGGGTTATTTTCCTGCACTATAAATGGAGAGGAACAGGATCAGAGTCATAGAGCTGTCTACAGGTAAGAAGACAATATGTCTGAAATATGTCTGTTTGTATGTACACTTGTACCATTATACTTAAGAATGCTTCACCATATTAATTTTCAGGTTACAAAACACTTTGATATGTAAATAATTGTTCCAAAGTATGATTATTTGTCTGCGTTACAAAAAGAGGTATAGCCTATATATTAAGGAAATGCTGCAACCTTTGCTGTACAGAGACATATTTGAGCTAGAAGACCAAACCCTTCAGCAATTATATGTTTTAACTGAGAGGCTTTTGATTTGTTTAATTAAGTGTGGTGGCAACGTTTCATTGGACTAATGAATAATTTTCTTATATTTTTGCATACATATTTATAAAGGGTTACCAGCGGAGTAATATTAAAGCTAGTCGAACAAATTATGCTAATTTAATGTAGAATATGCATCTATTTACAAAAGTAATTCTGAAACCAATTAATTTTGTAAAGAGGGTGACCACTATGTATGCCTATACGATGTGCATATATATATTTATGAAACAAAAGCAAACAAAAACAATGACCCCTTTTTTCAGGACAAGAAATGTGTTTTTTTTTTCAATGGATTGGGTAGGATAAAGAAAAATAATAATAATCCAGATTACCTAAAACCTTTGATTTGGCGAGAAGCATAAATATCTCTAATAATGTTTGCTTTTCATTTTACATAACCAAGCTTGGCGTTTTGGTTTGAGGGTTCGTTTGGAGTAAACGGTTGTTCGCTAATGATTGCTATTAATAAGAGCTATGATAATACCATGTCTTCTATTCGTTTTTCCTATTCTTGTCTTCTGTCTCTCTAACACTGATAAAATAAGGTCAAAAGCCTTGTTGCCTTGCCTATGCACATTCATTTCTACAGTTACCCTTTCCCATTTCATTACATTACAGTATGTGTCGCCTGTGAAAACAATGTAGTCAAGGTTATCAAGGGGCATAACTAAACATTAACAAAAATGGATATCAACGAAAGTGCATCTTCACATAGATTAAATAGTTTGACTAACTTTAGTGATGCATATCACTCATCTATTTGTATTGAATCAACCAATTATATAGCAGAATTGGAAGCAGTTGTCACTAGACGGGCAAGACGCAGGGAAACGACAAGCGTTGGATATGTGAACACAGGACAAGGACTGACAAACACCGGGGTTAAATAGACAGGGTTGACGAGACAATCAGAAGCACCTAGTCCACATGAGAGACAGCAAGCAGATGATACACCAGAGAACGGGAGGTGACCTCAATGGCCAGTCACAAGGACAGGTCACACAGGGAGGAAAAATCCAACAAAACCTGACCAAACCAATATGCAACAATATGTGATTGTTCACAACTGCTTTCAGGTCGAGTCTTGCACAATTTATTGTCGTTGCCTGAGTGGTGTTATTAGTCTCCGTACCAGACTGATTAAAATTCTGTGAAAATAAATCCTTTTGTTGTGTTAATAGATTGAAATATGTGAAATTTAACTGATTGGTCAACTGTTCCACAACAACAAACCTTGGCTTGATCAAAATTGTTGTTTATGTAATACCATAAAGTATATAGTATCTGGAAACTTTGGTTATAACTTTTGAATCTCAACTAACATTTGCACAATAAAACAAGGACATGTTTAACCAATCCAGTAAAACAAAGAGTGATGAATGAAACCTTAAAGCAGCCATTTAAGTAAAAAATATTTTGTTTGTTTGTTTGTTTAATGAATGCCTTTTAAATATTGTACAAATGCATTCTTGAAATGCTGAGTATCTTTCCTGACCGTTGCAGCATCCCTGCTGTAGAACTGTAAATGTTATCCTTAATTGACCATGGTTGCGGAAATGGTGAAGTGTTTACTGACCTGGAAAACCAGGAGGAATACTGCTATTTTGACTCCCTCAATCTCCAAACAATTCAAAAATGAAATAAAAATCCATATTAAGTCATAAAGTTAACACATGATAAAACAGTAAGAACATGCTTTCACTCATTGTCTGTACTGGTTATACTCACAAGGGCTGATGGGGTGCTGGAGCCTATCGCAGCCAACTATGGACACTAGGCCAGAACACCCTAAATTGGTGGCCAACCAATCGCAGACAGTAAGAACAGTTCTGAGCAATACAACCAATGAAGGCCGAATGTTTTCTCTACGTCACGTAATCTATAAATAAAACAGAACTGTTAAGTTGCAAGTTCTTTTCTATTGAAAAAATATAAAAATACATATACTATATTGAGGTTCTTCTCACCATCAAGTGTCTAAAAACTGTCTCACCAATCGAAATCTTGTGACCTGATTTTATCTCTGCTTTCATCCTCTACCAACGTTTCAAGTTTGTTTTATGAAGCTGGCTCAGAAGAGAGGCAAGACATCTTAGAAGACACTCAGAAAACTCCAGTTGCGATCAATATAATATCTGGATAAATGAGAATTTTTGAAGACATTGAGAGCATAAACTGTACAAACCTCCCTCAGATCTTGAGCTTAAGTTTTTCTTCTTTTCTTTTTGTCATTTCAGGTTTGTACCTAGGCATGATGATGAGTTGGAGCTGGAAGTGGATGATCCATTGTTGGTGGAAGTGCAAGGGGAGGATTATTGGTATGAGGGCTTCAACATGAGAACTGGTGCCCGGGGAATCTTCCCTGCTTACTATGCTATTGAGGTGGCAAAGGAGGTTGAGAACTTTAAAGGTAATTAGCAAATATTCAACTCCACAACAAAGAAACACACTAGTAATAAGTAGATGTTTCATTAACCAGCACACATTATAACAATGAAAGTCATAAAAGAAAATATGAGGGACATGGAAGCTCATCATTATTAGTTGCTACTTTTTCATAGTGGTTGTAATCTACATTTTCTGTAGTTGTTAGTGAACAATGTCAAATGTGTTTTTAAATCATGTGAAAAAGAATGCATTTTTAGATGCTATTTAGACTTTTTTATTTACTTCAGCAAAGAGCAGTGAGTGGCTCGACAGATACCGGTTAAAGTTCCTGGGCTCAGTCCAAGTGCCCTATCACAAAGGAAACGACGTTCTCTGCGCAGCTATGCAAAAGGTAGTTATATTTTTTTTCAGCATTCCATTTTGGACCCATGTTATCTGTTAACCTTATATTTTAACGCATGTAGAAACGCAGTGAAAAATTTAGTTTGATGATATATTCCCTTTTCCCAGATTGCTACCAACAGAAGAATGACAGTCAAGCACAACCCACCTTCATCTTGTATCCTGGAAATCAGCGTTAAGGGAATCAAACTAGCCGTTCAGGAAGATTATTACTCCTGTGACCGCGTATGTCAGCGTTCAAATATTTTTATATGCTACATATTTATTGCAGTTTGTTAAAACATTGTTGTAGTTATTGTTGTGCTTCACCCTGCCTTTTTCTCTTGTTCTTCTTACCATTAGAGTAATGAGTGCAGCCACTTTTTCCTGTTAAAAAATGTCTCCTTCTGTGGTTATCACCCGAAAAACTGCAAGTGAGTCAACTATATTGTAAAATAAACCTTCCAAATTCTTAATTTGATTTATTTTTGTAAAGATATATGTATCGTGTAAAGATATATTCTTCAGATTTTATCATTTGTTAAAATGACGTTATCGTGAATTAATTTTGTTTAATCTTAAAGAAAATGCATTACATCCTTCAAGTACAATACCAACTAGGACTGCCAGCCAGATTTACTGTGTTGAAAAACTAACGGAGATACATATAATGTTATGTACTTTTTTGCCTCTGTAGATATTTTGGTTTCATAACCAAGCACCCAGCAGACCAGAGATTTGCCTGCCATGTGTTTGTGTCTGAAGATTCGACCAAGGCTGTTGCGGAGTCAGTAGGGTGAGTTTTTTTTGTTTTGTTTTTGCTATGAACCCCCAGTTAGACTCCAGCATTCATTTTTAAATTATTTTTCTTCTTTTCTTTGGGGTGAGGAGGCAAAACGGATGAATTATTTAAGAGAACATCATTTTACAGCTAAGAGAACCTGTCCTCCAATATTATCTGACTCTTACTATTGCAAGTCTATCTGGCGCTTTCATTTGGTCTAGTACAAAATAGACCAACAAAACACAGGATGTGCGCTGTGACTTTGGGTTGCATCATGAAGTGTCATGACAGCAAATCTAGTGCACATTATTGGGAGTTTCGGAAACTGTTGTGCGTTATCATTTCTTTTCTTGTATATGACTCAATTGCGGTTTTTGCTATTGCTTGTACAATGTAGAATGTAGAAAACACCAAAGTGTACATCTCTTCCCACCAAGTCAATGAATTGCAACTCTGTCCTATTTGTGCACTGTTTCATGAAATTTCCCCTTTTTAATTTCAATAATGAATATTTATTTATATTTTGTCCAATGGACCTTTTTTTCACTGTCCCTTCTTTGACTTACAGGAAAGCCTTCCAGCTGTATTACAAAGAATTTGTGGATTTTTCATGCCCCACAGAAGATATCTACTTGGAGTAGCTCAGTCCTGCCTTCAACCACAGCCTTTGTATATGACAGTGTATACTATGATGTTGCACAAATACATCTAAGAAAACACCGGAGAGCAAAATAAGTGGAACTGAGGTAGTATCCAAAGGTTGGTTGTGAAGCAGGATGAAATAGGATGAAGCCAGAAGTGTTTTAATATTATGCAAAATGGCATCAGCTACAAGACGGTGTCAAAGGCTGTCCATAAATAAGCACATCAGTCATTGCAGGCCTTCCGGTGCCAGGCAGGAAAGTAGCAGGCATATATATGTATATATGCTTATATATGTATATATGTACATATGCTTATATATGTATATATGTTTATATATGTATATATGCTATATATGAGCATATATACATATGTACATATATAAGCATATATACATATGTACATATATATAAGCATATATACATATGTACATGTATATAAGCATATATACATATGTACATATATATAAGCATATATACATATGTACATGTATATAAGCATATATACATATGTATGTATATATGTATATATGTATGTGTCCTGTGACATTGTACATTTGGAGTATGTATGAAGAAATAACCCTTCTTGCATTGACAGACCTGATTGACTTAACTAGAATCCAGCATAATGCATTTCCATGCACGAGTTGGTTTTATGTGACATGAAAGTCATTTTGTGATAAAGGACACAACCAACATAAACAACTGTAGTAACAGTAAAGGATGAAACAGTCAAGTTAATGTTAAGCATTGTATGCATAGCACTTAACGTATACTTGACATCCTGTGTTGACACTTAAAACTTCGATATTGTGCTTCACTATTGTGTTCCAAAAATCCAAGTATCACATCTTAGAAGTTTTATAAGAACATGAATTGAATGAATATACAGGAGGATGTCAGCAAGACTTCATATTTAGAGAATAGGGACAGAAAAACAATTAGAATAAGATACAACAGGCCCTGTGTGCAGCAGATACACAGGAGCAGAGTCCTCCACTACTAGTGCCTCTTTTTCATAATTTACTGGGATCTTTCTCTATCATGTCCAAAACATTTGAATTATGCTAGGTGATGATGTTACTAAGAGTGTGATTGAATGATGATATAGCGTTTTGATCAATAATTGCCCTCTGCCCTTCATATGCTATCACTGGTAGTCTGTTATGTACTGGAACATGTGCACGATTTGTCATTCTTTTCAAAACATGCCTTTTTCCCAGTACCTATGTTACCATAAGGATGTTTTCTGCAATGGTTATTTAGAAGAGAAGTTAAACCGAAGAATGACTAGCACAGCACTCTTGTTCTGCAGTGGGGACAAATAACAACATTCTACATCCTTTCACTAACATCTATTTGTAAGAGATCATTTGAAGGTATATATATATATATATATATATATATATATATGTATATTTAAAGGAATGTTTCTAAATACTGGATTTTTTTTTAAAAGGATATGGCCACAAAGCCCCTAACAGGTAATTCCTGAAAATAAAGAAAATCGTCTGTGGTAATCATGAAGTGACTTTGTACAGCGAGCATCTAGACAGAATATTCACTGCTGTGGTGGTTAAATAAAAGGTATGTACATATCTGTCATATAAATTCAATATCTGTTATTCAAGACATTGTATCAATTTAACATGTAGGAAGTGAAATATTTATTTTCGGATTTTTTTCCTGGTTCCTGGGTGTGATTTCTTTAATTAAAAAAAATCCTCAAGTACTCTTATTATTACATCACAAGGCATTCAAAACAATTATATTAGGTTGCATATTGCACTAAATCCTATTCCGGTCAGTTTATGAGAGTCAAAATTATAATTATTGCTGATATTTTATTACCAGAAGGTGAGTAACAATAATGGAATCTTTGGTCACACTGATCTGATGAGTGCTTTAGTAACATTCATCCTCAAGGTTTGGGGAATCAAAATTCTCTTTATCATGTGTGTAAAACAGGGGCCTCTCGCCATAATCTGCAATAAAAAAAATTCAAGACATGTATAAACAGATTTTAGAAAATTAAAAAATAGCAAAAAGCAGCAAACACACAACAAGCTATCATGAATGTAAGCTCCTGGTAACTATGTTAACCATTGTTGATCAGATATACAGAAAGAATTGGTATCTTACCATCAGTATCACTACTATGTGGTTGAAGGTTGCTGGAATAATAGAACTCAATTTTTGGAGTATGGTCGTCAATTCTGGAAAACAAAAGATGACAAATCTAAAAAAAAAACTGGTATAGTTTGTCGCATAGCGTCCATGCATTTTCTATATTATCGAGAGCTATTTCTGAAGAGGTATTGTTTAATGGAAACGACGCCTCAGTTAAAAGGTGCTATTAAATACTACAGCAAGTGTCCTTAAAATGATAGACCATTTGACAAAAATACATTAAAATGGTCACAATAATTTCTCAAGAACTAAATTAGACTCTTACAGTCTTGCAATCTAATGTGAGGGCTCAGAGGTATAGCCGTCCCCAAAACAAAGTTTGTTGGCTCAATTCCCATATATTTTGTGGGAGACTGACTCCACTATGGCGGTCTGGTGTGGCGAGTGCTTAGCGCATCGGCCTCGCAGCTCTAGGGTACTGGGTTCAAATCCAGGTCACGTCCACCTCTGTCGCGTTTGCATGTTCTCTCCGGACATGTGTGGGTTTCCTCCGGGTACTCCGGTTTCCAAAAACATGCATAGTAGGCTGATTGGTCACTAAATAGCCCCTAGGTTGGCCGTCTCCTTGTGCCCTGCGATCGACTGGCCACCGATTCAGGTTGTCCCCGGCCTGTGGCCCTGAGTCAGCTGGGATAGACTCCAGCTCACCCTGTGGCCCTAATGTGGATAAAGCGATTCAGAAAATGAGATGCTCCTGATGTGTCATCAGTAGGTAAATGACAATGTCAACACGCTCTGATGCATTTATACAAGTAAAGGTTTTTTTTTACCATTTATGAGGTGCCCTGGCCTCACGCACAAAAAAAATGTCAAATACAAAACAATTTTAAACCCAGAATGAGCTGCTTTCATGCTATGCATAGGCGTTCTATTCTGTTGTTGCTTGCATTTCTGATGACGTGATAACATTTAAAAAAATAAAATAAAATACCTTCTCGATATAGGACCTGCCATATTTTTACTGAATAAGAGAGTGAGAATTAGGATGTGTAACATTCTTGAAACTATGTCATTGAGCGTTGTTTTTAAACCACAAAATCACCCATTTGGCCTTGGCACAGTACGTACAGACTATAACCACATCATAGAGCAGTGTGTAATAGGGCGGCGATGTTAAATGATGCTACTTCACAGCTCATTAGTGATGTAAAAAGATGTAGATGTGATGTTAGAGATATAAATAGTATGCTAAAACATTATCATTGACATTTATTCAGTTCACTTTGCTTCAGTTTTTTTTGGGATTGGATAACTTCATTCATCCCGTATTCGGGAAATTTTATTGTGACAGTAGCAAGAAGGGGGAGTGCAGATACAGAAAAAAAACCCACATATTTACAAGTTAGACAGGTGCAAAATTTTGTGCGTTATCCTCAAATGAATATGGTAGTACTTGCAAAAGTAGCAGCTAGTTGTGCTGCAAATACGAGAAAGGCTGTTCTCCCTAAACACTCGAAGCACAGGTGGCATGGAGGTGGGATCGAGGCGTGCCAAAAGTGTGGCCAGGAGATTATTTGCACCGTACATGCTCTTTGGAAGGCCTTGCTGGCGTGGCAAATGTGTTATGTAGCCATTGTAAACAAGCTAGAAAAAGCAGGTTCCAGTTTACACGTTGTAACATGCTAAGGTTGTTGAAGAAGAAGTCATGGTTCAGCACAATTAAAATTCTGAATCATGATCGGCTAGACTTATTTTTCCCCTTTCTGAAGCATACTAGTAGTCATGCAGCGGCGGTCCGTGCATTTTCTAGCGACGCCTGTCGTATTTCTGGCTTATGTTTTAGTTCGATTTAGTGCTGAAAATGTTCGTTCCCGGTTGTGACAGGCTTTCTTGCTTTGGAGTTGTCTGGCCTTTCTTAATGATGTCCAGCTTTTTTTCTTGAAAATTCTGTCTTGAAAATGGCTTTAAATCAACACAACAATATATTTGCTTGTGCAGCTCGCTCCAGATACAGTTTGGTAGCTCTGGCTAAACCACTCTATCACTAGCCAATCATAGTTGGTGACAGCGATGATGTATCCCTACGCCTGCGAGAAGGCATTGTGATGTTGCCAACTCGAAATCTGATTGATTAAAGAAACAGTCTTATCGACGCTTATTTAATGCAGCAGAGCCTGCAGAACTGATTGTGAAGGCCTTGGGGCAGATTTCTGACCCTGGCAACAATTAATGGTTGGAGTGTGATTGGTTAAATGCTTCAATATGAAAACATCTGGAAGTAGTGCAACCAGAAGGAAAAGCAATGAAAGGAGGCTGACAGACAATTTGGAATTATTTAATAAGTATTGATGGACAAAATATAATATATGATTCAGATATTTCTTAGGCCAGCAGAGAAGGCCTTGAAGGCCCTGGCGGCCCAACACTGTTGTAATGTTTAGATGACCTCCTTTATTTTTAGGCAGATCCCAGTGACATTTGGTAGGGTATATATTAGGAAAGTATTCGGCTCCATTTTATTATTTTTCTGAGCTGTTTTTTGCATTTGTTTGTTTGTCTCAATGTTTTTGTTCAATATAACTCAAAGGCCAGTAAAGGAATTATGATCAAACCCCTAGATACGTTTGTAATACGAAACGAAAGAGGTGATTAAAATTCCCAGTCGTGAGGTCAAAGAGGTGACAAAAGGAATTTACTGATAGATTAGCCTGCTTAACTCAAATGTATAATGTATGTGAGGGAAGAAAGAGTAAAAGGTGACAAATAAGAAATTAGATGTTAGAAAAAGTCACTTTTTGCAGTTTTTGTTTAATCCAGGAGAGGGTGGCAGTGTTTCATTACAAAAACATTTCTGTGTGTAAACCCAAGTCTATTTTAGCCCTATATTACCCTAGATTCAGTTGTATGTTCTTGAATTAGTGTAAGAAACTTTAGAGTCTAAAATCTACACCATATGAATATGGCATGAGGTTTATTCGATTGTACTACCAAAGTGTATTCAAGACGAGTGTCTTGAATTACTCTATTGCGGTAAATTAGGTCTTGTTTTTGAGCCATTAAGATTCCTATAATTGCCTTTGAATCTAATATCTTAGCCTCATTTGCCACACTTCATTTTATACTAGTTCTGAAAGTCTTGATGCAAGACGATTGCAAGACTTTATTGTCCGGCCAAAACTGCAGTGGCCAAAAAGCGTGACCGGATGTTTGGTCGCTGGTCTTTTGGTCGCCAGTCTTTTGGTTACTTTCGGTCGCCGGTCAAATGTACTTAGATATTAAATAGTACTTAGATATTAAACTCTCTCTCTTAGATATTTTACTCTCTCGCTTAGATGTCAAACTCTCTCATGAATATAATTTTGAGAGCTGGCAGAAGAGAAGGCAACAAACTACTCTATATGAGGAGACCTTTCAGCGTACATGCATGTATGTAATTAACAACCAGCTCCTTGGGAAAAAGAAACAGTCATGGACATGGATTAACGTGATAAAACAAGTTACCTCATTACCTCTGTTTTTATGAAGTCCACCCATGCTACAAGCTCAGATCTACACTTTGTAGTATAAGATAGTATTTTGGAATCTAGGATAATATCGCTATGAAAATAGCAAGCATAATTAAGACTAATGTGGCATGACAAAAGGTATTTTCGTTTACCGACATGAGTTCAAAAGAACTTCAAACCACCCGCCCCCTTAAATGTATCAACAACAAATAGAAGCTGAAGTATGAGAACATTTGAAGTGTCCGCATCTTCCTGAACCTCTTCTTTTAATCATCATTATCTTCATTACTCATGTAAGAGTCTTTGGAGTCTTTGGAAATTGGAACTGTTTGGCCTTCTGTTGTAACAGCCGATCTCGTGCGATAAACCCACTACTTGAGTAGCTTGCTGAGACCTGTGTCTGTCAGGCCCAGACTAAGTTCTTTAATCAAAGGCTACGGAAGGCCTTAGGTAAATAAAAGCTTTGTATAACACCAGAGAGTGCCGCTCCTACATGCTGTACTGTTTTTGCACATTGGACAAAATGGAAACAAGAACTTTTGAACCAATTTATCTAATGTTTGCATCTATTCAATGGTGGCTGGCAGTTGTGGCTGTATCCTCTGTTAACTAAGGCAGAAAGAAGCAAGCAAAATCTCACACAGTGCGGGAGTAAAAAGCCCATCTTTGAAGGAGCTGTCAGAGTATCCTGCAGGGGGTGGATATGGTTGTCCAGCCTGGTTGACAGACACTGTGTGAGTTGAGCAACATATTATATGTACAATATCTGTACACTATCTAATTTATAATTCATATTTTTGTCATTAGCACAGTCATTGATATTGTTATGTTCACCATTTGAGATATGGATTGAGTTGTACTGGTATATGAAGTGTGCATATTATTTTTGTTACTATTTCCCTTTTAATTTAAAAAAACAATTAAAAAAACAAAAGGCATGACTTATTCAAACAGGGCAATAATTAATGGTGTAACCACAGATCCTAATGTTCACATTTATCCTTTCTACTTTCATTGGGTCATTTTTGTTGTACCGCTTATCCTTACAAGAGCCACAGGGGGTGCTGGATGCTATCCCGGCCAAGTATGGAGAGCAGACAGAACTGTATTTGATTATCAGTTAATTATCTTTTTTTTATACTTCAGTGTGAAGGAAATCAATATGGAATAAGAGAAGGGTTAAAGGAATGGGAGATTGATGCTGGGGATATTTTCTAAAAGAAGAGGCTCAGTAAAATCAAAATAAACTCGGGTAACACTCAAGTCAAGGGCATCTGGGACATCCTTTTCGTTCCACATTCCTGTCTGACGCACACACACAAAGCAGCATTGTATTGAACTTCATCTTAGTCATATCACAGTATCATACATACACATTTGGCCTCCAGCCACATCTGCCATTGTGTAGAGTTATGGACTGACAGTCTTAATACGACCTGCAAATGTTTCGACGCTGTACAAAGATGAGGTATGAATTTCAAAAGCGATGGGAGAAGAGGACATGCTGTCACTTAAGGATTCTTTAACCTATGGTCAAATGACAGAAATGTCATGTAAGGACCATGAAGAAGCAATGACAGCAAAAGGGTGTGCCTTTTATTCATTATGGATACTACTTTGTGTTATCTCAAAGTATTAGTTAGTTTATTTGAGAAACAACTTAAAGAAAATGAAACGTCAAGTTGATAATTTTTTCTTAGATAGTACATAAAATCAGTTTGAAAATAAATCTAGATAGATCATAAATCTTTAGGTGGGGTTTAAAATGTCAAAGTCAGGTATAAGTCAGTCGGTTTTCCATTTTAGCAAGGCACAATACCCACAATGCCTTTTAATATGCATGCTTCCTCAACAACATGGTGACATTATTTAAAACACCAAAACATAAGGAGATTAGAAATAAGCCTGAATTAAGATTTAAAAAGACATAGTGGAACAGTTGGTATATTCCATTTTTTTAAGTGATGCACTGTAATCCTTACAACCCTAAAAACATCTACAATGTGGTGGTTTGCACTGCTTATACTACATGAATACCCGTGTAACAATAGGTGTGAAATACATGTTTTAACATTAATTTTATTGCACACATACCTTCAGAGTAAGTTGTGAATATACTGTAAATGTTTTTGAGTTATCTTATTAAAATGTATTTCTTCTATTGCATATCCCATCCACTTCTAGATAATAGCACTAATCAATCAGAATGTAGCTCAGTGGGAAAGAAAAGAATATTGTACTTGAAAAGAAAAGTCAAACCTAAATAACCGGAAATATGTAGAAAATAGAAATGGCTAGAAGTTGCACTACTAAATAAAATGAAGCAGGGGAACTCACAAAGCTTTTCAATTTAACAGTGTTCGAGGTAATGCATTATTATGATACAAGTTGCTTTTTCTGAGAACATTCAATTAAAAAAAATCCCAATTTATTGACACCAACAATGTTGTACCATTTCTAGTGATGTGATCTGTGAATTTGAAAATATTCTGAATGGCAAATGACAAAACAAAGTGCCAAATCTAAATGTGATATAATGAACTGATTCTGACAGTGATGATGTGACTTTCTCCGCATATGATTTATTTTGGAATTTTTTTGTCCCGCAGGTACCTGAAATGCAAGGCAAATAGTTTTGAAAGTAAAATGTCTTGGGAAAAGTACTTGTTCACGGACATGGAGAAGAGGAGGGAACATTCCACAAATCCTCCATATGATTGGCAGTAGGTAATTAATTTTCTGCAAGGATTTGGACCGTCGCCTGACATAAGTGAAACACAGTATACATGTACATACACATAATGGGGGCATTTGATTGCCCCACCCCACCTCTTTTGATGTTTCCTTTTACCTATGCATTTTTAAAAATCAAATTTCTTCTTTGAATCATCAATGCATGCAAAATTCAGTTGATGTAGAAGGCCAAAGTGCAGTACACGTACGTAACGTAGTCTTCCTTTGGAGGTGCATTGTATGACATTTGATATTTTCTTTCAGCACATTGCCAGTTGAATGCAGTTTCTGCAATGGTAAGTCTTTAATTTTGTTTTCTGCTGTAATTTGTTAAATACATTGGAAAAAATTGTTTGGATAATTTCATGTCATTCCTGTTTTCTTTTTTTTAACTCCTATAATCATGGTTGCCTGGCATTTCTGCTCTAATAATTACACTTCAATTATGTTAATAGTAGAGCATGCAATTATGAGGCATGATTGGTATCTTCAAGAAAAATATCTGCAATTGTCCATATGTTTGTGTGCATGTATGTGCGCGTTTTGGATACGAGGTAAGTGCGCCACATTAATGACAACCAAGCTTATGTAAAGTGCCGCAGCGTATTTATAGAGTCAGCTGGGGTTCTGAACGCCTTCAAATAGGAAGAGTTCACAAACCTTATTATTACACTTGCATAAACACACCCGTGCCTTCACGCACACTTGCATGTAACTTTTCCTGGAATCATGTAGAATATTCAGTTTGGTTTGAATCAGTAATCTCATTTAAATGTATTTGAAGAACCTTTTTTTTAATTCATTATTTTTCCGAAATGCTATCAGCACAAGGTCTGCTGGGGTGCTGGAGTTTATCCTATCCCAGCTAACTACGGGCATCAGGTGGAGGACACCCTGAATTGGTGGCCCGCCAATCGTAGGGCACAACTATTCAAACTCACACTCATACCAAGGGCAATTTAAACTATCCAAGCAGCCTACTATGGATATTTTTGGGATGTGGGAGGATCCTACACAGAGAAAACCCACGCAAGCCCAGGGAGAACATGCACATTTCACAAAGGAAGGTCTGGACTTGGGAAAATAAACTTGTGAATTTAATGCACCATAGAGGGTTGTTAACAAGCACACCCTTCTCAACCGTTTTCTATTGAAAACCAATACTGCAGATTGCAGTCCTTACCTACTCTCTAAAAACAATAGGAATGATTTCTATACTTTCCCAACAATAAAGTGCAATGGATTTGATAGTTTATCCATAAAGCGCTTTAGAGCATCAATTTACTGACATTTGTTCTTCAGGATTTAAAATGGCAGTTGTTTATACATCAATTCAATTACTATTTAGTTTATTGTTTTATAATGTTTTCATATATATATATATATATATATATATATATATATATATATATATATATATATATATATATATATATATATATATATATATATATATATACATATATATATATATATATATATATATATATATACATATATATATATATATATATACATATACATATATATATATACATATACATATACATATACATATACACATACATATACACATACATATACACATACATACATTTGATGAAATCGCAAAGTGTAGTGATGTGTGAATTTTTGCTGCTTAATGTTTGTGGTCATGATGTACAAATGGTTTTATCGAGCATGTACAGTAACTATGAAGGTGGGCCCTCAAGCCTTGTTTGTCCCTAATGACTAATTCCCATATCACCGTCCTTGCTTTAATGCACGCCGTCTTCAGTCCCTGTCGCACTAATCTGTCTACAACCGTCCAGTTCTTCATTGTGATGTTGCAGCAGATGGAAACCCATTCATGGCCATCAGCTGGGGCTTTATCCCCACTTCATCCTGGCCCAAGAAGACATTAGTCATGGCTCTAGGCAACATAAACACAAATGGGCTAATTGGAAACAGATCACACACTGGCACTTGTGAGGAAATTTACACGCACAATCACACTCACCCGCATGCAGGCCATTCCACATACACACACAAACACAATATCGCACACTTAATATAATCAAACCCTCACACTAACCTACTCTCACACAATGTGTTGCAAACACTTGTTCTCTGTCTTTCAGAGGCCCCTCCATTTCCCAAAGGAATTACCTCAGGGTGATGGGAAGGGGGTCAGTTTATTGTTTCTTATCAAGAGCATGGGAAATGATTGACTCAACAGACGGGTAATGACAGTGAAAGAGAAAAGATTGAGAAGGTCTTTTGCTCACGGTAATAAACATTGTGTAAAGTAAGCCTTGCATGAATGAAGTATGAGTAAGAGCAGAGAACATGATTACTATCAGATTATTTTAACATCCATTCCTTTAATCAATAACAACTAGTTATGTGTGATAATTATTTCCATGTGGAACAATCAATGTGATTGTTAAAACCTTTGATTTTTGAAAAACAACGCAATTACAGTGGTAGAATTGAAAGAAGTTTTATTAAAGCACATGGGATTCATGTACGGCTTATGCTCTTAAAGGTCGCCGTCATGGGAAAAAAAAGACTAGAATATACAGGTGTTTAGAACTGGACTATGAACATTAGAATTTTGCTGCAGATTGTATATGATGATATCTAATGGGGAGAACCAAATTAATACAGCTATTTAAATATTTATATTCATAATAATGAATATAAAATAGTTATCCTATTCATTTTCTGTATTGCTGGAATGATTTTCATAGGATCATTTTAGGTTCAGAAAATGGTCACAAGGGTTCTCCTCTTGATTGATTGCGAGTCAGTCAAATGCTAGATATAGTCCTGCTCACTATAATTGGGACTCATGAAATTTAAGTACCTAGTGTGGAATATCTTGAGGGAAAGGAAATTAATCCAGTGTCCCACTAACATGCTTTCTATTTTAAAAGAAACCCACACAAAAAAATCTTAATTTGTATAATTTGTTTAAAAACAAGCGGCCCGGTGGTTACAGCGTGGACTTCAGATTGTGGGTTCAATCCCAGGTCGCGACCTTCCATTGTGGAGTTTGCATGTTCTCCCCCAGCTTGCATGGCTTTTCTCATGATAGTCAATTTTCCTCTCATTACAAAATGTTTTCAAGATTTCACCAATTTTTAGAACTCTCCATTTACTTTTTTTATTAATTTATCTATTTCTTTGTTTGTCTTTAGTTTTATTCTGTTTAATACTGGGTTTGATAGACCTGCTCAGTAAAACACTGGAAAATATTTGACATAAAATACTACTGACTGCATGTTGGTCATTCAGTGCTTGATTGAAAAAAAATGACACTCGAAGTGTGTCAAGGTCAGTTCCAAACAGCCTTCTACATTGTGTGCACCTCGCTCTTTTTTATTATTGTCAGAAGAGGAAGAAATGGAGCTGCAAAACTAGGCTTGTGCCAATTAAGTGATGTCCTGGAGCACACAACTAATTTGTGTACACTGACATGTGCAGCTTGGTACTGGCAGAAGGAATGGAGGAGACGGGTGTGAAGCTACCTATTCTACAGATGAGTCGAGTCAGCAGCATAGCTGAGGCAGCGTTGATGGACAGCGGCTGATTAGGGGAAGGCCGTGGCAGCTCGAGTTTGCTCAGATGCCCCAAGGCTTTGTCAAGGTAGAACACCCCCCACGACCATTACTTATTTATTCATTCTTGCTGGGTGATGTGTTGACAGCCCAGGGCTCCACATAGCAATGATGAACAGGATACTGTTGTTTAGAACTGTTACCGGAACAAAATCCACGGTTGACTAGTCCAACTATATATGCTGTAGATTGGCCAACAAGTGACATTTGTGAAGATAGTGGAGGAGGCAATGGAAGTTCATACACTGGTCAAGACTGACATTTCAGACTCAGGCTTTTCCAAAGTGATTTTAAATTTGATTTATTTAAAAGATTTGATAAGTTATTGATGAGGGAACAAACAATGACGGCCCAGTGGCTCGATTGAGGGTTCGGTCTCAGGTCCGAACCTTTCAGGGTGGAGTTTGCATGTTCTCCCCGGGTTTGTGTGGGTTTTCTCCGGGCACTCTGGTTGACTCCCACAACCCAAAAGCATGCACGATTGGCTGATTGGCCATAGGTGTGATTATGTGTGAATGGTTGTCTGTCTCCTTGTGCCCTGCGATTGGCTGACCACTAATTCAGGGTATCACCTGGGACAACGAATTTCCCGCGACCCTTTCTAGGATTGCACAGAAAATGAATGAATGTGTGGATACCAGTAGATAGCTGTGTTATGTTTGAGGTTGATTCCCAGTATACTCAAGGTTGAAAATACTTTAATCAATAGCACTGGTGTGTTTATCCTTCAGAATGAGCTCCAACATTGCCAACGCTTTATTTCTGCCTTTTTGCTCACAATCCCCACTCTCTATCTTTTCTTGTGAACACAAAGTCCAACTATTATTGGTATTGTCTTGCTGCAAGCTGCAGAAACTACATGATTTAAAAAAAATTGATAGAAAGGGAGTGACCACTACTTCCCCTCTTGCTTAATAGTAGGTTTTAAAAATGGAACTCTGTATTCAAAGAGTAACTTGGAAACCATTGCCAAAATGACATCATTAAGTGCAGAACAACAACACGGAGCTAAAAAATGAACCAGGCCATTTGAAGAATAACATACACCAGCCAAGGATTATTATTATTAAAAGGTGACAGTGAGGTGAAAACTTGGTTACGTGTTTGACTCTAGCACCATCAACTCAAGAAGTGAAGTGTGTAAACCAAGAATGAAAGAAAGCCTATATCAAACTTTTGTGAGCAAGGATTTATAATGTGTCAAAAAAAAGCCCTAAACTGCTTCATACCTCGTGCGTGTCTTAGGAAATGTTTCTGTGATTTCCTGTCTAATGCGACTTAGAGTTGTATTGATGTCAAAGAAGATTTTAGCCTCACTGCGCTGTGTTTGTTTGCAAGTTTGCAATCATGATCGCTGGTGTTTCAACCCGAGTGCAGCAGGAGATTATGTTACGTTGAGGTGTGTTTTAACACAGAAAAGCAGGGGATCAACCATATCACCAACGTGTCTGAGCTAAGGTGAGAGACGGATGTATGGCCTCTGATCACAACAGGTCACCACTAATGTCATCAGAGAAACAAGAAGATGTGCGGAAACCACAAATATGCACAAATGTGTGAGAGGAATGCATTTGTTGCTCGTAATTTTTCCATCGGAAGATTACGTGAAAGTAAAGCCAAAAATGTACCATCACAGTTAGAAAGTTCATCCTACACTGCAAGAATGTGTAAAAAAAAATCCAGCAGATCAACATGAATGAATTAGATATTTTCCAGCTTTATTCTACAAACAAAAAAAATATTTAAAAAAAATACTATCACTTGTCAGCAATGACATGGTGGCCTGCATTACATACACATTTGGACATTGTCGACAAACAGTGTAACCATCAAATTTTGAGAAAAGAAAATCCATGATATTTTTAATCAATCATGCTAACAGGGGCAACACTACTGATCAATGACTTGATTATTCGGGATTTGCATTCAGACAGTACCATATAGAGCGGTCACAATATACTGCACTTTGCAATGAACAAAATTCATAATAAAAATATATTGAAATATACAATTCAAGCTTTCAGGCATGTTGATGCCAATACACAAAGAGATATTTGAGATACTCTGAACTATTTCTTCTGGCAATCATTGTAAAGCTGGGACACACAATCTGGGACTCAGTTATTCATCTTTATATTTTTGTCAGCTTGACATAATAGCTATGACAGCATGGGAACCTGATTACAGATCTGTGGGTGGTGTTAATAAT
Source organism: Stigmatopora nigra (assembly GCF_051989575.1). Lineage (NCBI taxonomy): Eukaryota > Metazoa > Chordata > Actinopteri > Syngnathiformes > Syngnathidae > Stigmatopora > Stigmatopora nigra. Next base: position 13,181,498 of record NC_135510.1, on the reverse strand, counting down.
TTTCTTTGAGCTTTTGTTGTGGAAAATTTGATGCCGTTTCCACAACAAGATCTCTAATTGGCTGCTAAAAAGCTCTTAAAACCTTCATTTTGTAGCTCTCAATAATCATCGTTATGATTTGATGTAAAAATGCATTACTCTTCAAACAAACCATGGCTGTTTTGACAACTGTAATTGAGGGAAAAATAAGTAGCGCCTAAGGCACAACATTCATTTTGGCCTTGTCTTGAAACCAGATTCAGTTTGTGGTGTGGAAAAATCTTTTTTTAAATTATTTTTAGGAATACTATTTTATAATTATTAATATTCGTTCATCCATTTTCTAAACCGCGTATCCTCACAAGGGTCACGGAGGGTGGGGCTGCAAAAAGTTCCCCACGGCAAACAGTAATGTTTTGGTCCACTGAAGAATACGAGTGTAAGTGTGGTTTGAAGCAAGACTTGCGGAATGTGGAAAAATAAAGCAAGAGGGTAGCGTCAATAAATGCAAGCTTGACGGCTTGCAGAAAAGCTGCCAAAAATCAATTAAAGTTCGGCAAACACCTATCACATACTTTTTAATGGAAATGTTGAGATTCTATTTCAGGCTGTATCATTTATTAGCAGGAATTTTCTGCTGCTCATGTGAGTATTAAATGTCAAGTTACTCATGGTGTAATGGTACTACATTCGCCAAACTCCAGCCCACATAGTTTGGTGCACATTTCCACTCAAGATGGTGTGAATGTGACTGTGAAAGGTTATATTGAATCTGTGACTGATTGATGACTAGTCAGAATGTAGTGATGGTTTTCCCTAAGCCACATCTGCAACCATTGTCTATGCAGAAAGTGAATGAGTTAGTATTATGTCTTGAAAGAAAAATCTGACTTAGTTTTAAAACTTCCAATTTTATAAGTACCTGTTTTTGAGTCAGCAAGTAGAAGAAAAAGTGGGCCATCTTGACTGTTGATAATTAGAAGGCTTGATGGAAAAACAGACCACTGCAGTGGCTAGTGATGTCATGAGGATAGTAATCAAATAATCAAGTAAATGTGGGTTTGAAAAGAGCGCTTCCACATAAAAAGAGTGTAGTGTAACCATATGGCTTCATGAAAAGCATGTAGAGCATTTTTGCAGTAAGACAAATAATTCAATACATATGAAGTATTAAATATCTATTATTCTCATCTCATTTTCGGAACCGCTTTATCCTCAGTAGGGTCGCAGAGGGTGCTGGAGCCCATCCCAGCTGATTTCGGCGTACCCAGAGAATACCCATGCAGGCCCAGGTAGAACATGAAAACTCCATACAGGTGGACTGGCCTGGATTTGAACCCAGCTCCCCCACTATGAGATATCTATTGTTATGAAATATTAATATCTACTATATAAAATAAATGTGACTGTTAATGGGGGGAGATATCTGTAAACGCAAACGAACTAATGGCCCAGGGAACTATCTGCTTTATGTAATATGAATAAATACACGGCTTATCCTTTTATTATAACTAAACGTTAAGTATGTCCTTAGTATTTAGACTAAGTGCCTAGATAAAGTATAGCTGCATAATTAAAGCGGCCAATGTGTGTCTTTTTACTTCTTATGACCTGGTGTCCACATGTGTGGACATCACATTTTTGGTTATCAAAGACTACAAGGTTACATTTTGGACTACAGGGGCCTGACGTCCCCTCATGATATATACATAATTTTCTCAGGAACTGCACCATTTAAAAAGAGATTTTTTGGTTTTCACACCCATCAATTAGCCTAAAGATTAAAGAAATAGGGTTTGTAAGTTCCACTATTGCCTATAGACAAAGATGAAATGTTTTTGACTGATTTTTGAGTAACAGTAACTTTTTGAATATTCTCCATTCTGAATGGCCCACGACAATTATTTGACATGAAGACATTCATGCATGTTTGTCATTGGTTTCCTATAGGCTATTCTACCTTTGATTATATCCTGTTGTTAAGCCAGAACAAGGAACTAAGATCAAGAAACTTCTTGACATGAACATCAGGCACCTTTTCAAACTGAGCATCTTAATTAACAGCTTTAATTACATGTAGATCTTAATGCAGAACACCATATGCAGGACTGAATATTCATGGGACTCACTGAGCGAGCTGTCCTCACTATGGACCAAACTGCATCTCTCTTGCCCTCATTATTCCGAGGTGCTGACAAAGAGCAACATAGCCAAGAACAAGGAGAAAAAGCAAAGGCAGATTCAAAAGTTATCTGCAAACTTCATGACACTGGTAAACAAAAGTAGAGGACAAAATAAGTACTTTTATAATCATCTCCACTGTTGCTCTATAGCCTCAATAAGAACGATTTTGCTGAGGGTTAGTGATTCTAATGTTCGTACTGTTCTACATGGAGGTAAAATGAAATAACAATTTATTAATCCCTGAAGGAAAATTCCAGGTCTGTAAAATGGAAGACTTTTCAAATACTGTTGATTAACGCACTGTGCTTTTGATTGTACAGGTGAAACTTCTGAACCTCATCCATAAAAAAACAAAACCTAAATGTGTTTATCCAGTACTCTCTAAATTATACCGCTCCTTGCTCAAGGCTAAAGTATCTTTTGAACATGTCTAACTTCATAGTAATGTCATTTATCTTGATCATTGGTTTATAACCCTTTCTCTCCCATGTTCCATTATTCCAACCAAAGAGAATATTGGGGATGACTGGGAATTTACGTGCGTCTCAGTTTGTGAAATTGAACTATGCTGTGACTGTTTGGAGACAGTATACAGCAGGTATAAGAAAATTGTTGTCACGAGTGTAGTTGCAATGTGTGCATGTACTTTAAATGCGTCTGTCAACATATATATGAAGTCAATAAATTGAGATAAGCGTGACGCGGGATGAAGAAATGTGAGAGTACTTCAGCAGTGCCAGTTCACCGCGAGTTTTTTTGCTCATAAACTCCAACACCTCAGTAGCTTTATTTGCAGAATCTCCAAGTGTAGGTTAGGTCAATAGAGCACTGTCACTCATACCTTCTGTGCAAATGCATGCTTGCAGGTTGTTTGCGGCACTTCGGCCAGGGTATTGGCATTTGTGCAAAAGGAAGGGCAAGCCTTGATGTGTGTTTGTTCACCAGGTAAACATAGTCACAGTTCTATCGGCAAAGTGAGTATTATATAAATGTTTCAGTACTATGTTGAGATACACAAATGTATTTGTTCTCGGTATTACCAAAGGAATTATTCTTATTTTTTGATTGTGTCGATCCCAAAACCCTAAAAAGAACCCAATGTGTAACCCTTTGCAGGTACATCCCAAACCTAAGTACCCAGTTGGCCTTTCTGCCATGAGCTTTTTTGTACTCGTTTTTTGAGTGTTGTCACCATTATTTCAGTGGTTGTCCAGCAAAAGTGTGAGTTACTTTTAAGTAATAAATTAGACAATTTATATCCCTGTAACATGCAGTCAGGGAAAGAGAAGAGAAAAGTCTTCCCTGATGGGTTACATGTGTTTTGGGATATTTGAGCTACATTGTCTGTTTTTGGGAGCTAAGCAGATTAAGGTAGTGACCGCAGGCATCTTTCCACACACCATTAGTGTTACACGCTGCATTATTGCTGAGACGATCTCGCACTGGCTGTACTGCGAGTGAAAGTGCATGTCAATCAAATAGCAGATTCCCTGTACAGGAATAATGATAGACAAACCGACTCCCTGTTTGTTTGCCTGCTTGGTTGTTTCTATCCGGTGCAATCTACCATCACAATTTTTGCAGTTGATGCTCCAACATATTAAAAACCAATAACCTAGTGGATAGGACTACAAGCTAATTTTAGCATCTAATTCTCTACCCTAGTATGTTTCCCCAGCTACTGCTACCCCTGCTTTACTTGCTGCTGCTTCTTCAACAGCCTAGTTAAAGTTGTTTTTGGCAATCTCATCTCCTGGCTCAGCATTGCATCATCTCCTGCTTGCATGGGCCTGAATACGGATTAGAAATTGTACACTTCATTGGGACTCTGCGCTTTAAGTGAGTATTGCCTCACGTAATATCTGCTGTATGTTTGCTTTTCCAACATTATTCTTGTTAGAGGCTGGTCCTTCTCAAAAATAACTGATGCATAAAATCCATTAAAAAATGTATACCATATAAAATGTATGAAGTAGACAACACTGTCCACTAAACTGAAATCCAAAAACCCAGTATTCAAAAATTGTAATCAAGTGAGTGTACTTTCTTTATGATAATATGGCTAAATCACAAGAAAAAAAGTACTCCTTTGCATTCAATATTAGATTATTAGTTTAAGATGTTGAACAGTTTAATCTGATTTATTGTTATTTTAAACAGAGAATTGATTACAATATAATAAAGTAGAATAGGGTGAGAAAATTCTTCCATTTGCAATCAGTATCCATTTTTTTTGGTGGTCATAATTGCCGATTCAGTTTGATGAGCACAATAAAATCAAATATGACCAGTGGTTAGGTTGTTTCTAATAGATGAAAACTAAAGTGCTATGCAGACCGCACCTTAAAGCTAGTGTAAACCTACTTAAATGATCATCACGTGTCTTTCAAGCGTTGGAGTTCAACCACCACAAGTACCTAAAGGCATTTGAGTTTGTACATAAATAAAACACATATCTGTCAAATTTGAATATTTGGAGGTCTTCAGGCAAAACTGAAAATAAATGAAATATAATACAACATTGGGGAAAGATGTACCAACTAGTTTGAAAGTAGTACGTATATAGCAGACTGAACTCCTGGCATTAAAAATGACTGCAGCTAAGGAAATTACTGTCACGTACTGTACGCTCCATAAAAAATAAAAAAAGCAATGTGGCTGGTTTGAATGAACAGCAGTGAGTACGACAGCAGAAGCTCTGACTCACCGACTGAATCCATTAAAGTCCTGCAGTGACAAAACTTGCCCTTGTTAGACTTGCCAGCAGTGTCAAGAAACCCATTATAATATATTAGTGACTTATTATGCAAGGAAAACATGCAGAAAAAGCACTGGAGATTTTTTTAAACAAATATATAATTGAAATTTCTGAAGCATATGGAAAATTTGCCTCAGAATCACAATAAGTGGAAATAATTTCTGACACATAAAACAATGTTAGTCCCTTTTTGTCTAATATTCCGAATAAATGTATAATAAAAATAGACCCTCCAAAAAAAACTATATATAGTGGTAACTGTGGATAGTTAATTCCCAATCTCCTCCCACCTGTCTGGGTAGTAAAAGGCAAATCACCAATGCATGGATGAGAAGTGACAGGCAGAACAAGGTGACATAGGTGACAAGGTGACAAAATGCAATCTGTTAACCCAAGCAATATTTTACTGTAGGCCTTATAACGCCTCCAGGAATAGGGTTAAGGACATATAAGGATTGACTTTGGCTCAAGGACAGTGCCTGGGAAGGAACTGAACTCAAGAAGTTTCCTTCATGGCACACTCACTAGTGAAATCTATGTCACACTTCACATCCATTGCCAGACGTTTGTCTATGTGTCTTCAGAGGCCTATTTTGTCCTATACTAGAGGTCGCCAACTCCATCAAAGGACATTTTATCCATTGCCAATGAAGTATGAAATATGAAATATTAATCGTTCTCTTCTCACTCTGTTTTTCTGCACTCATATACAAGATTCAACAACTCTAAATATCAGACATTATTTATTCTTTATTTGGATTATGACAGGATATTGCATTAAGCACTTAGGTGGGCAATTCGCATTTGGATAGACAAATTAAACAGTGTTGAATAGCTGACTAGCATACAGTAAAAGGCAAATCTGCTCCATAATATTGAATTATGGCTAACATTTTTTTTAATCTTACTATGAACATTTTTGGTGGTTTGAGATTAAAAATCTCCCTATTTTGTATAAAGATCTGTTACCATTTTTATTAATGTGCAAAGTCTCTCTTAACAAAACTGAACTAACTAAAATAAATTAGATTAAATTAATATATGACATGGAGTTTTGAGACATGTCGACGTGAATGCTACAGATAACAAAGCAGAAAAGGTGAGACCAAAAAAAACTGACCTCTTTTTGCGAAATTCATCACTGATGTGTCAAGTCGAAGGGAGCAGAAAGACTATCATCACAGAACTGAAAAAGCATTAGTCTGTGACTTGAACGGCATCATCTTTGAGACACTCTACTTAAAAGAGCCAATGTAGACATTGAAGAAATATGTTTTTGGACATGGTTGCAAATGGTTGAGATGAGATTATCCTATTTGAAAAGTTGATTTTCAGCCCAAAAGGTTTTTGGTACCAATTATAGTTATTTTTCTTAAAGCCTTGCAGTGCATTTGGTCCATTGGTAAATTTTTAGCTAAATTCTGACTCATCATGTTTGTTAGTTATCATGTTAAAATTAGATTGTTGAGCTACTAAAATGAGTTTGGTCAGGTAAATAAATTGATCAAATTAGGATTTGCCAATGCATAATCAAGTGGGTGCTTTTCAATTATAGGACACAAAACATGGGAAAAAACATGGGAATATTATTTTCTTTGATGCCACTTGTATGTATAACGTAATGGCAACATAATATGAAAGAGAAAGTTGCAGTTGTGCTGAATAGCCACTGATGGTGCTTAATGCCTTTATGGTGGGTTGGCAGGCCAGAAAGTCAGGGTTTTGCTTACATCAGCTTATCGCCCACTTAAGCCCAGCCTAATAAATCCTCCCAGTTGAAGTAAAATAGAGTTTATTGCTGCAATTTAGCAATTCAACACTGATTTGTTCTGAGTCTTTCCACTTTTGTGCACGCTTCAGAATCAAACCATGTAAATTGCTTTAAAAAGCTAAGGTCAATGTAGACTATCTGACAGTGTCCATATATTTTTTACAGCAACAAAAAAATACATTGTTTTTATACCTCAGACTGCAGTTACAGGATGTGGTAGTATAGTTAGTTTTTCTCATGATTTTCCACAGAGCCACTTTAGCCATTAAGGTGTAAATGATTGACATGGATCTGTTTATCTATGTTGCTATTAATGAATATTGTGGTTTGTTTTGTATTTCAAGGTTTCTCCTCAAGTGTAGCTCATAATGATTCTGTCTAAGCCACAGAGGTCCGGCAAAGTTGCATTCTGCTCTAGCTGCAGTCTTCATCAAATTTAACTTTCCATTTTTCACCTTTCCAAATCCCCAAAGCCATGCCACAGTGGATTCATTTCACACCTGGAAATAGTTTCCCCAGTATGTGAGTTCAGGATGGACTTACAGTCAAACAGCCAAAGGAGGCAAGCGGTGTTTCAGCCTCAGACAAAGCATATATCTGCGTTGAGCCAATTTTAGCCGCAGGCCATCCCAAATTTCATCTCCTTGGCTGCCCGCTTTTTATTCCATGTCACCCTGCCTGTTTTTCCCTGCAGACATTGTGTCCTTTATTTAAACCTCTGTCTGACACACACTGTATTAGCTCTGATTGGTCACAGCACACAACCATTACTAAATGATCTACTGGAATGATACAAAATTGTGTGTCTGCAAACATAGTCTTTGTTTTTATGAGAAATCATTATTGCAAAAAATATATAAATATTAGATATAATATATCCATACCTGCAGACCCACTTTAACATATTGTAATTACTTGCTCTCAACATAAGAAAACTAACAGAGATGACAAATTGTACAAAGAAAGGGATTGTTTAAAATTGTCCACTGCCAACCTAATTATTTTCTCTCTTACTCCTCAAACCAACCAACCTTGCAGTGAGGTTTGTTGTAATCTTCAACAAATAAAATTCTTCCCAAAAGTCTCAGGCTACATTTACACCACAGCTCGTAGTACGCAAATCGGATCTCTGCATTTAAGCAAATGCAGTGAGATTGTTTCATAATGGTCTGAACAGGCCACGTCACACAGGAAAAAAAAGTTCATATTCCATATTTGATTTTAAACCAGACATGCGCACAAAGTGTCACAGCTAAAAAGCCTCACAGCTAAAAAGTGTATCATGGCATGAAAAAATTAAAAGACAGTGTTTGAAATTAATTCTTGTTAGATAGCTGGGAGAGGACACGGAAAAATCTGGATCAAATGCCTGTGAATATAAGGGATAATGTTAAAGCTAACTTAAAGGAGGCAAAAGACGACTTAACCAAATAGTCAGAGAACGGTAGCTATTTTTTGAGCTGAATAACTTCATAGGTGATTAACCCAACATGTTTAGACTGCTTGTCAACTAATTTGCTTTTGTCACTTTTGCATGCAGGAATGTTTTGATCAGCGCAGGCTGGGATGATCCTTTTCATTGATCTTCAATACATCCTTGTCTTTTAAGGGGAATTCGACAAAAATGTCGGATTTGTTCAAGACAGACGAGGAACTTTACCAAAGGACTACTAAGGTCAGGTTTTATTTGTAAAATACGGTTATTTTCTGAGGACTATATAACACAGCCTATTGTGATCACATACAATTACACGTCAATATTATGGATAAATCACCAACAAGAATAGACTCAAACAAGCAACAAAAATACATTCACAATATTGGATTGATCTTTCACAGACCATTTGATAGTGGGCAGCTCTCTCACTTAATGGGGGAGAAGTTACATTTTTGACCCCTGTGTGGCTTTCACAGGCTCTCCCCATGGTGATGTCAATTTTCAGAGATTACTTTGACTGCCTCTCACATTCCCCAAAATATGCTAGTGAGGTTAAGGAAATGTGGTCACAGTGTGACGTAACTGGCCTCTGCTGGCGCGAGAGAGAGAGAGAAAAAAAAACATTTTAATTAGCTTCAATTTGGCAGTCTTGACCGTAAAGACAATGTTTCCCCTCTACAAAATGTTTCGTTTCAGATGACTTGTATTAGTGATTTATTTTACCATAGGGATTTTAACTGTATTTTACACATTTATTTAACAGTTTCGTGCTGCCAGGGTCTTCAAGGTCTTTTCTGTTGGTCTCATCGTATTCAAAAGTACTGAAGATCCCTGTTTTTTTTTATTTTCCTCAATCTACATTATGGAACAAGTAGGTTTCAAAACACAACATTTTGAAAATGTGTGTGTATGTGACTATCTATAAGTTGCTGAGACCTCTTATTTTGCAAAGCCTAATGAGGGTATGTGGTCTGCGTGTGGGTATGTGTGGGCTCGATGTTCTTTGAGCAATAAAACGTGCCTTCAATGATGCAAAAAGCTGGCATGTAAGATAACCATTAAAAATGTATGCCGCCAATCAGATTTAACATTCATTAAGAAGGGTTTTTTTTGCAGGGTTCGAATGACATCTATATTTCCAATCCTCTGATTGAATGAACTAACTGATATTATAACCCATAATCCTCTGATAAATTGAAGTAAATACTGCTCAGAGTTTTTAACGAGAACATCTCCCAGGTGGTGAAAGTAGGATGGATGGGTAAATGGAGGGGTAGATGATGTAGCATCATCATTTCTTCTTTTACCATAATTCAGTGCTTCTCAATTCTGTTGCACCCTGGAAGGATTAAACGTTTAATCCCCACTCCACCCAAACTGAAAAATCATATATTTCTATAAAATTATAAGTATATATCTGGTTTTCTCCTTACGCGAACTCTGACAGTGACGACACCACTGCTATCCACCGAGTGAATGACAAATGACACTTTATTCTAGTCCACCACAAAGTCTGTTTCTTCAATCACAACCTCCCGGGTATTATAAAACAGACTTAATTTAATGTAATAATGCTGTGACAAGTGTATTAATCAAGAGAAAAATCAAAATTACTGCAGCGGTATCAATACAAATTAAACTGATCAAATTTAAAAAATAATAATAATAATTTGACATGTTTTCAAATGGTTTTGAAGAATATATAATTTCTGTCACAATCGAATGTATTCAAACATTCAAAAGCGTGTGCTCCATAAGCTTCTTGTAAATTAAAACCTCATAGATCAAAGATACTTGCACCCATATTTCCAACACTCAACATTCTAATTTGCTAAATGAACAGGCTTCATTCATCATTAAGTGCAAGTTCATTATTTGGCTACCAAAGTACATACACCCCAGAATGTATTAAAAGGCTAAAAACCTTATTAGATATACAAAGTAATAAATGGAAGAATTAAAACCCAATCTACAGGTCTAATGTAAAGCACTCTGTGTTGAGTGTGCTAAGCCTTTCATTTGGCACTCCACATGCATAAAACATATACAATACTACAATAAATACTAGGCACCTACATATATCCAGATATAAACATGAAACCTGCGCTTATATTTGTTATGGTAAGAGAAGGTATTTCTGATGCTAATTGAAACAGAAAAGAGTAGCTGAGGAGGGGGGACCACTAGATTTTGATTTGGAAGCAGGATTTATGTGGATGATCTTGCCTCTCCACTAAGGGCCAATATGCAGACATTCATTCCCTTGAATCGAGGGGAGAGCATCTGTGAGCGTATATCAAGTGGATGGTGAAAATGTGGGAGTAGAGGTTAAGAAGTGAATAGGACACAGGAAGCGTGGTAAGATAATAACTCCAAACGAAACTCCAGGGATTGAGACTGCGGGACTAGTAAGCATTACAGCACTAAGATATTTTTTTGTAACATATATAAAACTGAGGAACAATTTGGAAAAATAATTTGTTGCTTTCGATTTTCGTGTCTAATGAAACTATAACGGCGACCCGGTGGAACGAGTGGTTAGCACAACGGCCACACAGCTCTGGGTTCCTGGGTTCAAGTACAGGTTGGTCCACCTGTGTGCAGTTTGCATGTTTTACCTGGGCCTGCCTGGGTTTCCTCTGGGTACTCCGGTTCCGTACCACATTCTAAAAACATGCATGGTAGGCTGATCGGACACTAAAATTGCCCCTAGGTATGAGTGGGAGCGTCATATGAGTATCATAGGTCCTTGCATCCTTGCTGTTTTCCCAAAAATTCAAACATGCCTTCTTCATTGCAAGCAAATATATAATAAGATGAAAGTAATAATCCTGACACCAATGTATCAATGAGCAGCTGCAAGGAAAGCCCTTAAAACCTCAACAACTGGTAATGAGCCAAAACATCAAATTTGCAATTTAACAAATTGTCTTTTGTCTTTTTTATTTATTGTCATGTTCCAAAAAAATGTGAAATATGTATACATTATGTTCTAAAGAAATCACTTTCCAGAAAAAAATTATCATACATCAGTTTCAATTTCATACATCAGTATAAATAGTGTAAAACATCTGGAATTATATCCTTTTGGTCACTACGAGTCAAATTTGTTCTAACTGCAGTATTGCTGTAAATCACCTTTTCAGCGTGTTTCATTAAGCCTCTGTGGACTTTTTTTTTTTGTTTTTGACACGGCAGCAGTTGATCTGTAGTTGAAAACACAGATGTGTCATACTCATGTTGTGGTTTCTATAAAGGCATGTGGAGAAGGCCAATGGCGCCAGACCACTCTCTGCTTGACAGATATAATTGGTCAGAACCCTTCAATACAAAGGAAGTCGTATTAAACCACAGAGCTAATTGTAATATTTAGGATTACCGTTGAAGGATAAGACATTGTTTAAGAATTTGGAAAAGTACCATTTAATGCAGACAACATGGAATGATTTTTAAAAGTATTGATGTCAGTCAGTATACAATTAAAGCGAGTTCACACAATAACTGGTCCTTGAGGCTCTCAAAACATTCCATGACTGTTCGTGCAAGGCAATCCGTTGTATTTTCCACTGTGAATATGAATTTTGTATTAAAAGAACAAAGTGGAGTTGTGGTTGAAGAGTTTGGGGGTATCCTGTTTCTCCTCGGAAACATTTGCATAGCTCTCAAATATAGCAGGGATGTGTGGTCAGAGGAGGCAGGGCCTCAACATCACGTGAAAAGTGAAAAGGAGGTGGGGGGCTATAAAAAATGAGCTTGTATGTTGTTGTTTTTTGCATTTTGGTTTACAAGTCTCTACATAAAATGTATTTTTTGTTCATTTCCAATAGATGCCAGTGATTCACTAGTTAAAACCGTATACATGCATCACTTGGGTGTGGCTTGGGCACCATTTTTTCACATGAAGTAAAATTATTATAAAGAATGTCATATATATTATATAAGAACTTCTGGTAAAATGACTGTACTATACTAGAGAAGGCAGTTGGCAAGTGTTTGTTTCTTCATGTCTCCACATACTATTTAAAGCCACTTGTATTTATAAGTCATGCTATTATATTATTTATTACATATAATATTACATAATTAGTTTTTCTGTGTGCATAAAACTACTGTCTGCCTCCACATTGTGGTTGGCAACTTGCTTAGAGTTCCTGGAACAGGAGGGTGTACAAGATTTGCAGTAGTGATTTTCTTCCAACCGTTTCTGGCTAGTTTGAAGTTTCTTTAGCTCTGTACAAAGCTCAAAACTTACCTCATGAAACATTAAAGTGGCATCGTAAAGTATTTTTCATCCTGGTAATGCCAACGCAAAGCTCTAAAATAATGGTAATCTTATACAAAACTCCCAGACAGTTTCTCATTGCTTTGGTTTACAAGGATGGGATCTAAACTGTATGGTAGGTGTTTAAAGCTCCTCCACAAAAGTGACACTGAATGTACCAGCAACAAAAATGTTTGTGGAAAAGTCATTTTCCTATATACAAGGCACAAAACATTCAATCAAAATATGACTATACATATATGTATAAAGTTTACATAAAAAAAGAAGCTTTCCCCCCCCCCCAAAAAAAACATTTAAAATACTGTAGTACTGGAGAATAGGCCCACATTGACACACACGGAGTCAAGATTAAAATATAGGTTTAACATTCTATCCCCAAGCTACTTGTGGTGAGACAGCTGTGCTACCACATGGAAATTTATGCTACCATAGCGATTCATTTGCTACCCTGAATTAAATGTTGCAGGAAAATTCTGATTGGTTAATATGCAACCACACATTTATTACACATTTATTTTCAGTCCTACATGTTTATCTGTGAATGTGTCCATATGTTACTTGTTATGTATATCCTGTAAGCACTCTGCTGTTTTATACTCCAGCAATACATGTATTTAACTTTTGGTAACCATTAAGACAGTATCTTAACAAATTTTATCCTCTTCACATTTTGTACATATTCTTCTCAAGTATTCACTTGCCATGGGTTAGTTTCCCATGTCTCTCTGGGATGGACTGGTACACATGGTGGACTCTGAGTTCTGACAAGCCTAAAAGTTATTTACCATGCAAAATAAGTTGAATGGATGGATTTTTGTTTCAATTGTTTGGCCTGGCCTGGTCAGAGTAACCCACAGTTTATTGGAGAGGAACAAATTTCAAAACATGTACACCAAGACCTGCACTGGCATAAGAACACTTTGTATTATGATTCATGCTGATACACTTCTCATCTCATCTCATTTTCTGAACCACTCTATCCTCATTAGGGTCACGGGTGATGCTGGAGCCTATCTCAGCTGACTCCAAGCCCGAGGCGGGGGAAGCGCTGAATTGGTGGCCAGCCAATCGCAGGGCACAAGGTAACGGACAACCATGCACTCTCACCCTCATACCTAGAGGCAATTCAGAGTGTCCAATCAGCCTACCATGCATGTTTTTGGAAAGTGGGAGGAAACCAGAGCACCCAGAGGAAACCCACACAGGTCCAGGGAGAACATGCAAACCCCACAGAGATGGTCATGATCTGGATTTGAACCCAGGATCCCAAAGTTGTGAGGCCGACACGCTAACCACTGCCCTGCTGATACACTTGGGCACATTAGTCAAAAATAGGGCCTGAGATAATTAGTTTTTATTAAAGTAGTTTGGGTACAAATTGATAATCAGGTCCCAACCATAGGGCCATGTGAGAACCAGCAGTAGTCAAGGAAGGTTGACCACCCAGTTGCTTTTGTTAGGGTGTGATACAAGATTGCAATTTGACCCACAGGCTCTGAGCAACTGCATTTCCAAGCTTAGAGGGGAACAGTGCCCCCTAATAGGGATACAAACACACACAACCCCAGTGTTGATGAATGCACAGGCCAGCTTGTAGAAAGAAGTCAAGGGGAGAGGAACTGCTTCAGGGCAGTGAGTTGTTCGCTATGGTGAGGTGTCCCAGGTTGGCATTGGTGGGCCCGATGCTCTTCTCCAGGAAGATGAAAAGGGGTATTCTTATGACCTTTTAACAGGCCACGCATGAGTCAACACTAGCTGCACGTCCTTCTTCAGGAAACACCCAACAATTCTTTGTCAGATCAATTTTACAGATGGTGTTCTGCCGCGGGCGTTCTTTTTTCATGAGGCATCCTAAGGTTTTTCTCACAACACAAATGGAGTCAAAACTGGCGGTTTGGGAAGCGCTGAGGAAGACATGAAGGCCTTTTGGTACCCATGTACCAGGACTATCTTGAAGTAGATTTGCTGATACATCTTGGATGTGAACTAAGTTTACGGTTAAACATTCATTCATTTTCTGAATAGTTTATTCTCACAGGGTCACGGGGAGTGTGGGAGCCTATCCCAGCCAACTATAGGGATCAAGTGGGGGACACCTTCAATTGGTGGCCAACCCCATCTCAGGGCAATAGTAGAAGGACAACATTTCATACCTAGTGGTCTTTTAGAGTTTTCAACCAGGGAGGAATCCAGAGACCTCAAATAAGCCCGGGAAGAACATGCAACCTCCACACAATGGTAACCCAGTGGGAATTGAACCCTCGACTCCAAAACTGAGCACGACGAGCTAGCCACTCGCCTTCTGCGCCACCTTGCAATTAAACCATTGCCTTAAATAAATCAAAGGGAAAAACTAATACAAAAATCAAAGGGACAAAAACCTTTTAGAAGCTAACGAGAATACTATAAATCTTCTCTGACAGGAAATCACAATAATGTACTTAAAAAAAGCACTTGTTTTTCCTCCTTAGCTTAAACTTACTGACACAGATATATATACATATATAGATAAAAAGTTCCCGTTCTTAGGGAGCTATTGTGCAACAGGTGCTGTTTTTCACTCAACAGGTACACAGATATGCACTCACACAGCCTAAAACACGCACACCTATCCCACAAACACAGGTGTACATTTTTTTTAACAAAGAAAACAGTGCATACAGCCCTGTCTTATAGCCAGATGGCCAACATAAAAGAGAATTTTCAGGATTTTGTGGGTCCATTGGGTTTGCTTGATCACCTATTGACACAGCTGCAGGCATATTATTTGGCAAAGAGATGAAAAAAGCATCCACAGAAACGTGCAAACATCACAATCTGTTATTATGAGGGTTTAAAGAAAATCAAAACTCTTTTAGAAGTCAAAGAAAATATAAAGCTTTTGTAAGGTGAAATTGTGTTTGTACATATTCCCCTCTCCACATTTAAGGTAGAATTATGGCAGGATTTTTCATACTCTCAAACATTTGGAAATGTAGAGAAAGTTCAGTTTTCCCAAAAGATATGCAGTGCCATAGTACTAGTTGAACAGTTTATAGAATAGATGTGGTTTATCAAATATTTTTTTGTGGTAGAAATCCAAAAGCAAATGTAGCGATCTACAGGCTTACCAAATTTGAATGTATTCTGAGGTTAATCATGAGTCATCCTTGTGATGTAATAGGTTTGCGTTAGATAGTTTTGGATGATTATCAGAACAGAGGAGACTGGCAGAACACGAGGGTTAGTTTCTAAGATCAAGGTTTCAATCCAGGGCCTCGGGCTTCTTGAGTGGAGTCAACATTTTGTCCTTGTGCCTTCGCGGCTACTTGCGTTTCCTCCCATATCCGCTAAAACAGGGGTAGGGAACCTATGGTTCGGGAGCCACATGTGGCGCTTTTTTATGGGTGCTCATGGCTCTCCGCTAAACTGTGAGTTAAAATCTGGACACTACGTCTAGAGTTTATTTAATCTTCCCATTTTTAATGAAACCTTTCTGCATGCATGCATCCCATTGATTAGCATCAGGGTAACAATTTTGTCAACATAATTCTGAGACTTTTTCTACTTTAAAGGCAGTGAAATGACTTAAAAATGCACACGTTTTCATGTATTTTTACTTCTAGTAAATTCTGAGTATGGTTGTCAATGAATAACAATTGAAAATATGAATTGTTTATGGCTCTCTCTGTCAAAAAGGTTCCCAAGCCCTGCCCTAAAACATGCATGATAGGCTGGTCGTCCCTCGGTGTGAGTGTCTGAATGGTTGTCCGTACCCTTGCGCCCTGCAACTGGACAGCAATCAATTCAAGGTGTACCCATCTGACTGCTTGTGTCCCCCCTATAGGCTCCCGGGAGTGTTTAAAGAAAAGCTGTCTATCTTCTTTATGGTTAAAAAGGCATCTGCGCCAAATGCACTTACTTTACAGTAAGTCTTGAAAGATCAGATAACCTCCCAATGATGTTCAAAGAAATGATGTCAAGATACCAGGTAAGACCTCTACAGGTGGGATTTCAAAAGTGTTCACTGTTAACTTTTGAAGAATGTATGTGAATTCAGTCATGTATACACATGCACGATCAAGTATGGGAAGTTTGTGTAAGGGCTTGTACATTTGTACTTATGTACATTTGGGTCTAAATATCTTTAATGTCCAATGTTCCATCTAGCATGTTGTCAAAAACAATGGCATTCTTTTATTTTTTTGTATTCTCATGATACTTCATGTTACATATAATTACTCATTCATCATATTGTATGACATAAACAGACCACTGAAGTGCATCTAGCTCCCGTCCTTCCATCAATGCTAAACAGAAATTTGAAATGAGGAGGAGTGAATGCATGTGGTAACAGAGAGTTGGCCAAAAAATTCAACTTGTGGGTGGTATTTGGTCTATAGTAATAGCTGCCACTTTACTTGGGTTAACTACAGTAACCTATACTAACTGCAGTAAACTTTACTTAAAATATGTCTTTCCAGCACCCCCAGTCCGTCCCACAAGGGGGTGCATAATTGGAGTCAGGAAGTTTTTTGTTTTATAACCAAGAAGAATATTTAAATGTGTTATAAAATGGATTCTTCATGTTAAGCTTTCAAAAGAAGAACAAACAAATGCGTCCTTGGAGAAATACACTGATGTATAAGTGCTGTAGATACTGTGTTAAATATGTTTATTATCCTATATTCAGATCATTTACAAATCTAAAAACAGAGGTCAAGGTTTGTGAGGAGGGTGGAGGAGTGTGCCAGAAATAAATCTGATCCAGTGTTAATCTTTTGAAATCATGCGCTTCAGTATGCTTATAATAACTGTATTATATGTGTATATATATATATATATATATATATATATATATATATATATATATATATATATATATATATATATATATATATATATATATATATATATATATATATATATATATATATATATATATATATATATATATATATATATATATATATATATATATATATATATATATATATATATATATATATATATATATATATATATATATATATATATATATATATATATATATATATATATATATATATATATATATATATATATATATATATATATATACAGCTATTATAAGCATACTGAAGCGCATGATTTTTGATTTAGAAATACATATAAAAAGACAACATTTGCAAATCAAAACAAGGTGGATGCTTTAAATCACTGTCATATTCCTTTTTGAGTAACACATTGTGAAATTGTCAAAGCGCTTGCTGTGAAGATCCATTCAAAAATTATTTAAAAAATGTCCTTTATGAAAGGACGAGATTTTCCAGCTTTGGAAGACATGTTTTCACCATGGCAACTTGAATTTGTTGCAATCACATTCACCGCTTAGTACTCTTCAGCTGTGATTTATTAATGTGTACTAACACCCTAGCTTTAAGGAGGGGTAACACACAGTCACAGTGCTGCTGTACTAGTGATGTCAATATATTCATAACAATATGGTCATATCACAACTTTAGAAATGCCTCATTAGGATTTTGGCCTTGTTTTAATATCATACATTTATGACATTATGTAATACAGGGCTGTGGTAACTCAAAATTGTGTTATGCCAACAAGGATCAGCTCCAGCACCCTCACCTAACACAAACACAAATCCTTAATTGCCTCAATGAAATACAAATAAATTAAAATGTATTCTTTAAAGTTATTTTATGGATTTACTTTTGGATATTTTATTACTCCATTTTTGAGTGCATCTATCATTAAACGTAGAAATACAACAATCATGCAATTTAAAAAAAATATATACTACATTTTTATTGAGAGAGTAAGAATAGTCCACTTTTCAGATTAGTGGCGTAAACAGAGACACGAATTTGTCATTAGACGTTATTTTAAGTATTTGAGCATGAACACATACATTCAAAGATATTCTTAGGTTTATATATGACCACATTTCATGCATTGTTCTTTTTTTAAATTCTTTACCGTATCGCGAAAAATTCCACTACTTCTGACCCCCTTCTCTTGCTTTATGGTATCGTCTAGGACGCCTCTTGGTAACTCCAGTCAGAGCGAGTGGAACATAACATGCTAGAGACCGTGATAGAGAGGAGGTGGTGATAAAGCCAACTTTTAAATACCTGCTTGCTCCTGTCTGTACGCAAACAAGGCAGAGGATAGGTGAGATCAGAGCACAACAATATCAGTCATGCATTCTGGTTAGTGTGAAATGCTGGAGCGTCTCTCTGTGTCACAAGCCCGCTGGTATTAGTGAAGAGAACGAAGAAGAAGGCGCAAGGGGAAGCCCGGAGAAGAGTGAGTCAAACGCGGTCCAACATGCAGCCTGTCGCGGTGCTCTGCGGTGCACTGTTAACTTTGGTGCTCAGCTTAAGTGCAGGTAAGACATTATTTGATATGAACTTTTTCCTAATAAGAAAGAGGAAAAAAAGTGAGAGCATTTTGGAGTTTATAGTTTGGCTCTTTTATACTGGATACTGTGGTTTTCTAAGTCAGTATACTGGGTCAGCAAGAGATTTCGCGGATCTTTTTACCAATATAATAAATCCTGTTGATTTTTATTAGTCAAACATCTTTAAATCACCTTTGACTTGCCTGGGCTCTTTTTTAAAATTTGCTTTGTATTAGATGATCTTGTATGTAAACTACATGTGCATTACTGCGCGCACTTTGTACTATACTTGACGTTTATTGAAAATATGTTTCTTTATTTAGTTTGACATTTTGCATTTTAGGAGTTCAAACCAAGATTCCTAACACATTCAAAGCTTGAAAAATGTGCAAGCATGTGGTTGGTGCTGTTATTCTCTTCACCTTTAGGTAGTCAGTATGATGTGGTAATTTAACTCTAAATTTTCAATTAGAAATATTGACAGATTCACATTTTTTTTTAAATGTGATTTTAGTTTTGAAATAATTAGTTGATCAAATATACCACACTTCCTGCTCTCCCGCCTTACCTCAGCTATTCTGGTCATAGATCTGAGTGATTCTTACCACCCCCTTCCTATGTTTTCTCTAACACCTTGTATTTACAACATGTCAGAACAGCAGCTGGAATGCACAGACCCTACGGAAGCTATTTGTAATCTCTCAAAACACGCTTTCTTTCCTTCATGTATTGCCACTTGGACGCGCATATACGCACACCCAGTTGTCGTGCCCTCTGAGATGACCTTAAAAATATAGGCAAGGCAAAAATCACAGCTGTAATTGGGTACTTGGACTCCAAAAAGGGTTGCAGTGATTGTTTCCTTTGTTAAATGTCACCGCAAGACTCTCTTCAAAATGTCAACCAGAGAGATCCAATATCCAATACAAAACAAATGACCTTCTAGTTACCCTAACCCTTGTCCTTCATTTATCTGTTTGTTTGATAGTCATCGTTACGTATCAGCTTATTAATCTTTTTTATTGGCTGCAATATTTGTTTTTTTCTAATTTCTTTTTCAGTTTTTTTTTAATTATAAAGTATAATTCTTCCGTCACAAGACAATGAACTGATATGAACGTTTTGTTTTAACACTGGTACATTATTCTCCACGGATTGTATCATGTATGTTTGTTTCTAAAATAACTAAATGCTATGAGTCAAAAGAGGGCGAAATAAAAACATTGCAAGAGTTTTTACACAGTCGTATTACTAGCAAATATTGATTAGTGATAATGTGTATCTCACATTCCTTCTCTTCACTATAATCTATACAAATATGACAATAATTGATCCGATGCTGTCAGAAATTTAGCATTGCAGAGGAAATTAGTTCCATTTTATTGAAATAGACCCAACAATTAGCTTCGCACAATCTCTTGTTTGAACATCGCCATTGCAATGCACGCATGTGACAATAACGCCATCACATGACGTGCAATTTTTGTCTTGCTTCATAAAAGCCTTCTGGATTCTTTATAAATACATCAGTGTTCATCATTCACAGATGAACCCCCTAGACTGGATTAAACGAGATTTTATGAATACAATATGGTCATGGTGAGTCAACCCAAGTCTTTCCAAAAATAAAGGCTTAAGTCATATGGTTAAAAATCTAGCATTTTCAATATTCCAATATATGCCGTAACACAATCTATCGCAAAATCCCAAAAGTCGCGATGCCAGTTTTTCTTTCAGCCCTAATATTGTTCAGCCCTATCAACATTGTATATTTCTATGTCGGTGTGTGTGTTTCTGTCTTGTGTGTGTGTGTAAGGAAGACGCCTTCCTCTATATGTCAAGTGGCCTTGAAGTAATTGGCTGAGGTTGACTAATGGCATCTTGGAGGGTAGAGTATACCCTTTAATGATGCACTGTGGGACATCATCACAACTTCTTCTCAACGCCACACCCCTACCGCCATTTTTCTAGCCTATCAAGTGATAATTGGACTGACTCTCCTCTTCCTTAAAAAAATCATTTGCATTTAATCATACAATTAAGCATCTACAATTTAAATATACTTCCTTAGACGTGCATTGCCATATAAGGAGAAGTTGAAATGCATGACACTTTCTGGCAGAAAGGAGAACAGATATGAACAAACACACTGCTTCTCAACCAATCTGACCATGAGGCATTGTTCCAACATTTCCTTGCTTGGACGGATTTTGTTTGCTTTGATCTGCCAAGCAATGAAGAAGAAAATGAAGGATATAAACTCAATATGTGACTTGCAACAAATGTACGTTTCTAACCATATTTGCACAAGCAGAGTTTTAAGATATATGTTTTAATGCTGACTCGTTTGCATTACTAAACAGGTTAGGCCGTACGTTTTCTTCCATTTAAAATAATTATTTTTTGTGCAATAACATGGACAGAACACACTTTGTGTAGAAGGTAGAGGATTGTTATTATTTGGTGGTCTTTTGTTTTATCTTCAATTCTACTCAGCATTTTATTGGTGACCAAGTCTTTAAAGGGCATTGGTCAGTTGCTTGACATTGTCCTTTCATGAGCACCAATTGCCAATAGCCAAAAGTCTATGGTTATCATACAAAGGGCCTATCTAAGAATTTGCAGATTTTGCTACCTTTATCTACCATATCTATCATGCAAGGCTTAGCAAATGTAAAACAGTGACTATGTTTTGCAAAATGGCATCAGCACCCCATTAGATAAAGTGCCCCCAGAAATCTTAGGTTGGCAATTATGTCCTTTTCAATGTTGATGTCTTCTTATAAAAGACTGATTTATTGCATGCCTCAAGTTGATTTTGGTCCAGATTCAACTCTGCAAGCCATATTTTTCAGGAAGGGAAAAGTCGTTCTGAAGGATGTGGTTTTTACTGATGTCTATGAGTCTTTTTTTCTGGCAGAACATGCGAAACATTTGCCTTTTATTCCCTGACATTGTTGTCGATGGTTAACCTTTTCAGGGGTTTGAAGAGCGTAAGGTGGGTAAATTCTTCATTAGTTTGCAATTATAAAACTTTAATTTGGTGCCGCAGAGCTAATAACCAGTAAGCTAAATGAGGACCACAAAATTCTCCCCGTGAGTATTATACATTAAATTGCAATGCTGCTCTGCAAAAAAAAAAGAAATCATCCCATGTTCTTTTTGGCTCTTTACTTTTCCAAAAGGAATATTTGGCATGATTGGACTCCCAATTTTTAATTGATACGTTTGAAAATTGCTGATAATGTAACCTTCCTACCAGGTATTCAAAATGTGGTTATGCTATATATTTGCATCAGTATATGCGTGCTTTTGCTTGCTTATGATTTGTTGTTCTTTTTTTCCTTTTTCTTTTCTTTTTTTGAGTATTGCTGGTTAGGTTTGTTTCAGGCAGCCTTTAGCATTCACCCTGGTCTGTCAGTGTTGGCGACCTGATACCCCCACTGTGCTTTGTTTGGCCCAGCTAAAGGGATGAGATTGCACCTCCGAGGTAGCAATGGAAGTAACCTATGATTACTTGATTATACACACAAACGCACGCACGCACTCACACACACACAAGTACATACACGATTTTCTCATATGGATAAATGTCAAGTCTCAAACAGCCCCCACCCCATCCACATTCCACTGCTCATGTTCTGCCACCTTCCTATTAATCACAGTGCTCACTTACTCGAGTAGGCCAACCTCCTTTTCAAAAGAGCTCCAGGCTCTCTTTTTGGTGCCGTGTCTGATTTCAGAACATGATGCCATAGCCCAGGGGCCAATTTCAATTATGTTCACTGATGCTTTATCCCACAGATGTCATATTTAAGAGCGCCCAAGATAAAATCAAAGTAAACCAATGGTAATCTATTGTCTCTACCAGTAAAGATAAGGCAAATCAATTAAAATTTAACATATTAGAAAGATTTAAAATAGTTTATATAAGCATGTGTAATGAGTATAATTTTGCAAACATCGAAAAAAGAAAAAAAATAGTCTGTTACTGTATTTCACAGACTTAGGAACCAATTACACATTGACACTCCGACCAAAACAATGGAAAATGACCCAATAAAAGTTTGCGTGCACACGACAACGCTCTCTGTTCAAATGGCGCGGCAATTCCACATAAAAACGATGCAGTCTTCATGCCATGACGTAGGGGGCAATGCAGTTTTGCCAAGCCAAAGATGATACACACACTTCTTTGAAAATATCTTTCTTGGCTTACATAGCCTATTCATACAAACGACATTGGTTTTCATTTTTTCTAGCAGCCAGAGGTTAAATGGTCCATACTGACAGTTTTCTATTTGGATGGACAAAAAGTGCAAATTACTCTGTGCTACACTGAACTACAAAACATAGAAATACTAATGTAATAGCAGCTGAGTGGTTATTGTATCAGCCTCACAGTTCTGGGGTCGGGGATT
Organism: Stigmatopora nigra; assembly: GCF_051989575.1. Lineage (NCBI taxonomy): Eukaryota > Metazoa > Chordata > Actinopteri > Syngnathiformes > Syngnathidae > Stigmatopora > Stigmatopora nigra. The sequence continues at coordinate 13,158,286 of NC_135510.1, read as the reverse complement.
TGATCCCAGGTCGTTCCTAGTTTTGTGTAGTTTGCATGTTCTTTCCGGCATTAAAACACCCCCATTTTTGCTTTGTTATCACCATTGCCATGAATATGCAAGGCCAATTTGAGGCTACGCCTGGTACTTTGGAGAATTATTATTACGTTATCATGTTTTTTTTATTATATGATTTTAAAAAGATTTAGCCAATACCCTATGTTGGCCACATTGACCTACCTCTTCAAAGATTTTTCTACTCATTTAATCTTGATCAGGATCTTTGATCACTCACTGATTCTACTGCAAGACGTTTAAACCCAAAAAGCCTTCTGAGTCTTTCTTTATGTGGATAAAAATACATTGGGGGACTCTGATGAGTATTAGGATAAACTATTTACACCACTGCTCAGTTGAATTGGGTGTATCTACACTGACATATGGATATAGAATTATTTCAAAATGCATCTGGTCTCCAATATGTATGTTTTACATTTATAATGTTGCAGTTTTTATTCCATCTCAAACATGTCAGGATTCAACATAGGGGATGATCATAGCGTTGTTTTAGTTCTGAAAGCACCATTTGTGGAGTGTTGGCCTTGTAGTGTGTAGTTGAGTTCCTAGGGGGTGGCAGATTATTACAGGCTGTAATAAACTCTGTCTTTCTATCTCAGCAGGGGGCTGCTGTGGAGGAGAGAATGATAAGCAGTGCTGGAGACTCACTGTCTGAGCACAACCGGAGAAAGAGGAGGGGGTGGGGGCCAGGGACGCAAAGACATTTTGAAGGACACACCTGTGTGTGTGTGTGCCACAGATCTATACTAACTTAATTCTTGCGCTCTGCTCTTGCTTTCGTTGACTTGACTTGAAACGCATTAGTTGGAATAAAAGGAAAAATTGGAAGACTTGTTAAAAGGCATGAATAAAAGATTAAATGTTGGACAGATTGTTGCATCACATCCGTCAAGATGTCCCAAGTGTACGTTCAGCTATGCAATATAAATAAGCCACTTATGTTTTGTGTCTTTGGGATCACATCATTGGAGTCTTTGCTGATGAATAATTTGAGATTTGCCAATGCCTTTTCATTCTAGTCATTGTACTAGGAGTTTGTGTTGGCATAATTTGAAATATGTTTATATTTGAACTGTGGTGTTGAGCACACACATAGGTATAACAAATGTGGTTTGGAAATGTCTCCTGGTTCTAGCCGTTTTGAACATTGTAGGTTTAATTAAATGAATGGCTAAAACGTTGTTTCTACTGACAATAGAAACTAATAGGAGTCTATTTTAAGTAGATGTTATTGTTTTGGTCATGTCATTTGTTTTGGCCCACTGTGAAAAATAAAACATTGTACTGTTTTCTGATTTTTCCTGGAAAACCATCATATTTTTACAGATTTTACGCCATCTCTTTGTGTCACAATTGCTTTTCCCAAATTACAAATCATATTTCCTCACAATGGGTACTGTTTTGTACCGCAGTGATCATTTCCTTGTGGTCAAGATGGAAACAATTAATTGTGTCTGATTCACATCATATCTTAAGTGACTTTTGAGGCATTTTTAAGGCCAAAAAAATACTCGCTCTCCCAAAGCCTAACATGCACCCCTCTAGCAAGGTTGACAACTGTGCGATTCATAGTCTTAGAATAAATACAGGACACCCAGGCATACAGAGTCCGGTGATTGCACTGTTTCGTATTTGTGGCTTGGACGTGTACAACAACTCATGTCACTAAAGATAGACTTGTGATTGGTAGGCACGCACTTCAGTGAGCAAACTATTTGTACACAGTGAAAAGATCAATAAGTAAATGTCCCAGGAATAGTTACCTTTTTATTTTTTTTACGTATGTAACATTGATACAAAAACTCTTTAAAAAAGGTTTGCATGCCCATTGTCAAAGCTTAAAAACACATGTCTTGATGAACCAACATGGCTCTGTTTAAAGTGTAATGAAATACACAAGCATGTACAGTATCCTCTTGTTGGAGTAAATACCAAGTATGTCCAAGGCTCAAAATAGAGAAGCGTGCAATATTCTTGCCCTGTGTTCCAGTGGCCAGCTGTTTGGGCTTATTTCTTAAGCCATTTGTAATGGATATATTTACATTTCCCCTAAGAACAAATGGGATTGTTGTCCAGTGAGGGCTTGTCAGTTAAAGCCACAGAAGGTCTGTTGCCCTGCTGGCTTTTGTCTTTTTGTGGGTTTTGCAGTCAATAAGAAAGTAAGCTGTAGTCCCCCTTATAAGTGCAGTGATTTCTCTATCTCGTCAAAGTATAGTAGAATGTAGTAAAGTATGCATTTTCCTTCAATATAATAGTAAAAACATATTGAGTTTAGTGTAACAATATGGCTTCATTTATTGAGCGTTCAAATGCACTGCAATGTCAGCTTCTCATGAGTCCCATATTGTTAAGTAATGGAAACTGACATATTCAAGTTTCTTGTCAGTTAGTGTTAGCTTTATTCACTTTTTCCACTTTAAATATGTGTCTTATATTTTGTATCATTACATTTTTTATTAAATTTTATAATGTGAAATATCACACATCTGCAATTATTTTAAGTATTTTGAAAGAAAAAAATCAGTATATACATATATTTATCGCAATACATACCAAATGTATCTGTTTTATCATTTGAGCTATGATGTATTTTTTTTAATTAATTTTATTGTGATTGGTAGGCAACCAAATTAGGATGTTACTTTTATGTATATTCCTTAATTACAAGAGAGCCTCTATGGTTTTTATTCCAGCATCCAAGTTAGAAGTATATGTTTGGTAGTGTAATGTCATTAGAAGTGAATAAAACCATGGAGGGCGGCCCGGTGGAGCGAGTGGTTAGCGCATAGGCCTCACAGCTCTGGAGTCCCGGATTCAAATCCAGGTCACATCCCCCCTGTGTGGAGTTTGCATGTTCTACCCGGACCTGTTTGGGTTTCCTCTGGGTACTCCGGTTTCCAAAAACATGCATGGTAGGCTGATTGGACACTCTAAATTGCCCCTAGGTATGGGTGTGAGTGTGCATGGTTGTCTTTCCGTTTGTGCCCTGCAATCGGCTGGCCCCCGATTCAGGGTGTCCCCCGCCACTGGCCTGAAGTCAGCTGGGATAGGCTCCAGCACCCACGCGACCCTAGTGAGGATAAAGCGGTTCAGAAAATTAGATGAGATGAGACAAAACCATGTAGTTCACCAGAGCATGTAATCTAATTACATCATACAAAAAATGTATAAAGATATTGTTTTATTTGTTTGTTCTGATTGTGAGATGATCACTCACATACAATTTTTAATTTAGCTAATTACATTCATCAGTGTCTGTCATTGCCAAATATACGAGAAAGTAAAAGTAGTTGAGTTGGGACTCTTAGACATTTGACATCTTATCAGTGAGCTAGATCTTTGTCCAGCTGGTTGAATTTGAGTACAAGTTACATCCCACTTACTTTATTAACATGGTCGTGTCACTTTTCTCTCCCCTACCACCCTCAACAACTGTTGGCGAACAACTGTTAAGTATCTCAAGTGCTTCTCTTTGTTGAATAAGGCATGAAGAGAATAAAACTGTACTTGTGCAAACAAATCATGCATTTTTGCAACCTTTAATAAACTGGAATCATTGTTCTTGAAAATTTAAATTTTAAAGTTCAATTTAGTAAGGAGCCACCGCCAGTTGGCTGGGATAGGCTTCAGCAATCCCTGCAACTCTGACAAGGATGCACATAATGGAAGATCAATGAATGAAAACAAAGTGTAGTAATTAAGATTGTCTTAAAATATGCCTTTTAAATTCTTGTGTGGGTGACCCCGTGAAAGAGTGGCTAGCACATCTCCCTCACCCCCATCATTTTTGGTTAAAAGATACAAGAGGCTGTGTGAATTGAAATTGCAAATTTATTGAAAATAAAAAAAAAATAGATAAACAAGTTCTGTATGACTTGTACTTCGTTCGTTCAGAGCATGGACACTAGCAATGCTGAGCTGTGAATTATACATAGATGTTCTTTGCGTAACTTTAACCTTATAGAGTAACATCTTTCAATTTTCTCCCATTGTATTGTTACATAGTGATGTCACCTAAAAGATTGAGAGTAGAAATCTGATGCTGGGCTCAACAAGCACGTAAACCGCCACAAAAATACAATACTTGACATAAAAGCCTACAGTTCTGTTACAGGTTCAGAACATTTGCCAAGTAATTGCTGGTGGTCTAATAAATGCTATTCCTCAGGCAAGCCTATGATCATGGAAATTGTGCTGCTTGTTGTGAAGGTGGCGGAAGACTTCATTAAACAAGCTGTGATGGGTTGTGGAGGCCCCATTAAGCCTGGTTCTGGAATGGGGACACAACTGAAAGGACTGAACTCTCTAATGAACTTGAATGTCCCATAGAAGTGGGGCTTTTTCACAGAAGCTAAGGAGGACAGAGTGTCAAAACAAGACCAAGCTCTTGCTGTTCACAGGGGCTAAATGTCGCCTTTTGACTCTTAGGAGTGTGAGCATCTGAAGGGGAGGCTACAAGGAGAAAACATAGGGAGGTAGAAAATACTTGCTAAAACAATGCTCTCTTAAATCAAGCACCCCTCCTTGCCTCTTTCACCTTTTGTGATACTACCCCCCTCTATTGCCATGACTTCCAATTAGGGCTACTCTTGCACAAGTGGTTGGAAGGGGGCCTCTGAGGAGGAGGCCTAAAAGCTGTGTCTCTGTAGCTATTCCTCTATCAAAGACCTTAGTATTCAGAGACAGCCTTGCTTGAACGCCTCAAAGCTTTCATATATGCCACTGGGGGCAGGCATATTCTCACGTCCTTGTTATTCAGTAGCTCATCATTCCCGTTCGCCTTCTCCTTCACCTTATTTACCAAAATGTGAGAACTTTGTAAGCCTTTCAATTGTTCTACACGTACATTGCTTGTAAGGAATACCTCCCTGGTTTCCCTTATTTAACCTTAGCCAACCCAGTAATTTCAACAGCTGATTAAAGACTTGAGGAATCCTTGTATTTTACCACAACTTTTTCTCTATTCTTCATAAAAGAGCCTTGGAAATAGAAAGTGGAACATTGCTGTATAATGACAAAATAGGTTTAACTAACTGATACACGACTATTACTAAATATGTGATGGTTTAACAAGAGTGGTTGCAGCGCAACCACTCTCTTTTTCTACTTTTTTTCTGTATACTTTCTCTAGAACATCTTGTTCTTCTTTTGCTAACTTTATTGCCAACGAAAAGGAGAAATTGATTTTTATCATGTCTACCCGAGTAAAGTAATAACACATATATTTATTTCCAGACCATTTCAGTTTTTGCTAAAATCAATACTTTTTTTTTTGGTTGGCATGGCAACTGTGATGGCAGTTATACCAAGGCTCCTCTAGGCTTGAAGTAACTCATGAACTGCAAGCAAGGAAAAAAACAGCATTGATGGAAGTTTGTAATTCAGATAGCTTGAGCAACGATTCATAAGTAACAGTGAGTTTTGGAAAACCTGCCCAGGCTTCATCATTGAGTATGTCTTTAGTGTCTTCATCCTCTACTGTTGTTGAGCCCTAACCCTTACAAAATAACACATTAATTTAATATGCGCATGGGACAACCTCAAAGATTTAGTGTGTATACTACACTATTATTAAGGATGAGTGACACTACAATAATAAGATAAGAGAATATAATTTAGAATCATGAGATGTGAATTTGTGATACTTGCATAAATGAGGGTCAAGCTTAATGGAGAAATACAATGCCACATTTGTGTTTGATCATTGTCAATATTTGGCATTAAGTATGACGTAATTCTCCCCTTTCAGTAATTTCATTTTCAATTGACATTAAATTCACCTACCTCATGTTTAATGTATCAGTATCCAATTATCTACTAATACTTGTGACTAGTGGGTTTGACTTGAATACTTCTGTATCTTAAATTAGAATACGATCATTAATAATTAATTCATTGGATATTGGATTGAATTTTATTTTTTCTCTATGGATTATGTTTTTGGCTATTTTCAATTGTATTGTATATATTACTCGCTCATGGTTGGCAGAGGCAGCCAAGTGATGTACTTCTGCTCTTGTCAGGCATTGTGATTATTACTTCTGGTAAATTCACTTTTCACAAATCTAACAATATACAAATCCATTCAGTGTTGGATGGTGATAGGCATTCAATCCATTTGCACTGAGACGATTAGCAGTAAATGAGTTGACCGCACTATAGGGTTTGTTTAGCGTTGGCACATTAGACTTGTTCTTGGGAAAAGAAGAAGAAAAAAACAGCTGTCTTTAGCTGTTACACAGTTAAAGCATTTTAAGTAAGAAATATTACCGTAAGTACATCTTTGCTCTTATTTTTCTTCTAAATAATGACAGGTCCTTGCATTACGTTTTTATGGGTTTGTCTTTGCTCAGTGATTTTGTTTTAGTATTGTGATGTGTAAAACCACACTCAATTTGCCTTGTAACAGCTCGATCAAATTAAAAAGGTTTAACTATCTCCCCGAATTATTCTCTTCTATACTTTTGACTGGATGCTGGATGCAAAACACGTGTGGGTAGATGTAGACTGTTTTCATCAGTCTGAGTGGTGCCAGCCTGTTTAATGGTTGGATTTAGTGTTGGCACATTTCCTTCCCAAGCTCATCGGATAGCATTGATTTATGGGATGTCTAAGAGAGTGACCAAGTCAAACTGCCAGGTTTGTTTTTTTCTCCAAACTCTGCTTGAGTTGCTGTAAATATCTTGGAAAAAATTACACAAAATTAATTGATTCATTGTATATAAATTAATAGAAGTGATAATAAACATCAGAAGGATGGACACTGTTAAACAGCCACCTAATAAAGTGACAAACTACTAAAGCAATCAATAATTAAAAAACACTGAATATAGTAACTATAGTTAGCAAGTTTGCAACAGTCTGTCTGTTTTGCTTTTTTCACACAATGTAGGGAGTTATAACTTCTGGCAATTCACCAATCATATTGACTTTCTTATTCAGATAATTGTTTTTAACTGTGACTAGTGGTAATTAATATGATGGGGAAAATGGTGACAAAACAATGTCTATACGAGCATCAAGTGCTGACCTCGTGTTCTCGATGAGGCTTATCTGTGCTTTCTATGCTGCAACAGAGCCACTATTCACTACAAAAACTCGTAAACTCATGTTGACCCTCTGAACCAACCTAATGCATTTACTTTTAATTTAATATCTGGAAAACAAAGCATAGTCCCTTTTTCTGTCAATTGCATAATTTCCAGTATTTGTCCTTATTTTCACTCAATTTGTAATTGTGCATCTCTCTAGCTTTCACTTATTTATCGCTTTCTGAAATAATTTATGTCCTGTATACCCACATATATCAGTCAGTGTGAGGTACATCCATTTATATACCCATGTGCCAGAATATTGATTCAATGTTAGCTTTAACTAAGTTTATCTATTATGTGATCCTTTAATGCACACACACTTGCGGTTAGAGTTCAGCTCACTGAATGTCGTCATCGACTCACTTTGTTATGTGTCCTTTGGTAAACTAATATGGTGAAAAACTTTCTAATATTATATTTCAATGATTCAGCTCTGAAATGTTTGCATTTATAGATTTCTACTTCACAATAACTTTTAAACTACACCTCGGACTTACCCATGAACTGACGATGAATCAAATTTGATGAAAATGTTAAACATTCAATTGAGAGTACTTCTATACGGCTCTATCTTTGTCATAGAGTTTTACATAGCCTCTCATTCATTGGTATAAAAGCTGTATAAAAACTATCTTTTGAATGCAGTCTTCCCGCCTATCCCACATTTATTGATGAGGTGAAACATCTAAGTAATGACAAAAGTATTGATATGCAGTCCCCTAATACTTAATGTTGTGCATGATTTGGAAAGAACTAGCGATGTTCACGGTTTGCGAGGCATGCCTGAGTGCAGGATGTGTTGAGTGATTGAATGCAGGCGCTTTAAAATATTACCCTTCAGTTTTTATTTTACCCACTCTGCGAAAGGATACTGAACTTTCTCTCTATGTAGAGGTACACATTTTTTTATTTGTGTTCCATAATTGTTGTGTAGACCAGAAACGTTTTTTTTAATTCTATAGTATTTATTGCTAAAAATTTTAATTATAAAATTCCCTTTAATTGTATCATTATAGTTGAAGATAGCTAATGATTTATTCAATGTTGATGTTGTCCTCCATTTACTCTTTATCCTATGAAATATCTATGGCAGGGGTCGGGATCCTTTATGACAAAGACGGCCATAAACATTTCATGTTTTTAAATCTTAATCCTTGAGAGCCAGGCTCGGAATTTAAAACTGAATAAAAACGTGCATTTTTTTGGGCATTTTACTAATTTCAAAGTACGAAGAATCTGAATTCTTCTGACAACAATGTTACGCCATTGCTAATCAATGAAAGTATGAATGCAGAAGAGTCTAATGCAGTGGTTTTCAAAGTGGGCGGTACCGCCCCCCGGGGGGCGGTGTGAACTTTCAGGGGGGCGCTGACGAATAAACAGGCGAATGGGGGGCGTTGAAATAGTGAAGGGGGCGATGGAGCAATTACAGTAAAATGTGACGTTGGTGTTTGTAGAAAGACCGGAAAAATTGATTGTCTGTAATAAAAAGTCGACAAAAAACAAGCTTTATTGAAACAAGAAACGTTGTCTGCTCGAGCGCTCACGAGCAGCGCGCATATACCGTATATCACTAATTGTCGCGAGTTTATCGTCGATGCAGGCGACTGGGGAAACCACCACCATCCAGTCAGCCGCAGAGGAGCACACAATAGCGCGCCGGCAACGCTTAACCACAGACGTATGCGCACAGCGACCGGCTTAATGCATCAGCTATCAATTTTTATGATTCGAGGTGAACTGCGCATTGGTCTATTAAAAGAAACGAAATTAGCGAATAATATCTGAGGCGCCTGTCTTCTATTTATTTAAGCTTCGTTCGTTGGAAAGGGGTAAAGAGGGGGGCGTTGGCATTTTGGCCCGGCGGTGAAGGGGGCGGTGGCCAAAAAAGTTTGAAAATCACTGGTCTAATGGAACAAAAATGATTAAAGCGGCACTACAGGTAGTGTTGGCGCCTGAGTGCTAACGTGACTCTCCTTTTGGTGCCTTCGAGACTCATCTCTCACCAGCGGTTTCAATATTTTAGCTCAGAGCCATTTGTACCCATTAAAAGAGCCACTTGTGGTTCCCGAGCCATAGGTTCCCTACCCCTGATCTATGGTTATATTTCAATTGCTCTGTGAGTGAGAAAGAGATTCAGGCTGGGGAGTTGCGGGTGGAGAACATCACAATCAAAGGAATCTAAATATACCCATCCTATATTTGGTTCTGCATGTGCCTCACTTGCTGTGAAAGCTACACAGAAACTCAATTGTAACTCATTCACTGTGCTACGATACGGATGGCCCGTTGAGACTTTTTTTGTCCCAGAATTGATTCATAATTTTGTCTGAAGTAATTAATTGAAGGCATCAATGACAAGAAGTTTAGTAATGCACAGATTCCACATATGTTAATCCAAGTATGAGAACCAGTGCAGTTAATACATGATCTAACATATTAATCAGAACAAGGGGTTGTCTCTTATTGCCGGTTGTCTGTTACACAGAGGAACTTTGTCCAGTGGTTCAAAACTATGCAATCCATTATTCTTTTTATTTTTTTATGACCAAAAACACTCAATTATTGTGAATAAGTTTCAAGCAGTGTTACTGTGTTTCATGTTCTGGCCTCTGTTACATTGGTATGCAAACAACATTTAGTGGTTTTACATGCATTTGTCCATTGAAACTTTTGGATCAATGTGTGGCCCAAAAAGTGCCTAAATACATCGTCTTATACCATATGTGAATGGAGACCGGAAGTGGCAGGCATGTGATGTTGTCATGGCAGTCTGTGTGTATATCAATGAAACAACAGTAGGAGGCTCGGTCTGTCAGGAAACAGCAAGGGACATTTCTGGATTGAACAAACTCCCATTTTGCAGCATAGATGTTTTGAGGTCCTGTCGTACTGTCTGTGTAGTAGAAAGCTAAAAAAAGGTTAAAGAAAGGTTCATCTAAACATGGAGTTTGCATGCTTTCCCCAGGCCTGTGCGGGTTTTTTTTCTGGGTTTTTTGGTTTGCCTATCACTTCCCAAAAAATCTGCATTGTATTGGACCCTCTAAGTTGCCCCTTTGTATGTGTGAGCATGTTGGATGTATTTTTCCTTGTGCGCTGCGGTTGGCTGGCAACGAATTCAGAGTGCCCCCGCCTACTGCCTGTAGTTGGCTGGGTTGGGGGATCCTTGTGAGGATAGGCCGTACAGAAAATGAATGATTGATTATTAAATCAGATAGCCACACAGGTTTTCTGAATTTACACAGGACAACTGCAAATGAGTACAACTTTCTTTTTCTGGATGATAACTGATAATCAATCATGAAAACTGTTACGAGAACATAACACAATAAAATAGAATACCCAAGTTAAGAGGCAGTAAATGCAACCAAAGAAACTCGACTCTCCACGCTTCCTCTGGAAAGCAGAACAGGCGTCAACGCTTGCATGGGCCTCACACGAACTCAAGAGTTTGCCAGTTGGTGGGTGTCACTGCTATTTGTGGGTCAGCCGTCTCTGTCACTGCCTGCAGAGTTAGGCATCACATTTTGCGCTCATAACTATCTCAATTCATACAGTACACGGGCATGACTCTTACCTATAACGTGTACACTGTCTAACCTTTATGTTTGTATCATTCTTTTACTAAAGCTATTTTTTTTACTGACACACTGCAGTTTAACTTAACTTTAATTTATAATGATTTAGTGTTATTTATACTCATATCTTGGGGCAATTTAGAGTGTTCAGCCAGCCTACCCTGCTTGTTTTTGGGACAAAACTGGAATATGCAGGAAAAAAACCCATGCAAGTAAGGGAGGTAACAGGAAGGTCAACAGGAGATCGAACCATCGATCACAGAACTATGAGGCGCTAACCACTTTGTAAATAATAAATTGAAAATAATATAATTGTAACTACTGGATCTAATTAACCTTTTGTAGGCCATCAACATTTGACTTTTTTTGAGACTGTTAAAAATCTTACTAACTGGTTAATTTCAATCGGTAGGTCTGTTAGAATAAAAATGTCACAGCTGTTTCCTGAGATCCGGGCACGGTGATATTGTAGAGCCGTACATTTGCAATTGTTTGTTCAAAACCGCATTCAAATCGAATATACAGTGTTGTCTCCATTGTGTCCGATGTTAACGGACAAACACACTAATGCACACACACACACTTTCTCAGAAATAATTATATGTATAGACGAGAGGGATTTTCAAACACTGTTATGGTTGTGGTCCTTTACCGTTGTTTCTCCTTTCACCGCTCTCTATTCTTCTAATTGCTTAATTGGTGTGCAACAGTGACAGCCATGATCGGTCTGTGCTTTGGCCCGGATGCTTTCGAAACTGACTTTAAGCAACCCCCCTCCCACATAAACTCGGCTAGGCCCACACTCACACATGCTATCCAACACGTACCCAGCTGATTAGCGGTTTATGATACTGAATCCCTTCCCCCATCTGAAGCATTCCCTGGTCAGCACCCCCTTTTTGAGGTGACAAGAGGGGAAACATCCAGCTGGATGGAGCTGTTGTGTTTCTCTCTTATGGGCTTTGATCCTTTGCCCCTTCATCTTCCAAATCACTGCCTATCCAGCCAGTCTGGAGAGGGGGTTTCAATTGTTCCTTGATTTACTTTGCTTTTCCATTGGGACTGCTGGTCGAAATAAGGTAGAGATGGATAATGCATACTTATGTTACTCCTTAATACAGTAAGGGGAACGTTTAGTCCTATTTGATGGATCAATCATCCATGTGCCTTGACCATCATCTTCTAGCTGAAACTTAGCTTTCCTCAACTCTACAACCTTTGTTTTTGTCTCTAAGTCACTGGCTGTCCTCGGGGAGTGGAGGAAGAAAGCTTGAGGCTCCCTTCCTCTCCTCTCCCATAGAACCCCTTGATCCCGGCCCCATTTTTTAAAGCTTTAAGACTGACCTGTCAGCCTTACTCTCTTCCCTAGAGTCAATGTGGGGCGGCCTCCTCAAAGACCAGTTTGCATCAGCCTTCTGTCTGAACAGGCAACACTAAGAGCCGGCTTGTGCTGTTCTTTGTTTAGTCACACATAAGATCAGAGTTAAATTCCCTTTGCACTTGTGTCTGTTGATGGGCCATGTGGGCCAACAGACCAGTGCCACTTCACAGTCTTGCTTCTGTTTACTTTTTTTCCCCTTAAAGCTGTAAAGATATTTATTTGATAAATGTAGTCCCTTTTCCTCGACAGAAGTCAAAAGTATGTTAAAATGATTTAAAGAATTGGATACAAAGATAATTCAGACTCATTAGGCTATTTGTGTTGAGGCAAGTCGAGAGCACCGAGACATTTGTTGTGCAAGACTTCAGGAATATCAACTTCCCTAAAGCACACCACATGATGATCCCAAACCCTTAGACATGATGACTGCATACATGTGTCCATGTGTCTGTAGCCACTGGTCCACCTGTTCTAATTCCTTCATCACCAAAAGCGCACACATTGGCCCATACCTCCCACTAACTGGTGTCGTGATGTGTTTGTCACTGTCGGTCTCAGCGTCTATCTGTCTCCACTTTTCCCGCACCAAAACTATTACTGATTTAAGGATTTTATAAACTAATTATGATAAAAATGTAGTGAACCTTGGTCAGAAAAAGACCAATAGCAAAAAAACAAATGGGGTAGTTACTTATATGAAAAGAAACACTGATGGATGGGTATTAAATAATTATTGTTTACTTGTGCTCAATCTATCATGCACATTTCCTGTTTCGCTGTTGCAACCCCTGAAGGGAGAAGCCGAAAACTCAGTCTGACTTTGTTCTATTGAAGTGTTGTCAGTTCATCCCATGCTTCTTTTTTTGTGGAAGAAATGTGACTTGCGTACAACACAACTTCATATCAGCAGAGGTCTGCTGCAGGTGGTGTCCTTGTGCTAAACTGATCTTATCAGACGCTGTTGATTTTTCATCACTTCACTGCTGCATTTTGATCTCCTGTGAGTTTGGAACACTAAAACAGCAATTGAAAAAAAGGCAGATGGGGGATATACTGTATTGATAGAGGAGTGTCAGACGAGTGATCTCCTGCTTCTGTTTTCGTTCCCTATATCTTTTGTAACCTGCACATGTGCACACTATCAGTCTTTGCAGATAGCTTAAGTTCATTGCAATTAAGTTCCGGGGGCGTTTTGAGTGGGAGAGTGTAACGGGAAGAGGTGGGGCAGTAATTCAAGAGTTTTGAGAGGGGGGTCCAACTTTCCGTTAGATTAATTTCACCCCCCGCCGATAATTCCCACAGGAGTAAACAAATTGGGGGTTTCTGCTTGTAAGCTGGACTTGGGCTGTCCTGTAATGGGATAGACAAGAGGTACGTGCCAAAATGTGTCTTTGATTGTGTGAATAAGAGGTGCCAGGGATAAAAAATATATAAATATTTGTGGGTTGTGTTTGCGTGGGCAGGTGCGTGGGCACAAATGCAGTAAGTGTGGAGTTTGCCTGTTCTCCCCGGGGCTGTGTGGGTTTCCTCTGGGTACTCCAGTTTCCTCCCACATTTCAAAAACATGCATGGTAGGCTGATAGGACACTCTAAATAGGTAAGGGTGTGAGTGTGAATCTTTAGAATGTTGAAACATTCATAGTCATTTTTTTATCAATATGTACTTTTGATATACCAAATATTTACTTTTCTTCTTTCTTCAAGTTTTCTGCGTTCATTTAATGTTACATAGCCCTTTCAGCCCAAATCAGTTTCAAGATCATAGATGGGGAAGATTGATAGTGTATTGTTCAGTCAAGGGGAATAATGTAGTTAGTGGGGCCAAGGCTGGCAAGAGGTGTGCTGTGGTGAGCCTGACCAGCATTTGGCCCTCCTTGGGTGTTTTGTAAGGATTTGACAGGTGAAATAGTGTGGGAACTGTGGGGGGTGTTGCTTTAAAATGCTTTTTGTTGAGCTTGTTGGGATGTGGAGGTGCCTAGTGAATTCTCAATAGCTCTGTAGGAGACGTTGGTGAATGGTTGCGTACTGGGAGAAAAAATGGCTTCCCGCAAGAGCTCTACAGATTGTCTTGGAGGCTGGTTCTGGTTCATAGCCCCCAACTCCGGTAACTTATGGATGAATGCAAAAATGGTTTGCACTTTTTGCCCCTAATTGATGAGCATACTGTTCTCATTTTGGATTAAAATGAGGTTTGTTGTATAACCAGATTATTCTTCATTTGCACTCGAATGTGTGCATTTTTGTAGTCAAGGGACAAAGTGATCCTTACAAATGAACAATTTTGTTCTGTTTTTGTGAGTTCAGTCAGAAACTAGACATGCAGTGCAAATGATAGAATATTTTGAATGTTTTAGATAGGTATCCTCCCCTCCATACTAACAGAGGGTAAGATTGAGATCTTATGAAACCTAAATTAAGGCAAATTTGGATTTCCAGTAACTGGTCTAGAGCATATAGAGAAGGTTAGCCCAAGAGTACAGCTGAGCGAGGGATTGTTCCGGGCCAGGGCCTGGTGTGGAGTATTGTTCATCTTTGTCTTTTGAGCTGAACAAGATAGGAAAGTTTCACACGCCACTCGCAGGCATCCTGCTGGGCAGCCCCGGAAGGGGGCTATTGCAGCCGGCAAACAAGGCTTAGCCATAGGGATAAATTACTCTGAATAAAGTGGTCTGTGTTTGCCGTTTTCTCCTTCTAAAAGCAGGCTGAAGGGGAAAGAATTTAAACCCAACCACAGGTTGTCTGTTACAACCCTGAAAAAAAATCAACGTTCCAAGTGACCAATTTATTATCCCTCCACTCCAACAATCTGTAAAGTATCCATGCTTATGTCTGCTGGTATGCTCTTTATTATTGTTGTCTTCCAGTGACTTTTTGTTTTTTTAACCTTACAATGGCGGTTTATTAATAATTATGGGTAATTCATTTTTGCATATGCCTGTTTGAAACCTCACTCAAGTAAAACAATATGATGGCCAAATTCTGGACTAATGTGGAAAACAGTCAGCACTGTAGCTAAAGGTCCACTATAATAGAACAGTCTTTGCTGAAAGGCCATAATTTAACATCAGACATATACATGTGCCAACACGGTAGATGTTAAATCTGCCAAGTGAATCCCTTCATGCTGTGTCATTTTATAACTTAATATTGATTGCAGAGTTGAAACCTCAGTTCCTGCACTTTTTTCCAGCAGCCAAGAAGGAGGGTTTCAGATTGCCCACATGGGATTAATCTCTTCTTATTACATTTATACCCTCATAGTGAGTTCAAATTCTCCGGCATGGACTAAACTCAGACTGTAATACTTATCTGGCCTTTGCAGCTGCCCCTAAGTCATTTAAGGAAGAAGTTTGCTCATGTGCAAAATCCATCGTTGCATTTGATCCTGCACAAAAGACAGCTATTCCAAAAATGTCAAATGATTTAAACAGGCTAACCTGTGTATTATCGTCATTCACTTTAAGCATGAAACTATTTTGATAAAGCTACGATATGATGTCTAATTGGATGAGTGGTTAGCACGGCCGCCACAAAATTCTGACCTTATGTTCAATCCCAGGCCAGCCTTGGTTTTATCTATGTATTTCCATATCCCAAAAAACAAGCTTAACCCTCCAATTTCTTTCCCTCCTTTTGGCCCATTTTGGCTGACACTCAATTTGGTGCGTACCCCATCTACTGCCCTCAGTTAGCTGGGAAAGCCACCAGTATCAGTTTTTAGTTACATTTCAAGTCTATTCTGTTCTTTTGAGGGAAAATGGTAATGGAAAAAGTGCTCGAAAAGGTGTCATGATAATGCTCTCAAAACAAGCCACCTTTTCTTAATGAGTTGTGGTGATTTTAAGTTGATGTTGGATGTGGAATGATCTGTATTCTCCTACATGGCAAAAAATGGCTTGATTCAGTTTATACTGATGGATTTCAACAGCTTTGCTCTTGCATTTCTACGGTGATATAATATAGCATTATACTAAAGAAAACAACTGCTAGTAACAAGGTTAGAACCAAATCACTTTTTATTTTATTTTGGATTGTCTTTTGACTGTTTATGGTTAGAGACAAAAAGTAATGCATAACAAGAACAGATCACTGCACTATAGTGAACACTGATGATTTGGGCACATTGAAGCTCTGACACTTGTGTGCATGAGAGAGGCCCCAGTTTGGGGGTAAAGTTGGTGTGTTTGTGTATGTCTATTGAGTTCGTGTATGTGGTGCTCGGGAACCTGCTGACAATCTGTGGATTAGGGCGAGCTTGGACACCAAGTGCTCTCTCAGCACATTACCCACCAAGTATGGAGTTTACAGGCAGAGGCAAAGCATACAGAATTACTGTGTTAACACTGTCAGGCATCACACTCACCCGCATACACACACTCACCATATTTCACTGATGTAACTAAAAACAAACATTTTGTATTTTCTTTGTAGTGTCAATAAACCCATGTTATAACTGAATAAAACTTAAAAGCAATCGGGGGGGAAACAGTAAATCTAAAGTACACAATTCTGAAATTAAATTATTTTCTAGCTGCCCTTACAATATTTTTGACAGTGATATCTCAGCTTCAAATTCAGAGAAATTATTAAATGAAAAGATTTATAAAGTGTACTTGGTCCATGCAAGGACTTTGCCTTGAATAAACTAGGAAACAGGAGCAATGTGATTTGATATTTATAAGTACATTTAGTCAACTCATTGTAATGATGATAATAATAACTATGTTTATAAACAAAGTTGACTGGAGGTTCAGTATTTCCAAACTAGCTTTAGAACAAGAGGTAGAATTTAGTCTCTGAATTCTGGCACTTGTTTTTGTAACACATAACTGGATGCACTTGGAAGAATACAGCTGATAAATACTTTCTCTACATCACTTTAGTTTTTTACTACATTTTAGTCTCAACAAACTGTGTTACATTTTGGCACCCAACCCTGTCAAAATTGTCATTCTTTCCCTCCAGCTGCCAATTTGTCTGGATTGTATGACAGTCATGGTGCTGTCTCAGCAGCCGTTGAACAAATACGGATTTTCTCCCTTGTTCACTCTTCACTCTCTGGCTTGAAGCCGCGTACTAGGTTTATCATCCACTCCGCCTTAAGACACCAAAAAAGTCCCCTGAGCTTATAACTAGGACCATCAGAACTGTGTTTTTTTTTAAATTGGCCTCCTAAGCAATTTTGCCGAATGCAGCATATTTTAAAGGCATCGTTGCCCCACACTTATGCATGTTTGTTGTCTCTGTAGTTTCTCATTGATGTCTTAAGCTCTTTGCGGAAAATAGTTATGCTCTTGGCGATACAATATTTCTCCTCAGCACCACTGACTTTACTGGTTTTCTTACATTTGAATAGAAACTTTCAACTTGCAGTTGCTACACAATTTTTCTAATGAGCTCTGGACAACCTTTCCAATTCTTTTTGTGTTAATATTATTTGTAATCTCCTTCCTTATTTTTATTTTCTGCATTGGTCTCATTGTGTCTAGATCTTGCCTCCTCAATGGAGTGCCAGCCAGAATAACCGGCAGCCTTTCAGTTATCCCTGGCCAAGTCTAATGTTATCTTTGAACTCAATTCAGAGACTGGTGGCCAGCTATGGATCGTGTGTGTGGGTTTGTGTGTTTGTGTGGGCTATCAATTGAACACGTTTAAATTTATTCCCTCGTTTCAACGAAGAGCTCTTTAGCAGCAGGGGAATATATCACTAAAGATGTAATTATGATGTTTCTTTCATGAGAAGAACCTCTGTATCTTCCCCCACACTCCTCAGTTTCACTTAGTTAATTGCCACACACTGTTGTGTATGTGTTTGGGTGCCTACTGTTATGTGCTTGAATGAGTCACTGCGCATGACTAACATGTGGCAGTGTGTCACTGCATTTTTGTGAGACTGGAGATTGTTTGGCATTAAAGGCTGACGAACACCAGTAAGAAAATAAATCCCTCTCGCTGTGCTTTAAGGAATTGATTGAATGGCACTGTTTGATAAGCTTGAGATGAGCAGGCGTGAAAAGAAACCTATGTTGTGTGCAAGTGAGGAAGCCAAAGGGATGAGCTTGTGATGATGAACCTGTCCAGAAGGATTGTTAGTTATGCTTTGAACATTTGGCTTAAAGTCAGAGCTTGTTTGCCAGGCACTTTGAGTACATTCCCAAGTCTTGAAACCAGATATTTTAGGGTGTTTTAGAATTCCAAAATCTTTGCAAAACCTCAGAATTTACTCTTTGAAACACAAAAATAGGAAGTTTGAGCTCAATGTAAAAGTGATCGTGAAAGCAGCAATATTCAGAGAACTGAAAACACCTTGTTGCTATTTAAACGTGAAAAAACACTGGGCACGAATAATAGGTGTACTATTTTTCAACTCCTACAGCTGTAGTTAGCAGCTGACTGCTGCAGCTTGACATATGATGGGCAAATTTGTAGGTGGAAATGAGCCAGTGGAGCAAAGGAACTGGCCTGTTTGGCATCTTGTACTCATATCAGCGTGGCAGAGTGCACAGAACCACAGTGAACATAGTAAATGTTTGTTTTGGTTGGGGAAACTTTCAAGTACACTTATGTTCTTTCCGTCTTACGTCGATTTCCTTAGCATGTTATGCAGATGATCACTCACACTCACAAGCATACCGCCACCAGCGGGAATCGACTTGAATTAATTTTAGTTGAAATGTCGCTACCATTTTAGTTTAAGAATATGGATGAAGTAATTAATCACCCGTATTATCCCAGTGGGTTCTGACCTCCGTGTGTGGAGTTTGCATGTTCTATCTGTTTCTATATGGGTTTTCCCCAAGTACTCCAGTTTCCTCCCACATCCCAAAACATGCATGACAGGCTGGTTAAACACTCCAAATTGTCCCAATGTATGAATGTGAGCATGAATGGTTGTTCGTTTCCATGTGCCCTGGGATTTGCTAGCAACCAATACAGAATGTCCCCAGCCTACACCCCATAGTTGGCTCGGATGGGCTCAAGCATCCCGTGACCCTTTAAGGATAGGCGGAATGGAAAATTAATGATTCTGTATGTGTTAGTATGTCTCATTCAGTCTACAATTTGGCAAAGTTGATAAAGCTTAAACTCTTGGCTGACAGCAAGTTACGATACCAGTTGGTTTGAGTGTAATGTTGCTGGGAAACAGCTGGCCTATTGCAGCTACATTGGTCCTACCAATCTGCAGCGGCAGAATGGGAGAGAGAGGATATACAACAAGGATTGTTTATTGTCTCTCCATTCCCATCACCCACTTTTGCCGCCTAATGACCAAATATACCCCCTCTATTTCTTATCTATTATCAAAGCATCATACTATAAGAAAAATGCAGTTCTTACCCTGCAGGTAGACTTCTGGGCGGTCCAGGGCTAATTAACTTGCAGCTTTTTTACACAGCTCAATGCCTATGACCACCCGCTCTCCAAGCCGGCCGGGTTGCTCTTGTGTGTTTTGGCCTTCTAGTCTCTACTACATTCCTCACACCTTAATTATAACAACGACTGTTTAGGAAATAAATGGTAAATGCCACCTGCTTAGATACAAGACTTCCACATTGTATCCATCTTTGGTTCATTGTGCTTGGTAGAGCTAGAATTTGTGGCCCAGCAGCTCCCTGTGGGTCTGGACAGGCATGGTGTTAGGGTGAGTTTGTGGGATCATTCGTGTTTACTTGAGATGTAGGACCACCTGTGCTGTCCCACAGCAGGTCTGTTTAGACAATTTGCAGCTGAAGCTGTGGTGGATCCTTGGTGGTCTCCGTTCTCTTTTTCTTTTCTGACAGTGCCCTATTAGAAGACGCATAGCAGCTTCTGGCAGCAAAAGTTTCGAATATACTTACCGTACTGTTGCTTGACAACCAACTTCAACGATTCTTCATCTGCCATTGGCTATAAAGAAGCATATTATTCTTTGTTTGCGTCTACTGTCATCCTTCACCATTTTGCGGCTTCAGTACATCACGTTTTCTTATTTTATAAATATTTTTTTTTATATTAAGTATCTAGACTCTATATACGGAGGCTCAAAATCTAGAGCCTCCGTGAGGGTGGCTTTTTGAAAACAAACAACTTCCGGTTTACGTAACGTAAAAACAAGAATATTTTGTAATTATACGACTTTTTCCCCCTCCCCATATTACCTCAATCCCCTAACATTACGCTTCGAGCAGTTTTGTGCTCACACATACTTAACTTAATGAGACTATGACCTTTCACATCAGTTAAACGTCAGATGCTGCGTATCACAGAACTACAAAATGATTCAACCCCAAAACACTATAAACCAGCAAACAATGGAATTTGGGTTTTCCTTTTCCTTCATGGCACGTAGAGAAAGAATGTGGGGAAGGGCTGGAAATAAGAGGGACAGTTTTAGGGGGATGTGTGATGAAGGGATTGTGAAAAGAAAGGAATAGGAAGAAAGAATGGTGACTAAAAAAGAAAGAGGGCATTAATTTAGTGCAATGGGAGGGATCTGAAGGTTACTGAGCTCTCTCTGCCAAGCCCTGCTGGGTTGACGGATGCCTTTGTGAAGGAGCCAGAAAACACATACACATACTATTCAAAACCATCCATGAACTTGGGCTCGTGTTGATGATTTTTATTTATTTATTTGATTTTTATAAATGAACAAAAGCTTTATTTATTTCCATGAATAATTTACATGTGTATTTATTGTATTATTTCTTCAAACCTAACTAATAAGGTGTCTAATCCAAAAGTCCTTGAGAGAGACAAGTGTATTTATTTTAAATGATGTCGAGGTTTACCTGATAGTGTTGGCCACAAACTACCAAAAGCTGTGTGAACAATGGCTGTTTCATCACTCGTGAAGTCATGGTCATTATGGACATATTAGGTTAATAAGTGTGGGATTTGTTTCCCGTGCATTAGTCATGGAACATACTGTTTTCAGTATATATTTCATCCAAAGTCCAAACCTCTGGCTTTTTTTGCAATAAATATGCATTAGAATTAAAATTAATATGGGTTTATGTGTATGTACATACATTACAGATGTACTTTTATTTTCAGTTAATCAACTTAGTGAAGCGCTCCCACATATTCAAATAGATGTGGAGGTTCTGTTTTGGTCAATAATGTAATGTTGATCTTTTAACCATGCACAATTTGGACTAGCACAGATTAATTTCTGCATCTATGTCGTAACTATGTGGAGTGAATGATTTTTGTGTTTGGGTTTTTTTCTTTCTTTTTTATGGTTAAAGATGGTCATCTGCAAGATATATTTAACTACAGTGTGGATGCTCAGCTTTTTTCTTGTCTTTGGACATTTACTTCAAACAGATTTTACTCATCCTAACTCATCCTTTTTTGTGTGTGTAGGAGTTGACGGCAGTGCTGAGTGTTCCTGTGGGAGGAACCACTTCACATGTGCGGTCAGTGCATTTGGTGAGTGCACCTGCATACCAGCTCAGTGGCAATGCGATGGAGACAACGACTGTGGGGACCATAGTGATGAGGATGGATGCAGTGAGTTGACACAACTGATTATTTTTTTAAGAGCCCCATTCCTTTTCCATTTTCTTAGTTGACCATTATTAAAATGAAGTTAACAGTTTGACGAACAACCATACAAAGTATGTGAACAACAATTTTTAAAACTGCTGGATTATTTATTTTCTCGACACCAATTTTGTCACTTTGTATGTAATAACCATACCAAATGATTGTATTTGTTTAGCAGAAGTGAGGAGTAGCAATATGCATCGGTGTATGTGTCCTTGCAGTACAAGTGCCTGACTGACATTCTGTAGCAAACAGTTTGATTTGAGAGAGGTCTTTGAGACATTGATGATTGTGTGTCAGAACATTACAGTTGAGCGAAGCATGATATTTTCTTCAACTGCTAAAATTGCTGCAATAATGTGAAAAAGCAGCTCCTCTATGATTTGCCACTTTAGAAATCTTTCCAATCAATTTTAGATTTTTTAGATGTTCAATTATGCTCAATTTCCATCAATCGCTGTCACATTTAATTACTTAGAAACTAGGAGAGGGGAGCCTAAGTGGTATCGATCTGTGGCCAATTTAATCCCTGATTGTGACAAATGGATCTTTTGTGTGTTGTTAAATGAAGGAGACACATGGAAGCAGTTAAAAGATATCGCAGCATGTAGGGGGATGTCTCTAAATCATTAGTACTGTCCAGCTTTAGCAGTCCTCTGTTTCCTTAATTTACTCTCAGTCACAGCCCACCCACATGAAGTCAGAATAACCAGGCTTTAAACGGTGCCACTACAATAATCAGTGGTAAATGACCAAGTATGCAGTGAAACAATTGTTAATTTGAATAAATATGCTCACACTGTCCACAGTAAGTCATATTTCGTCTCTGAAACTGATTTGTTCTGTGACCCCAATTTCCAAATCTATCTTTATAGTCCAGTTATATCATGTTTACACAGACAATTCTATAAATTAAAGCCTAAACAGCATATCCCAAAAGAAATAATGTTTAGACCTGAAAGGTAAAAATAAAAAAATCAGGTATTTGCAGTTTGATTATATCACTCTCAGGATATTAGGACTATGAGTACCTTTTTTTATGTGAAAGTTTAGATCCTAAACGCCACACACACACAGTTCTTCTCAGCACATTTTGAACAGTGTGATTTTGTGTCTTCTTCAATGCCTTTTGAAAATGCACATATATGCCAATTTATCAATTTTCAAGAAAAAAAGCCACGATTGTTATGTATAACAGAACATGAATGTGGAGTCTGAATCTTCCCCTTGTAAATATTTGAGTTAATTACAATGTGGGAATCACATGGAAATTGGCTAGTGCATATACTATGCCTTTGTGTGTGTTGTGTGTCAGCAAGGGTGGAAATGAGGATTTATGCTTCCGTTCCTTCAGATAAAGTTTCATCTCTTTATTGAGACCCTGAAGGTGAAACAGAGTTTTAAGATACTTTGAAGAGCATTACAATTTTATTTTACAAGCCTGTGATTTCATTGAGCTAAAAGATCAGATGAATGACACCACATTAATATAGTTGACTAAAGGTGAGTAGAAAATGTCTTTGCAGCAACGGGCTTTGACCTTAATTATGATGGTATATGTTGATAGTCGGCAAGTGAAAATGAAATACATCTTACCATCTTAACACCTCTTGAATCATGAATCTGCCAATTTGGGTATTTAGCCAGAATTTAGAATGATTTGAAAAACAAGATTTTAAGCTGATGGCACAAGTATGTTGCGTTGGGTCAATTGAATTAATCAATTCTTTGATCTCTGAGTTCCAAAATGGTGGCTATTTTTAAAATCAATTTAATAATTTTACTTATTTTCCCCCCCTCATCATACATAATCGCTTTAAGCCTTTTATTTATTTTATTATGACCATCTCTCCGAAGCTTTGATGGAGTTTTGGATACATTAGCATAATCTTCAAATCCTCGTTTGTCCTCTACTTGTCTGTTTTCTTCAAGCCATGCCTAGTACAGGCTGTTTACTGTCCTCTTTCTTGTGTATTTACAGCCTCTTCTCTTCACAGTAAAGACATATGGGAACATAAAGGAACATATATGATGAGCAAGAACACAATTTAATCTTTTTGTGTATGTGTTCCTTTGACGTGACTTTGGGGAGACTCAATGCCAAAATGTGAAAGCGTTTCAATATATTCATTTAAGTATTCTGGATTATCATTAATATAGATATATTGAGTTATTTTGACTACTAACACTAAAACAAATGGGGATCCTGCAATCGTATACACTAAACACTATCTGGGTGAAGAAGATGGTTTTGCTGCTGTGTTCATTTTTGCACTTATGGCAGGACGAGCATCGATTCCAAGTTTTACAGCAGTGGCTTTTTGATCTCGAAGAGCAGGCCTAGATCTCTTTTCTGATGTTCAAGCGCCAGCTCACAAATGTAGGTCATATTTCACAGCTTGTCTTTATTCTTCGTATAATCAATTATTTTGTTGGCCTTTGAATTTCTATTATTTTTTTTATCCTCAGCGTTATCGTCATTAATGGACTAATCTTGGCAAACCTTTTGTCAAGTAGAGTGGTAGAGAAGGTCCGCTTAAGCCTATCACACAGAATGGTGCTGGATATGCTTGCAAGGAAAAAAAAAGATGAAAAATCTGCTGGTAACTCTGCTCCAACCTGCTAGTGTCAAAAAATTCTGGTTCCTGATTAGCACTATCTAGAACAGTGGTTCGTAACCTGGGTTCAATCGAACCTTAGGGTTTCGGTGATATACGATTTTAACTTAAAATTAATTCCTTAATTAAAACATCTAGTTTTGTAATTTGTTTATGCGCCAATTGTTCCTTTTCTCAAATTTAAGGCTAATCTAAATCAGTATTTTTCGCACTATGAGGCGTGCTACAAAGACCTACATTTTCTCAAAAGACGATCGTATAATCAGATGCTCCTTGTATAAAGGCCAATATTGTTTTATCTTGGTATGACATTCCATTTTGCACACCTCCATCTTGTAGATGCATGATAACCACTACTTTTACTACGACTAATACGACTTATTTCATAGAGAAACCATTTTAAAATAGGCCATCTATTAAAGGTGTGCAGAAAATATGGTATATATTTTATATGTTGGATGTAATTTTCATTCTCTCTCATAATAGATCTATATTTCAGTGCAACTAAATATTTTCATTGAAGATGGTCTGGCGGGGAAGTGTTGGACAAGAAAAAAAATAGATATTTCCTGAAGATCCTCGGAACCCGTAAATGTGCTCTTGTCTTTCTTAGGGTCTTCATCTGTTTTCCAAACAGCCTTCTTTTTCGAAAGATTTTCATCCCTTCATCTTTTGAATCCCGATGATGAGAAGCTTTAAGGCAGATATATTGGTTCCATTAGAGCCACTTGATTCCGCTGCTCTACAGGAAAAAAGCGGCCATTAACTTGCTGCTCAAGGCCACTTAAAGATACACATATGTCCTTGCAGCACACACACATGGACGCCAAATTGTGCCTAGGGTTTTTATTACTCAAGGTGGTAGAAACCTACTTTTCCCTCTTTGAAACCAAATTTACAATGACTTTACTAACCTTTAAAGTTAATTCCTTCGTTTTTGGTTTAAAAAATGTGTCTTTGAAACCTAAAGATTAAGATTTTAGAGGTTATAAAACCAAACTGTTCTATCTGGATCCAAGAAAAGGTATTACAACTCATGGACCTATTGCAAATCATGCAATAAATACACCAATCTTGTTACCTAGTGACATCACCATTTTTTCCCTCTCTTCTTTTTTGAGGGTTTTGCCGAGACTTTCAGCCTTTTAATTTTTGTTTTGTTTAGGAATGTACTTCTTTAACTGTCCGGAAATTAGCTTGGTGAGCCAGAGACCTTCCACTACTTGCCCCTATTGGATCAAGGCCATTTTAATTGAGCAATTACCAGTCATCCATTGTCAACCAAGACATTCAATATGATGTGGTGAGGAAGAACCAAGGAATACAGTCAGATTGAGACATTATAAAAAGACACACTAATTGCTCTTTTGTTCTTATTCATGTCTTCACTTCCTCTTTACTATAAGGAAAGTTTACTATTCAAACTATGGAACCTAACTGTGAGATCTAAATCTCCACTAGAAGAGCAGACAATTCATCCTAGTTTATTATCTCAGTAGTTTGTCACATCAGCACTTCCAAATTTAGTCATTTTGGCTCTTTTTGCGCTGCCCATTGACCCTTCCAAGCACAGTGTGAAAAGGTTTTTTGTTTTGTTGTTTTGGCTGTGTCATTGGTGATTTTCGTGTTGCACGACTGGTTATAATTGGAACTAAAAAAAGCCACAGTTTGAAGCAAAAACGCATAAGTCAGAAAATTGGGTGAGTGTTATAGAGTTGTCTTCCTTTCGACAGTAACTTGTACTGGTTTCAAATCCATTGGCAAGAAGACAGTTATAGGGCAAAGAGAAATGGGACAAAAGGGCTGCAATTACTGGAATCCGACAAAGAGGAAGTTTTAAATGTTATGAGGGTTTTATGAGTGTGTGGGTGTGTATGTATGTCATCGGTTTTAGAGACAAATGCATTGATTGCTAAAGAGTTATAAGCAGTATCCAAGAAACAAGACCTTGTTAACCATCTGAGGGTCTCCCGTGGATACACTTGATATAGTGAAATAAGAAGTCCATGCATTTAACGTGATAAGAACGTCATTGTTCTTGGGTTTTTCACTGTCGGAATAGGATGTGATGCGCATTATAATTTATTGTGTTTTCAAACTGTGCCAGGAAGTATAAACCCTGTGGTTCCAGAGATTGCTACTGGAGGCTGGCTTCAAAATAGAGCAATCTCCCCTTCACTTGCATTTAAACTTCCCGATTTCACCATAAAAGTATACCAGTTTAAAGACTGGTACAAACTTGGAAATTGAAACTTTATGGTGACACCATTACTTCATGACTTGTAAGTCATGAATTGTAAGGTGGTGGTGGCACAATCTCTTATGACGTTCGAATTTAGTTATTTTCTTTTAGCATGTTTCCACAGCTAAATTTTCTCTTATCCATTAATTGTAGAACAAGACAATGAAACAAAACTATTACTTTCTCTATTTCACTTCATTTATCAGTTTTCTGCAGATATTTGTTTACTTTTATTTTCTTCTTACTAGTTCAAAATAATTTCACAATCAATATCCCAGCGTGCACGCAGCCGCCGTGAGGACGTGGTAGCATAGAAAATGAATATCGATCGCATGATCGACTTTTCAAGAACTGCAAATAAGAGAACCATATTGGAGCTTGTCTGCATAGTATGTAAGTCAGCTGATCACTGATATATATATATATATATCTATATATATATATATATATATATATATATATATATATATATATATATATATATATATATATATATATATATATATATATATATATATATATATATATATATATATATATATATATATATATATATATATATATAATTATTATTATTATATATTTATATATATATATTATTATATATTTATATATATCCCCTCTCTGTGTCTGTGCCTTAAATAATGTAATATCCAAGTAAGAGTATGTGGGTCAGTGGAGCTTTGCTTTACCCAAGAGAGCTAGCGCCACACCCCAACACACACACACCAACTGAGCCCCAAGTTGTCTGCCTGTCTGCCATGGTGGTTAACTCTCTGTG
The DNA here is from genome assembly GCF_051989575.1 of Stigmatopora nigra. Classification (NCBI taxonomy): domain Eukaryota; kingdom Metazoa; phylum Chordata; class Actinopteri; order Syngnathiformes; family Syngnathidae; genus Stigmatopora; species Stigmatopora nigra. The sequence continues at coordinate 13,131,007 of NC_135510.1, read as the reverse complement.
TGACGTCATGCATTTTTCATAAAGTCTACAAAGCTCGGTCAATATTTAATACCTTCGATTGACAAGTGAGCCCACTGGCAAGATTAGCCCCCCTATTTTTGCTTTTATCCATCTCTAGTCCATAATTAAATTAGGCATGTCTGTGCATGACAAAGAGACAGTCATTAGATAGTGAAGTTAAGCAGGAATGCTCAGAGTTTAGCTGGGCAGAGATTGTAGATCTTTGCATTTTAGTGTGGGGAGGTGGGATAAATGTGGATCTGGTGCACTCATGTTGCTGAATTCATCCAGTTTATAGTGCAGTTGAATCAAATTGGTAAGTAAGATGGCAGAAAGACGTAACGATGGTATGGATTTTTTGCTTATTTCTGTGGAAGCATTACATTTTATGCCAAGTTTAAACAAATGTCTTTAAATGACACTTAATTTACTTTTGCAACTATCTGCATGCAGGCTTTAATTTTCCGTCATCCATATTTTCTTTCATTTCAATAGCTTCTTAGCTTTTTTGTGTTTTTATGTTCACACTGACAAACTTGTTTGGCATTGTTTGTTTCCAGTGCTTCCCACTTGCTCACCACTTGACTTCCACTGTGACAATGGCAAATGTGTACGGCGTTCATGGGTCTGTGATGGAGACAATGACTGTGAAGATGACTCGGATGAGCAGGATTGCCGTAAGTCTAACCTTTTTATTCTATTGGAGATAATTCAACATGCTCCAAAGCCAAATTTCACAAAAGTAGTAACAAATCCAGACAAAATGTAAGGATAGAGGTTATATTGTAAAAATAATGATTGGTCAAGTGACTGCTCGTAATAATGAAAACCCATAAGGCAAGGCTCTTTTTGTCAAGACACTTCTCAAGGCTCATAAAGCACTGCCCTCGAGCTGTGTCTGCAAAGCCAGTGTTTTGGATGTCTAGCCTTTTCATAATAGATGCTTTTCCATCAGAGAACTGGCTACCATATATTATTAATACATTCATTCATTTGAATTGTAATGGTTACCTGGTATACCTTATATCACAACCAATAATGTTAAATGATGGTGCTAGATGAATGATGTCCCTCGAAACCAAACAGGGTTGAAGAAATATATTCAAGCCAACTATTTAGTTGACACGGTGCTGTAAATTGAGAATCAGTTTATCCAATATGTATTGATGCTTCATTTCGCTAAGGTGAACCGCACCTTTTGGGGACATTAAAAATGTCCTTAAAGTTAGAGACCTGGTTGCATGACTGGAATTTTGGGGGTTTGAAATAAAAGCACACGAAGAGTTTGATTGGTACTCCCTTATTAAGATACTCTTTAATCACATACTCTTTTAGATTATGTTTGCCCCTTGGCAGAGAGGGTCACTAAGTGCTTTTTCAAAATCCAATTTCATCACATACAATATCATTACAGATCAATATAAAAACACAACCTCACCCTGCCCATTCTCTGTAACATTGTAATAAATTTGTACACTCATAAATACTGTCAGTAGGGCTTCATTTTTTTTGCGACACGTGGCTCGAAATGCCAACACAAACGTGTTAAGCACATATGACACAGTATCTTATGGTGAGCTATACTTTTAGTTTACCTCTATTCCCCTGTAATGATAAGGCAAGTAGGTATGTACCTGTAATGATAAGGCAAGTAGGTATGTACCTGTAATTTCTCATTATCATTTTACATTGCAAACTTAAATTTCAGAAAAATACATTTGTGGGGCGGCCCAGTGGGCAACAGGGTTAGTACGTCTGCCACACAGTTCTGAGATCAAGGGTTTGATCCCAGGTCCTGGCCTTCTTAGGAGGAGCTACATGTTCTACTAACACAGCCTTTCCTTACCTTCTTCTTCCACTGAACGTTGGTCTTAAACGAGCATTCATGTTGGATTATTGCCCCCGTTCTTTGTGGTGTTTGGGTCGTGTAATTGCAGTTTAAATTTGTGTAAGGTTTTTATTATTGTTGACAAAAATTATTAGACGATAAATATAGCATTTTATCGCCCAGATCTAGGTTTGAATGAAGAAATGTTCTTGCTCTCTTCTCATATCTGCCCATGCCTATATTTCTAATACGACTTTGCCAGTGATGTAGAATGCTGATCATGCAATAAAGGGAATTTTCTTTTTTTAAATTTTCAATTAAAGGCTGGAGTTATCAAACACAAGCAATTCACAATTTTGCAAAATTATTTGCGATCACTGTGATGGGTGGATGTGGATGAAGTCAACTGCCACTTCTATGAGATTTTTTTTGCACTTAACAAATCAATTATTTACCTAGTTGAATTCTAAAAAAGCCTGACCATTATGTTTTTTTAATTGAAATGACAACCAACTACCCATAAAAAAGACTAACACTAGATTTGGTTGCCTTTTTAGGGGTGTTGTTGCGATCCTTTTAATTTTTCATGTCGCAGCACAAAATTCTGTTTCCCCCTCTTTTCCCCAAGTACTTATTATTTAATGCATTTTTTCCCAATGCTTTGTTGCCCTGTTTTCCATCCTTTGGGTCCCTGGTTTTGTTTAGAAACAGTGACCTAAAGAGAATGTCCCATAATGCCCACACAAATCGCATGCTGGTGTTTTATAGTGTGTGATTGAGATTTGTTATTTTCTATGTTGAATAAAATAATATAAACATGAAACCACTCGCACATTCAGTAAGCTTGCTAATGACTCCCTGCACCCTTTGCCCTTTGCAGCAGGTTGAGTGATAAGGGTCTTAAGGGCGTGTTCAACTTTGACCTTCCTTTGTTTACTTCAGTGATGGTAGAGATATTAGAAGGAAAGGCTTGTTTTTCCACAGATTAAAATATATCATAAATGTAGATTAAATTAATTTAGATTTTACACTTAGATACTTAGGAGGAAAACAAAAAGCGTGTATGCATGAATGGTGCATGATACATTAAATTAGAAAACACTGTTTTTAAATATTAGATGTGTGTGAAGAAACATTTTGGAATAAAGTATGCACAGAATCAATGTTCAATCAGTGTTGAATACTTGATTTATGTTTTTTCCTATATCTGTTAAACCGAAATGTCACTTCGTAGGCCTTAATAACCTTATAAGAAATTATTGAAATGGTAAATAAGTGGTGCAACGCATGCTCAATCCCTTGTATACTAGTGTTTTGTGGGTGCCGACGACATATGGGTATGTACTGCTGCACTGTGCAAGGAGCAGAAAGTAAACATCGACTGAATTAGTTATATTGAATGATAGATCCTGAGAATTGTGCGATCTCCATAGAGCATAGAGAAGTATTAGCATATCACTGATCTATGATTCAGATTCGCTGTGTACACAGTCCAGGACTGCTTTGTTTCATGTTACTCATGTCCTAAGTTGACTCACATTTTAAGCAGCATTATGGCTTGAAAGAGCTCAAACAACAAACTGCAATCCCTGCCCTCTCACGTCTCTGTGTTTCTGTCTCTTTATCTCTGTCTATTTATCTCACTTGTCGGCCACATGAACACCCACATGCACACACAATAATGGTAAATTATAGATTACCACCTGCCCTGGGCCATCCGTCATCAGTTCCCCTTGACTAGCGTGTTTACTATGCCTCAGGCTAGAAAAGCTGGAATTTGCCATCGATTAGGACCATAACTAGAGACTGTGGTTTTAAAGATCCATTCAGGGCTTTAATCATTGAGTGTCTAATTAATTAAAATGGAAGAGTTTGGCCATGGAAAAATGGTTTGAAATGAAAACAACTTCTGTGTCAGAGCACTAAAAGTTAAGATGAGTCAATGACTCCTCTTTAACTACCTCGTGTGGGCAGAGGGCATGGATGACTTATGTCTTTTATGTCCAGGCTCAAGGTTAACTTTCTTGTGAAATAGCACTTCCTTTTATATCACAGCTAGGATTTCCAATTAGGATATAAATCAAGCTGTGAAGCTTAGCAGGGGTAGCTTTAAATTTCAACTAGCATTGCATATGAATGAAGTTGGATTTTTCTTTCACATTTCTTTTTCTCTAAGCAATTTATTTCATCAGATGTCGACATGGATACAGACTTGATTTAATTGACTCAGTGGAATTTACTAATTAATGAGCTTCGATTTTTAAAAGAAATATTTTTTTTATCCGCTGTTCCACTCAACATAGTTAAAACATCAAATAGAAACACGCATAATGTTACCTGTCAGCACTAGATGGACGCACACCTTTAAAACCTCATTCTAAAGTCAGTGCTTCTCCAAATTAGAATTATAGATTACATGAGTGCATGAATGATCAACTAGCAGTCCTGTGAATGCATTCTGTTGGCTATGTTTATTGAACTCAAGTTCACCTGCAGGTTAATGAGGTTGAGCGATGTAGAAAATGGATGAATATCATTAATTGAATACAAAAAAATTCTTCTGTGTGTTCCTATAATGCAATGTATTTTAAGGTGATTTATGCTGTTTTAATTCACGCCCTACCTACTCACTTCCCTTCCTTAAGGAAGCACACCCAACTTATAAACCCATGTGCATGGCAGCTACTATACATTGCAACTATGATGTATTTATTATGCAGTATTGCGAAATGGGAAATCTTACTTACTTGCTTTTTTTTCAACACTAATTCATCACGCCATCTGCTTCAGATTGGATAGTTCTCAATGAACCAAGATGGTTTTAAAATATAAAATGAAAATATAAATATTTATTTTTACAACCAAGAACCCGTGTTGCTTTATAATATTCTATAAATTTTTCCAGCTTATTTCAACATTGTCGCTGTAGAATCTTTGCAGTTGTAATACATTTTCTAAATATACTACCTTTCTCTAGCTCCCCGAGAATGTGAGGAAGATGAGTTTCAATGCCAGAATGGTTACTGTATCCGTAGCCTATGGCATTGTGATGGAGACAATGATTGTGGTGACAACAGTGATGAACAGTGTGGTGGGTACAATACACCATAAAAGCCAACAGTTCGCATGAACTGTATGTACCTATTTAACAAAGTCTAAATTGGTTCTTTCAGACATGCGAAAATGTTCAGACAAGGAGTTCCGCTGTACAGACGGCAGCTGCATTGCTGAGCACTGGTATTGTGATGGCGACACAGACTGCAAAGACGGATCTGATGAAGAAAACTGCCGTAAGTTTGTGTGTATTTGCGTCATATTCTTTTGGTCTTTTATCTAAAGGACAGTAATGGGACAGTTATTTCTGTATCAGTATTATGAGATTTATAGGACTTTAAATTTAGTAAACATTTAAATTTTGTTTTCAAGATGATAATTTCACCAATAGGCATTCCCCAAATGCACACACCAATAAAGAGGAAAAGACAGTCTTTTCAATTTTTCTGGCATGGAGAATGAACGGTTGGGGTCCAAGTCCCAACTCCGTTTTGACCTTACACATATTTTCTGTTGTTTATTTCATTCGAGGGCACCGATGACAATGTACATCTCAACTCTCAGGGTAGGGTGGAAACACAAGTGAGACGTCAATAGTCAAAACAAATGAAGGCCTGGAAGAAGTCTTGTCGAGTCTCTGTTGGACGCATATGCAGTTCCCAGATCAGATTTGCAGCACTCCTCTTTGTTTAGACTAACTAAGATTTATCAGGGGCAAAGCATTTCGTTCGTTGAGAGCAAACATACAATAATATGAAACTAATAATATCTTAGTACTTAAATATTTACTTAATATGAATATTTAGAGGCCAGTGCATCATAACAACTCATGAGTTTCAAATAGGATAGAATGAGAAAATTCCCTTGGTTCCCTTGTTCACTTGTTGGTTTAAATGGATGCTTCGCAATTACTTTCTGTTGCGTTTCCCCCAGGAAGCATTAAATGTTTCGCACTTCCCCAACCGAAAAATTTTATTTTTCTATAAAATTCTAAGTACAGCTTTGCATAACTCCTGAGTGAACTCTGAAGCCAGCGCACCACTGCTATCCGCCAAATGAATTGCAATGACACTTCATTCTAGTCTGGTAAAAAGTATGTTTTTTGAGTTATAAGCTTCTAGCTATTGTGTTTGTGCTCGTGTCACTAAGTTTAGCTTGAATGAGTTTGAGGCTTATCATTGCCTTGAGTTTTTGATAACACCCACTGGTGTGATTTGGTTACAAATAATAACTGGGTTACAAACTAGTATACATGTATAGAATATTTAATGTCAAACAATTCACTTACCATTTATCGAAATAGAAATGAAATGCACTTTTTGAGACAACTCAACGGGTTTCGTTTTAATGTCTTAAACTGCAAACTGCCAGATTACACATGTTGCACACCTTGTTCAAACGATCGTCAACCATCTTCTCTTTCATGTAATCTCTAACGGAACTTCAAAGTACTTAAGACAAGTCAACATTTGAGCCATATTTTTTACTTTTGTCATCTGTTTACCCTGTGTGGATCCAGCTTCAGATGTGATGGCAGCCACCTGCAGTGCCGAGGAGTTCCAGTGTGCATATGGCCGCTGCATTCTTGACATCTACCACTGTGATGGAGATGATGATTGTGGAGACTGGTCAGATGAGTCAGATTGCTGTAAGATTGCCCTCTTTGACACAAAAACACACAATAGGCATTATCAAGGCCTTCTGCCTTCATAAAATATTTTAGTCCAGACATTGAGACATAAAATGCACTTAATCACAAATACTACTCATAACAAATTGTTCTGTCATCTTATTTACAATTGCATGACTCATTACTGATTGCCTATTATTTATTTTTTCTACTTCTCATGCAAACATTTTCAGCATGCATGGACATTTAGCATCAAGTGCTAGCTGGTATTCGATAGAACCGTAAAATATTGTACGTATGTGCACATGCACACAAAGAGAGAAATTGTGGTCCTGATTAAAAGAGTATCATGTTTCATACATCCCGTTCTAAAACTCCTCCCTCCTTCACCATCAGGAGGCTCTTAATTTGTTCTTTGTTTCATTCATTCATGGAACATACACTCTTTCTCTCTCTCGCTCTCACTCACCAGTTTACCCTTTGATGTTTTTATCTACACTCCGATAAGCATAACTTGAAGGTTTCCTGTCATTTGGCGTCACCAAGGTCAGAGTAGCCTGGGCGGTTCTCTCTGTTCCTCCCTTCCTCTCATGTCCAATGTTTCTAAATATCTGCTTTACTGTTTTTACACACACGAATGTATACTGTTGAATAGGAAGCACTTTTTAAAACACTTCACGTCTGCACGCAGAAACGTTTTGAACATACACACAACCACACACACACTCCCACACACATGCACACAAGGCATTCCTCTGAGGCATAAGACATCCTAACACAGCATTCCAAGGTATTGCATCTCCAGACAGATGAAGGGTGCTTTGTTAAGGGAGAAAGTGTCTTACTCCCTGCCCTGTCTTACTACTTCTCATGTGAAAGCAAACTTGCATACATATATTGATATACACTTCACAATGATACATAGACTTGAAAACACCAAAATATACCAGGCTTTGTTATCAGTGATACTCAGACTTGTCAACCTCAGTCGACCCGATTTCAGGAATACACTGTTACCAGAGTTTTTCCAGAGTGAATGCGATTCACGCAAAATCAACATAAGATGTAAAAAAATGAACAAATATATAGGACAATTTAAATCAAACTGTTATTCCCATGCTTTTACATTAATTGAAATATTGTGTTTTTGCAAACTACTGAAAACATACAGCATAAGGAAAATAAGTTTATCTTTGTGTTTGGGTCCTTCTACGTGCATTTTACAGTCTGTAATTCCACCATGTGTCACACTTGAAGTCGCACATGCATGTTGTGCAATGTGCAAAAGTCGGTCCTTTTGGAGACGGCTTCCACTTGGGATATTTTGTCAAATGCGAACGTATAAACTTCTGAGAGTGTCTGAGCTTCATCCAAATTGCCATCAATTTTGTGCTTAACCTGAGCAGGGGTATTGATAAGACTTTCCAGTGCTGTGTACGCCTACTTCCTTTATGACAACCCCGGAAATTATTGGATTTGTTTCAAAACAAAAGACCGGTGGTTTAGTCAGCCTTAACAATCCTTACTTCCCTTATGAAAAACATAAAACAAAAATGTTAAAGCGATAGAGACTACCTACTGCTTCAAGGGTTAACCCTGACCCAATAACATATTACTTGCAAGTGAATTGTCGGTTTTGAAAAGTGGATAGATACAACGGAGTAACTCTACCCCACTGACTTTCTGCTTGCCTACAATTTTCTCTCTTTGGGTAAACCAGGTGGCTGTTTTGATTATTTTTGCCTTCCTGAGCCAGCTGATAAGCCTACAGCAGGCTGCAAACACATCATATCTGTCGACTTTCTTTTGCCTTTCCTCCCCCCTTGTCGTTTTTTTCATCTCTGGCCCCCTCTTCAAGGAAACAGACACGTGTTGTCAGGAGAAAACATGCTCGAGAAACTCACATGATTTAAGTTTATGTTTTATTGCACAAAAATCACCCTGAAACACATGATTGAAGATTGTCTTTCATCACGCTTTAATCACCCTTTCTCTTCTACCTTCATATGATACATGTTTAAGCATCACATTAAATTTCAAGTGTAAAAACGGGTATCTGGTCATCTGTAAAAGTAACCATTTAAAGAACTAACAACTAAGAAATTGACAGTAAATTAAAATCCTTCAAAGCCTTTAACAGTCCTTCAGAGCAAAAATAATGCATTAATGCAATATTTTTTTATCATATTTATATGATACTTCAGTTTTTATCAGTGGAAAAATACATCACATTGCTAAAAATCTATGTATCAAATCATTTATCGATATAAGATTAAGACAGACTGTGATGTTAAGTACTGAGTTAGTACTGAGTTTTTGCTGAATCATTCTTTCATATCGTCACTGCATTTTAGAACATTCAGTCCAACTGTAGGTTAACAGATTTAGTAATACATTCACTTGTTCCCGCATGATTGAGCATCGGTGTCCAGATCAGAATTCATAAACTAATGGCCTAATGGATGTGGTGTGGAAAAGCTTCAAACATTTGACCTCAATCTTTAAATATGATCGATAGAATTTGTGAAAAGAGTAACCTGTTTTAGTTACAACTCAATTTTTATTCACTGTAATGTTTTGACCATGTGGATCAATACTGATACCAAATTACATACTCTCTCTGCAGTGATAAACCTAGGGATGGTGTGCAATAGTTTGCAAATGTGTCATGTCAATGTTGATTTCAAATGCAAAATGTGTGGATCTTTTGTGTGCAGCATCTCACCAACCATGCAGGTCTGTTGAGTTCATGTGCAGTAGCGGAATGTGCATCAATGCAGGCTGGAGGTGTGATGGCGAGTTTGACTGTGATGATCAGTCTGATGAATTAAATTGCAGTGAGTAAACACTTTTGTCAATTCAATTTTAGCAGGCATACATACTATGGAATCTTGTTATGCTTACCTGATATTTGAATTCTTCTGCAGCCACGTCTATGTGCACAGCTGACCAATTTCGGTGTGGAACCGGACGTTGTGTCCGGTTGTCATGGCGATGCGATGGGGAAGATGACTGTTCAGACCGCAGTGATGAAGAGGGTTGTGAGAAAACTGGTGAGCCTGTGCTTGCGATCTTTACAGAAGCCAAATATAGCCCAAACTTAAATTGTAGTCATAACAACTGTGGCTCTCTCAGCAAAGTCAGATATCTTATTTTCAATTGGGCCTGAATGTACTTCTGGAAGAAACACTTGTCTTGTATGTGTTCATATAAAATGAAGTGCTCTGTACCATATCATGGTCATACACAGTAAAAATAATAGATTTTTGTTTTATGTTTTTACTTAGATTCAGAATTAGGCCACTAGAATAGGTCAAGGATACCGTTTATAATAGGATTATTTTTGTAAAAATGAAAAAAACGCTGTTTTATATATCCCAGCATGCTCTGCGCACTACTTGGGAAAATGGAGTCGGGGGCTGCTTACCGTAGTTGCGAGACCTGTTGCGGCTCAATATCAATCCATACATAAGGCGCAACGGATTATAAGGCGCAATATCAGTTTTTGAAAAATTGAATTCTCTTAGGTCCGCCTTATGCTTCAGAAAATACGATACTTAACATCCTATAAATGTGTTAGTGTAAATGGTGATGCTGAAAATTAATCACAAATGAAGAATGCAGAATAATTTCAACCCCACTAGTGGAAATTTCTCCATTCTTCCCTCACTACTTCCTTTCAATTGAGGACTGTTACGGACTGTTACGACTGTTACTGAATACGAGCTGCAAAGAAAGAAAATGGGTCATCCCAGTGAAGATGTCTATAGCATCTTAGAAGACTTGCACTGTATTCATGGCTTATGTCAACACAAAACAAAATGTCTCTGTTGCTTCCCTCCCAGAAACATCTGCTTGTGCTCCTGACCAATTCCAATGTGGTAATGGACGCTGTATAGGTCAGAGGAAGGTGTGTAATGAAGTTAACGACTGTGAAGACGGGACTGATGAGCTTCCACACCATGAATGTCGTGAGTAGACATTTGTCACAGGAAGATTTTTTTTTAACTGTTATTTTGGGAATTAACGTTGTGCTTCCTTTTACACTCCTTTTTAAACAACACCTTACAATAATACTATTATTTTAAATCTTGACATTTTAGAAGTGAAATTTTAGAAGTATTAAAATTAAGTATTAAAATAGCAATAATCTTTTAGCCATAACATACATGGCCTTAACAAAGGCAGATGAAAATTATGATGCCTGTCATTGAGAAGTGGGTAGCGAATTGAGGCCGCTTAATACTGTGGGTGCGGTCATGAGGACTTTGTCCAGTATCATTCTTATGTGATCTATGCTAGCTGTTGACATTCCTTGGTTTAAAATAGCTTTTGTATACATGGGCCATATGAGGTCTGTCATTCACTTCTGTAAGTCGACCTATATCTTTGTTGTATAACTGGGCCACAAACAAGCCAAGGGACATTGTTCTTGAGATAACATGTAAGCCTTGATAAACACAAAGAAGAAGAATTAAATTGGAACAGACTGTTTCAAGTTACTATACCTTTTTTGGTGTAGGCTAATTTCTCTTATTTCCCTCCTGAATGCAAAAAAAAAGCCATTCGTCAATTTAGATGGCTGCTGGTTTTTTGATTGTCAAAAGTTGAACGTTGTGGCGTATGGACACTGCCTTCTCATTTTCTTCGACATTTCTATAAGTAAAATCTGTGCATGAAACAATTGTACACCTCACAACAGAGTGGTTGTACAGTTGCAGAGCAACAGATAGACTCACCAAATCTAAGTATGGCAAGATAGACTTACCAAATCTAAGTATGGCAAGATAGACTAACCGAATCTAAGTATGGGCCTTGGGTCCACTTATTGTGTGGACATCATTTTCCTCAGAAACTACATCATGTAAAAAGATAATTCTTTGTTTTTACACTCATCAGACATCAATTAGCAGAAATATTAAAGAGAAAATAATAATGCATGCCTCACAAGAGTCTGGGTCTTAGGAGGTTAAATATTGGCATTTATTTAATATTTTCTTCACTATTAATCGGCAGAAGCATGAAATGATTTTATTTTTCAGGTTCTTAAACAATATTTCTGTTACTGGTATGCAAAAAAAATGTATGAGTATGTATGAGTTTCATCAAGGCTTTTATACTGAATCTAATCCGAGCTAGTAACCTTTAACAGATGTACGCTATCAACGACAACGTAATGTAAAAAAGTATAACCAGCGTCCTGTCAAACTTGTAATATAGCCAAATGTTTCATTAGCGACACTTGTACACACTGAGCATACTGGCTCAATTTACCATTTTTAACATTTTTTTTCTGCTCCCTGTAATGTTTCTATCTAGGTCCACGCCCCACTGATGGCAACTGTAACCAGAATAATGGTGGTTGCTCCCAGAAGTGTCAGATGCTTCGAGGTCTGGTCCAGTGCACCTGCCACACCGGATACCGACTGATGGATGATGGCAGATCGTGCCAAGGTATTTGTGTGCATGAATGTGTTAGCCTAAGGCAACTATGCCAGACCGGTTGGTCAGTTGTTGCCATGAGTATCATTACACATTCCTGAAATCTGAGAGAATAAAGGTGGACCATGATAAAAATAATTTCTGATGACCTCAAAATGATGGTATGAAACATCAGTAGGCTTTAAAAAGAATGGGAATAGAGTACTACAAAACACTCCTCCCGCATGAGTGAGCACCCTATCGCTAAAGGAGAACCTGGACACACCATGGAGGAAACTCAATTTGGCCACTTGTATCCGAGATCTTGTTCTTAAGGTTGCAACCCAAAGCTCGTGAGGGTAGGTGAAGATAGAAACGTAGATGCGTGAATAGATTTCGGATCAATTCATTTCCATGGCAGACTGATGCAGGTCCATCTGTAGATCTCTCGCTTCATTCCTCGTCCAACTACCCAAGATATTTAAACGCCCCCACTTTGGAGAAATACCTCATCCTTGATGGGTAGGGGGGCATTCCCATTTCACCTTTTTCCTTTTGAGAACCATGATCTCAGGAGGTGCTGATTCTCATCCCAACTGCATAACACTTGACTGCAAACCCCTCCAGTAAGAAGCTTGATAAGGGTAACTGAAGTAAATCATGTGCAAAAAGCAGAGATAAGACACTGTGGCCACCAAACTGGAGCCTCTTATCGTCTCGGCTTTCCTTAGATAGTGCATTAAACTTATGAACTAATGATGTTCCATGGGTGCTTTAAGACCTGACTATATATGACTGCTAATTTATGATGAAGTGACACATTGTAAATCACATCAAATGAAAGTCCTATTTTAACACCTTTCCATTCTTGAGATTGAGCTATAAAATGGTTTCTGAAGCCTTCAGAAGTTTTATAATGATGTCTCACTGTCTTGTCTCCCTTTCTTCTTTGGCCTTTTTGGTGTATTCCAGATGTGAACGAGTGCGCTGAAGAAGGCTACTGCAGCCAGGGCTGCACTAACATTGAGGGCGGCTTCCAGTGCTGGTGTGTTCAAGGCTATGAGCTGCGGCCCGACAAGCGCAGCTGCAAGGCACTGGGTAAAGATCCACTATACTGTGTTCAAACTTTTAAATGACACTGCGCATCAGTCAGGCAGCTAGGGTTTGACCATTTTTTTATGTGGCTGCATTTTGTTTATATATTCCTTGGGAGTAACTGTATTCATTGGCTGACTCTGAGGCTTTGAAGATATTTTGAAGCTCTGGTGTGGATTTAGATGTTGTGAGGGTTAAGTGCTACTCCATCAGCCCATCACTCTATTCAAGAAACCATTTAAATCCAAACCGTGACCAAATGTCAAATTCAACAAACCTTTTACTTGGATGAAAACATTACCAACTGATTCTTAAATGTTTTTGTTCTCAAATTATTTACTTTCCCAATAGTTTTTTTGCCACATGTTTTCTTTCTTTGATGTCTTTCTTTGTCTTTGGCAGGTCCAGAGCCGGTGCTGTTGTTTGCCAATCGAATTGATATTCGTCAGGTTCTGCCGCACCGCTCTGAGTACACATTGCTGCTAAACAACCTTGAGAATGCCATCGCTCTCGACTTTCATCACAGCCAAGAGCTGGTTTTCTGGTCGGACGTAACACTGGACCGCATCATGAAAGCCAACCTCAATGGATCCAATGTGGAAGAAGTTGTCTCTACTGGTTTGGAGAGCCCAGGTGAGAATTACTTCCAATAACAGCCTTTCTCAGATACACTTGGGATCATTATATCAATCAAAAGTGGGTTTTTTTGTCTCCCCTACTTGTGTTTCCAACTTCCTCACCCCTTAACTCTTTATCAGAATCTATTATTTTGCATATGTTTCTGTTTCTTTATAGAGATCTAAAATAAAAAAAAACCTACATTTATCTTGTCATTTCCTTAAAAATGTAATTTACCCATTTAAATAGACCATTTCTCCCCCCACAGGTGGGCTAGCCATTGATTGGATCCATAATAAATTGTACTGGACAGACTCCGGGACATCACGCATTGAGGTGGCTAATCTGGATGGGAGTCATCGCAAGGTGCTGCTGTGGCAGAACATGGAGAAGCCCCGAGCCATTGCGCTGCACCCTATAGAGGGGTAGGAGCTCAAACATTTAGATGTGTACTGATGCACAGCAGATGGTTTCAAATGTTCACACTATCCTCTCTGGATGTGTCCCAGTTGTTGTGTAGCTCAAGAGCTGGGATTACAGGTTGGCAACACTGCATTTCCCACAGTCAAATGTAGGACTCTACGGCTTAGTTGCAGTGGCAAAAAACGAGCAGGCCAGATAAAAGCATAGAAAAATATCAAGCTAGAACATTGAAATGAGTTGTTGGGTCTTCTTTTATAGACATCTGGAAGTAATCAACTGCGCCAATCCAACGCACATATTTTTTTGCTAAAGTAGCACAGAAATAGCTGTTTTGACTCATCTCCAGTCCTAGATGTTTATACTGAACATCTAATATTGGCAACCCCATGTTTCTCCTCAGCAAAATCTACTGGACTGACTGGGGCAACACGCCTCGCATAGAGTATGCCAATATGGATGGCTCGAACCGACGGGTCATTGCCGACACCCACTTGTTCTGGCCAAACGGCCTTACAATCGACTATGCTGGCCATCGCATGTACTGGGTGGACGCTAAACACCATGTCATTGAAAGAGCCGATCTGGATGGACGTAATCGTAAAGCTGTCATTAACCAAGGTAAACATCTTCTTTTGAAGAAATATCATTTCCATATGGTGACCACTTGAGTGATAAAATAAACTTTGATGAGCACATTCTACTAGGAGTTTTCCATGCTCTCCTACAAAAAAAAGCTTTGCCTCACAAGACCAGAATCTGTATCTTTTATTTTTGAGACTTAAACACAACCATCAGTTTTGCACACTCCTTCGCACACATGCACCCACCCCACAAACACATGAATGAATTAATAAATGAATGCATGAAGGAAGGAAGGAAGGAAGGAAGGTATGAATGAATGAATGAATCCATGAATGGATGGCTGGGTGGGTATATGGATGAATGGATTGATGTATATATGAATGAATCCATGAATGGATGGCTGGGTGGATATGTGGATGAATGGATTGATGTATATATGAATGAATCCATGAATGGATGGATGGATGTGTGGATGAATGAATCCACAACTGAATGAATACATCAATGAATGAATGAATGAATGAATGGATGCACAAATGCATGAATACAAAATGAATGAATGAATGAATACATGAATGAATGAATATATGAATGAATGAATACACCAATGAATGAATGAATACACCAATGAATGAATGAATACACCAATGAATGAATGAATACACAAATGAATGAATGAATGGATACACAAATGAATAAATGCACGAATGTTTGAATGAATGAATACACCAAGTAGTCAGTGCAAAATTAGTTTGACAACCATAAAAATGTGCCTTGCTGACATTAAAACACGTGGCAAGCTTGGTGTGTGATTTTTTTTTTAATTAGGAGTTTTTCACCAGTTGCAGTATTAGGCAGACATTTGATCCATTTTGTCCTTCACTTGTTAAATTTTTGACCATTTAATCCTCTAACAATATAACCCTGCAATAAAATCAGGATCATTTCGTTTTTTCACAACTGTAAAGCACATCAGCAACAGTCAATCTTGTTTAAATGTGGGTGAAGTGGGTTTTGTATTTGTGTATGCGTGCACGCGCCATTGTCCGTGTGAGCACTCCTAATGATGTATGCTCTCAGGATAAAAGGCTGTAATTGGCCCTGTCCGTTTTCCAGAGCCACTGTTTGCTCAGACAACACACAGGACAAATGGGACGTGCGTGTGTGTCTCCTCATGTCTACTGCCCAGGCTGCTATGCCAAGGAATGTTAATGAGTATCCCCCTACACCTATACTAGCTGTGTTGTAGGGGTGTATGTGTGTGTGTTTGAGCTGGAGGTGGGCCAAGTTCCTGTAGCTGTACAGTGGCCGGGTGTGGCAGTTTAATCTTTTACCCGCCTACACACCTGTGAACCTCAGAGTGGAGGAAAGGACAAGCGGAGGGTTATGTAGGGTGTTGTAGTATGTGTGCCTGAAGATACTCTACACTGCAAATGTGCCTGTTTAACATTGAGGCTTCTCCTACACGTGACAATCTCTCCTAATAGTAGTCAAGAGCAACAGAACAACACGCCGTGGTTGAACACGAGGTTTTGATTTGACGATATTTTTAGATTTTGTTTAGTATATATCTTCTAGTCTTTTATATGGGATTTTTTTTATGTCGACTTAACCCTTGTGATTTCACTTATAATACGTTACCTTGACAATACATTGGGTAAAGTCTACTCAATCCAATTGGACAAATTATTAAAATGTTTCCACTAAAATGATGGTGCTTCCTTTTGACAATTTAATTCAACTGAATTACTTTATTATATTACATATTTTATAGTACGATTAAATAAGAAAAGTTCAAATAAAAATGACAAGAAAAAAATGACAATAATCAGCAGATTTTTCTAGTTAAATTGGAAATCAAATTTCTCTATGGTCTCTCTCAATCTTATCACCAATTTATGATGCCATTGAATAACAATACATGGTCTTAGCGTGCCAGTGTTGTTGTGGTGGCCTGAGTACGATTCCCATTTGTTCTGGATGCCTCAGGATGGGGCCAAATCTACTATGCAGCTTGACTGATTGATGTTGATTACGATAACAATGGATATTGTTTCATAAATATTTTTCTCGTGTTTCTCTATCTTTTCCTTTAGTCAAATCTACTGTGTGTATGTGTGCGCGTGTGACTTGCAGGTAATATCATTCATAAAATTGCAATCTTCTGTTTGCTTACTCCTTAATTATAAGGACATTTTGTCATCATTGCTGAGTGTTGTTGAATGATTGATATGGTCAAAGAAGTGTTGAATGATTGATACTGTCAGAGAGCTGAAGTAATAATTTAGCAATGCATTTTATCTGGCAATGCACGGCATACTCCAGCATTGTGTTGACTTTGGGCGAGAGGTGGGGATAAACCCTGGACTGGACAAACATATATTTAATTCTTGGACAAAGCTGAGATACCCAGAGCAAACCTATGCAAGCACATGGAGAACATGCAAACTCAACACAGAAAGATCGGAAATGACATCCAGCCCACTGCCCCTCCTTAAAATGTGCGGCAGATGTGCTAACCATGTTCTCTTGATTAACTCTAGCTTAGTTTTTATGCACTTACACATTTATATTAGTAATATGCGTTGCCCTATGAATAAAATATTTTATCCTCTCAATCTTTTAACACACTTGACTGCATTCATGTACAAAAATGAATGTAGGTAAAGAAAAGGAATCACAAGACCACACACAAAAGTCAGATAGTAATCCCTTACGCTTTAATCAAAGCAGATTTATGTCCATCTGGAAGCAATGCTGCATTGCTTATATCAGTGATCAGTGGAGAGTGTGACAGATTCAGTCCTGGTGTGAGAGCTCTGAGAGGTGCCACATGTAGGTTAAAGGGGACATTACTGCAAAGGCTCGGTGTGGCGCTTGATGCGCTGTCGGATTGCAGCTGCTCGTCCATCTGTTTCGGAAGGAACAAGAATAAAGGAGGCGAGAAGTTTGTGTTTATGACATGAAAGAAGGTGACCATGACAAAACAAGTTTCCTGTATAGCTCTCAGTGATTCGAGGGAGAGAAGAGGGTACATTATTCACCACCTTCATGTTAAGATAAGATCAGACAAAAATGTTCAGCAAGGCACACACCTGGACCTGACTGGGCTAGAAAGATCAAAACATATTTTTTTTTTCTCTTTTAAAAATGTTGTCGCTTTTCATGCCTACAAAAATGCACCACCATTACATGCTTAAAACATTAGAAAATGCTCACGATATATGACTAATTTTAATTTGTTCATGCTGTCAGGACCAGGAGTCCTTCGTGTCTTGACAGCTTTTGTTTACCATGTAAAAATAATCAGAGTACACATGGCATTCGGTTGTGTTTTTTCTGCCAAGTCAAGTCCAGTGCTTTTGATATACCTCATTAACTTGGGCCGGCCAAGTTGCACGCTATCGTTAATGTCTTTAGTATTCTGAATATTCCATGTCTTCCCCCTTAGGTCTGCCTCACCCATTTGCCATCACTGTATTTGAGGACAGCCTCTACTGGACTGACTGGCACACTAAGAGCATCAACAGTGCCAATAAATTTACCGGCAAGAACCAAGAGATCATTCGTAACAAATTGCACTTCCCCATGGATATCCACACCTTGCACCCCCAGAGGCAACCTGAAGGTCAGAAAACATCTACTCTGTGTTAGTTCCTAGACTTAAGTTTTTTAAATAATAGTCCAAGTCACCTCATTCATTTTTGAAAATGAACGTCTCTAGTCACAGCTTCTTGTTTTGTTTTTCGGTGTATCTCAGAACTTACATTGTTGTGCATTTTTAATTGTTGTATAGATTTAATTTTTTATGTAACATATTTCGAGCGGCCCTGCGGGTTGAGTGGTTAGCACGTCGCCCTCACAGCTCTGAGGTCTTGGGTTCAAATCCAGGTCGCTCCACCTGTGTGGAGTTTACATGTTCTCCCTGGATCTGTGTGGGTTTTTTCCGGGTACTCAGGTTTCCTCCCACATTCCAAAAACATGCATAGTAGGCGGATTGGACACTCTAAATTGCCCCTTGGTATGAGTGTGAGCATTAATCATTCGTTGTCTGTATACCTCGTGCCCTGCGATCGGCTATCCACTGATTCAGGGTGTCCACCTCTGGCCGGAAGTCAGCCGGGATAGGCTCCAGCACCCCCTGCGACCCTAGTGAGGTTAAAGCGGTTCAGAAAGTGAATGCATTTAACGTATTTCCAAATGTTCTGTTTTTTTATTACATATTGTTGGGGTTATTCTGGGATTAAGGAACCTATCACATATATTTGAATTTACTGTAGGAGGCAAGAACCGCTGTGGTGCCAACAATGGAGGTTGCAGCCACTTGTGTCTCCCTGGCAATAAAACGTACACCTGTGCTTGTCCAACTGGTTTCAAGAAGGTGGACCACAACAACTGTGCTAACAGTGAGTTTTTGAGTTATCCATGTCTTTTACTTCACCTTTGTAAGACTAAAGCTGTGTGTGACTACCATATATATATATATATATATGTATATATACACAGTTATATGAGCTTTTAATTGCCTAAACTATTACATAGATGCATTCTGTGCTATTCTACAGCTCTGGTTCTCAAATTTTGACGTATCACCTCAACAAAAAGCACCAAGACAAAGTAAAAATAGTAATAGTAAAAAATTAGACAGGTGTTTCATTCAATGATATTTTAAGACAACATTTGATCATTAACACCTGGCTTGGTTGTAGGAGGAAAAAAAACGTCAAGTTGAATAAGGATTGAGTTAAAATATTTTAAAATTGAAAATTCATGTGACTTCTTGTTTCTACAGGAAGGTAAAAATATTAATGAAATTATTAATACAAATGCAAATGACTATAGATACACTCATCTTTGGATGAGGAGAATAGAATGATTTAAAAGAAAAAGATGAATGCTGTAGTAACATTTTAGTTAATTAATCGTTTGCATACTGCCACAGGGAGCCCACATACCGCTTGTAGAATTGGTACTACACTTTGAGAACCATGGTCTCAAGAATATGTTTTAAGTACCTAATCTCATATAAGAATGCTAATTTACAAGATGTAAATGTTTTGTATGTCAGTGTGGTTTTGTTTTTTGTTCTTTTTTTATTGTTGATCCATTGTTTAAAAATAGAAGACTGACAGAAGACCTTTGGTCTTTAATCAGGTCTTGACAAGTTCCTGCTTTTTGCCCGAAGGACGGACATCAGACGTATCAGCTTTGACACAGAAGATATGTCCGATGATGTCATCCCTCTGGCTGATGTGCGCAATGCTGTGGCACTGGACTGGGATGCCAGAGAAAGCTACATCTACTGGACTGATGTGACCACGGACTCTATCAACAGAGCCCTATGGAATGGCAGCAAGCAGGAGGTCAGAAGGAAGCCTTCTAAAATTAAATCAATAGGGTGGCATGTTTCCTCTGGCGAAAGCTTTTAACAAGGCTAGAAGAAACTTGTGTAGTACTGCCACCTTGAGATGCAGGAGTGTTATTATATCTTGCTTGACTACCAACATGCCAGAAGAGGGTTGCAGTGGTTTTACTAGGATCACAGGTTGGATGTGTATACCCAATCAACAAGCTTGACAGTTTGCTTTATTCCTTTCTTGCAGGTGGTTGTGGACACCAGCCTGGAGAGTCCAGCTGGTCTAGCTATTGACTGGGTGACTAACAAACTCTACTGGACTGATGCTGGTAACCAACTTAGTTTTCAGATATTATATGCAGCACAATCAAATCTAATACTCTTTGGGTGTAATTAATGTGATCTATTTTGTTACCCAGGTACAGATCGTATTGAGGTCGCTAATGCAGATGGGAGCATGCGGACTGTGCTTATATGGGAGAACCTTGATCGACCCAGGGACATTGTTGTCGATCCTATTGGAGGGTAGGGTTATTTAAAAGAAATCTCGTATTATGAGTTATTTTTGTGTGTATATATGTATATTTATTTATTTATTTATTTTCTTCTCTATAGTTTCATGTACTGGACTGACTGGGGTGCCAACCCAAAGATTGAACGTGCAGGGATGGATTCTTCAAGTCGCATAGTCATTATCTCTTCTAA
This sequence comes from Stigmatopora nigra, assembly GCF_051989575.1. Classification (NCBI taxonomy): domain Eukaryota; kingdom Metazoa; phylum Chordata; class Actinopteri; order Syngnathiformes; family Syngnathidae; genus Stigmatopora; species Stigmatopora nigra. Next base: position 13,110,295 of record NC_135510.1, on the reverse strand, counting down.
CTTGACATGGCCCAATGGGCTTGCCATTGACTATGACACTAAACGCCTATATTGGGCAGACGCTGGCATGAAGACAATTGAATTTGGAAACTTTGATGGTTCTGACCGACAGGTAAGTCTTTTCTGAGGTTGTATTTCAACAGAGGTGTAATCTAAATATGGCCTACAGTGAGACGTGACAATTTAGTTTGAATAATTGAAATGTTAAAGCTCACTAAATTTACACACCTATCCTTTCAAGGTTTTGATTGGCAGTCAGCTACCCCACCCTTTCGGCCTTACTGTACACGAAAACATGCTGTACTGGACCGATTGGCAGTCCAAGAGCATTCAGAGTGCTAACAAATTCACTGGCTTGGAGCGACAAACGCTTACAGAAAACCTGGAAAACCTAATGGACATTCACATGTTCCAGAGGCATCGTGAAACAGGTTTGGGCATCTTTGTGTGTGGTTGTGTTTTTCATTACACTCCCTTCTTAATCAGTAGTTTTTTTGAGTGTTTTATTGCATTTCTGAATGAATTATAAGATTTTTTATATATAGACTACATATTGTTTGCCATTTAAATTCATTATGACTTTGTTTGAAATTGCACAGTTATGCGCTCCCATAGCAGCCATCTGCTTAACATCCTGCTCAACATTTGATAAAAGAGAGTGTTTACCGTTAACATAAATTAGTATTCATGCTGTGGAGAATTGGACATAAACTGAGCCTTGATCAGTGACTACAAAGGCAATACCTCTTTCTGGTCCAAAAACTAACCAGAACATTCCCATTCATTTTTCTTCTATCGAATGACCTAAAAAAGGTTTGGCAGCTGAGGTTATTTTGTTGTTGTTGTTTGTCTGCTACCTGTAGTGCACAACCCATGTGCAGTGAACAATGGAGGTTGTAGTCACCTCTGTCTCCTGGCTCCTGGTCCCAAAGCCTTCAGTTGTTCGTGTCCTACTGGCATCAACCTTGAGGAAGATGGAAAGACCTGCACACCTGGTATGTGATCACAAGCACACCTATATTTATTTTTACATTACTTTTGTACACTGTTATGAACGGAACATTGATGCAGTATATCAATAACAGTATTTGATTTGTTTTGTTCTCAAGTATTTACAATTATTTTTTCAGGGATGACCAGCTTCTTAATCTTCGCACGGCGGACAGACATAAGAATGGTGTCTTTGGACATCCCTTACTTTGCTGATGTGGTTCTTGCTGTCAACAGTTCCATGAAAAATACAATCGCCATTGGAGTTGACCCACAAGATGGTTTGTGTGTCCTGTCAAAGAAGTAAAATGTCATGAGCTGAGCTTATGTTTCAAAGAGGAAATCAATTTATCTTACTATGGTGTGTCTTCTGCAGGAAAGGTATATTGGTCAGACAGTACACTTAAAAAAATCTGCAGAGCCAATATCAATGGGACAGCTGACGAAGACATCATATCTACAGGTGAGGAGAAATTATCCAAATAAGTTCAGCAAGATACAGCATCAGGGTTCTAAACCCTTATGCATTGAGTGCATTTCTAATCTATTTCAGGGCATTCATATGCACAACGCCATACCTTATATTTTCCATGCATCCAAAATATAACCCAACCATTTTCATGATGTAACAAATTAGGTGCCCAAATCTTAACATTTTGGAATAAAGGGGCCTGGCATCCACTTATTATGTGAAATTTTTCTCAGAAACTACTTCATGTAAAAATATGATTCTTTGTTTTTACACTCGTTAGGTCCAATTAGCCTAAATATCAAAGAAAAAAGAAAAATGCATGCCTTGCAAGAGTTTGGGTCTTAGAAGGTTAAACGCGGTGTCTGGCCAATGTTACACAGCTACCGAGTTTTAAGGTGATTGACTCATAAATGATAGAAGAGTAAGACTTCAAAGGTAGTGTCCACAAAAAACAAGAAACTGAATGATGACTTTACAGGCCTTGAGCTTATAAAAGTCCGAACTATTATACTAAGTCTGAACTATTTTCACAAGTTTGAACCCTGCAACATTGCGCCATGCGGCATCTAATCTTTTTCTAGGACTGATGACGACTGATGGTCTGGCAGTAGATGCAGTAGGCCGAAAGATTTACTGGACAGATACAGGAACTAACCGGATAGAAGTTGCCAATCTGGATGGCTCGATGAGGAAAGTTTTAGTGTGGCAAAACCTCGACAGCCCCCGTGCCATTGCACTTTACCATGAGATGGGGTAAGGCTACCACCATAGCAAATGCATATTTAGTCACCTATTTAACCCCAAAAATATTTTATATGTTGATATGACATAAAGGAAGTAATATGAAAATAAAACATTCAACTTCATGATCACTGTGAAAGCTGTCAAGATACACTTTGTTTTCCGCACTCACTTCATAACTCAATTTGTCTGAATCCCTTACAGTTATATGTACTGGTCTGACTGGGGAGAGCATGCCAAATTGGAGCGCTCATCAATGGATGGATCAGATCGAGTGATCCTCATAAATAATAATCTTGGATGGCCCAATGGTCTTGCCATAGACATAGCTGGCTCACAGTTATTGTGGGCTGATGCTCATACAGAGGTGAGTTTTAGCCCAAGAAACGTACTGTGTAGATGGTGAGAGATACCATATCATACTACTAGAACTGCTCCTTTTTTTTTTTAAAACAAATTAAAATTTTGATAGAAGTGAATGTTTACAAAAAGTTAATGCCATTGACAAAGAAGTACAGTAGGACCCCTTGACACGGGCACAATCCGTTCGATGACCAAGCTCATACCGAGAACTTACTGGTTTCATGATTTTAATTTTCACATATTTTCCACATATAGACTGTAACATTAAAGGAAACAATACAGCAACACGAAAAATACAAAATGTTTGGTGTAAGTCAGGACCTACCGAACCCCACCAGTTCCATTGCCCATTCACCGAACCTCACCAGTTTCATATGCGCATACAATGAACTTTACTTTAGTGTAAAAAAAAAAAAATAATGTGTCGCCAAGACACCTGGGGAGTCAACGCTAAAGAGAGAGCTCATAAAAATAATTGAATGTTGTAAGTGACAGTATATTTTTCAAATGGAATTTTCTTTATAATAAGTGAAATCTGATACCCTTTGTTTTTCCATAGCGCATCGAGGCTGCTGATTTGAATGGCCAAAACCGTCACACCCTGGTGACACCAGTCCAACACCCATATGGTTTAACCCTTTTGGGGCCCCACATCTATTGGACTGACTGGCAGAGTCGCAGCATCCAGCGAGCAGACAAAAATTCGGGTGCCAACACTATCACTGTTCGTGCCAGCCTGCCAGGCCTGATGGACATCCAGGCTGTGGACAGAAAGAGAACTTTGGGTAAGTCTTGAGTTGGGCAACTTATCAAGACAACTTTAATTTGACTAATTACTTACCTCCAACATTTTGATCCAGAACAACATTGGTGAAATAAAAGGTTGTTGGTTTTGTTGAGCGGCCTGGCTATGATCTTCTAGTCCTATAAAAAATACATGGGTTTTGACTTCACCCCTTCTTTCAAGCAATTTCAAGCTCTATGTGTAACTTGTATACTTAGGCTTCATCTTTAACTCAGTCAATAGCAAAGTGACTGCAAATTGAGTTTTGGAATGGAATTCAATGCATAATTTTGTTACCTTCTTTGCTTATTCTTCTCAGGATTCAATAAGTGTGGCTGGAAGAATGGTGGCTGCACTCACCTCTGTCTTCCTCGCCCCAATGGTACTTCCTGTGCTTGTCCTACTGGCATCCTGCTCAAGAGCGATGGTAGAACATGTGAAGACTCCCCCGAAACATTTCTTCTCTTCTCCAACCGCATCAGTGTCCGGAGAATCTCTTTGGACACTAACGATCACACAGACGTGCACGTACCTGTGCCCGAGCTGCACAATGTGATTTCGTTAGACTATGACAGTGTAGATGGAAAACTGTACTACACTGATGTCACCTTGGATGTGATAAGGTAGCATCCTCAGATATTGCTGGTCTTGGGTTTTTCATAATGATAATAATTATACTTGCATGTATTTTATTACTCATGATTTTACTTGTGTGTTTGTGTGTGTAGACGTTCAAACCTTGATGGCAGTGGAATGGAGACTGTAATAAGTCAGGGCCTAAAGACCACAGACGGCTTGGCTGTGGATTGGGTTTCCAGAAATATGTATTGGACTGATACTGGTCGAAACACCATTGAGGTGGCGCGCATTGACGGAACCTGCCGCAAAGTCCTTGTCAATAACAGTTTGGATGAACCCAGAGCCATTGCAGTGTTCCCGAGCAAAGGGTGAGACAGAAACAATGAAATTCTATTGAACAGCTAAAGAAGTCATCCAATTACACCTCACATAGCCTGTTTAAGACCCAGTGGCATGAGATAAATGAAAATATGACATGACTGCAGTTGTTTTGCTTGTCATTTCACCAATGTCCCCTTGTCCTTGCAGGTTTCTATTCTGGACTGACTGGGGTCATATTGCTAAGATTGAAAGATCTCACCTGGATGGCACAGATCGCAAAGTTCTTATCAATACTGACCTGGGCTGGCCCAATGGACTCACATTAGATTATGACACACGAAGGTCAGAGACTGCCTGAAATCCTTGCATGCTTGGTTACCATAATTGTATCTATTCAGCTCTATCATATTTTCTCCATTCGGCTTTATTATGTTTTACGTGTTATGGATGCACATCATATTTGTACTTACTTAAAGGGCTTTTTATTCATTTCTATGTATTCCTACAGGATATTTTGGGTTGATGCCCATTTGGACAGGATCGAGAGTTCTGACCTGAATGGAAAACTGCGTCAGATCCTTGTTAGCCCAGTGTCCCACCCTTTCGCCTTAACACAGGTAGTCCCTTCCCTAACCTCTCAACCCTACAAGGTCGCAATCACTGGACCAAACCTTCCTAATGGCTGCCTCCGTCACTCACCTACTCTCCCACGTGTCAGCTCACCGTGTAACTCTAGTCATCGGCCATCTGCTCGTCGTCCTCCAGTTCATTGGACTTGACCATTTCTTCTATTTCACTTCCACTCTGACCCTCATTTTTCTTCCTCCTTTCTTCTTCCTACCCCCGCCCTTTTTTCTTCCTATTCCCCTATCCTTGTCTGTTTTCCTTTCCTCTCTTCTTCTCCCTCCGTTTCCATAGTTGAAGCCAGTCTCCTCCCCTCTAACCCCTTTCTCCCGACTCTCGCAGCAAGACCGCTGGATCTATTGGACTGATTGGCAGACTAAGTCCATCCAGCGAGTGGACAAACACACTGGCCGTAACAAGGAAACTGTGCTGGCCAATGTTGAGGGCCTGATGGACATTATAGTGGTTTCACCCACCAGGCAGACAGGTAAGAGATGTCTTCTCCAAGCAGTTTTTTTTGTTTGTTTTTTATGCAAATGCAAATAGAAAAGGCGGATACTATTTGTGCAAAGCACCTTTTAAGTATAAGTGTCTAGATTCTTTTCCTCACAACTGTGGAAATATATATTCAGACTAAGTGCAGCAATTGTTTATGGCTTGTTTGAAACATCCCTCCTTATTCTTCAGGTACGAACCTCTGTGGGGTGAACAATGGAGGCTGCACTCATCTATGCTTTGCTAAGACTGGCAGTTTTATCTGTGCATGCCCAGATGAACCAGATGGACGGCCATGCTCTACCAGTGAGTAGTTTTCAATTCTGCAGTGCATACAGTGAATTATTTTAAAGACGATGTATCCATAAAGAATGTATAATTCATGCGAGTGCACATGCTACATATCTATCAGTTGCAGGATACATCCCCACTTCTCCCAGCAGAGAAACCAGCAGCACCCCTGTCCCTAACAAGATCCCCAAAGCTTCAACAGTAACATCCCAAAGTGGACCCTCCGTGTTGAAGTATGTATACAGATTTGAATCTATTTTAACTTTGACTTCAGTAGGTCTCAATTAATTATCAAAATGTGATATTATTATACCACTATATGCACAATTTGCTTTCTCAAGATGCATGTATTTGTTTTACAGCTGCACTGACAAGAACCTAAATGTTGAAGAGTGCTTACAAAGCAATGTGGTGACTGCTCCCCATGGTCAGTGGTCTCACACACACAGTACCCCCCCTAAACCTCAAGTCAAAGACATGATTGGTGACCTGATAAGTGCTTTTTATGTTACAGGGGAAGGACTTCATATCAGCTATGTGATTGGAGGCGTTTTGACTATGCTGGCTATTCTAATTCTCATTGTTGCTTTGATTATTTACAGGTGAGTCATCCCTTGGACAATATTTATATATGTTGTACTCAACACTTACTTGAATGTAATAATTACATCTAATTGAAAAATCAAGTCGCCAACTAAAGGTATGCATGTTCTTTATTTGACCAACAGACATAAAAAGTCAAAATTTGCTGACCCAGGAGTCAGCAACCTGACATACAGTAATCCATCTTATCGGACTTCCACACAAGAGGTCAAGATTGAAGCCTCCCAGAAGCCTCCAATATATAATCAACTTCGATATAAGAAAGAGGTAATGCTGCACAAACCACCAAAGGAAATCAATTTTTAGAACTTTTTGATTAATGGACTTGAGTGTTCATTCATTTTTACTTTTGCAAACAGACACATTTTATGAGCAAATGATATTTTCTGAAAGACTGCCTTGTTCATCATTTCCTGCCTTTCTTTTACTCCTTGCAGCTATCTCATCCCTACAACTCCCTATCCCCCTTTATCTTTTGACCCTTAATGTGATATGGACAGGTAGTTACACAACTGTATTTTTTTTTTAACACATGCTGCTTTTCTTTCTTTTCTACTCAATTCTTGACAACCTGCTGTGTGTTTAAGAGTATTTTTCTTGGGCATGTGTGTATTTCTATTACACTTTTTTTTAAGTGAGTGTAACTAAATTTGTTTTTATTTGTTTTACGGTGGCTCCATTCTATTAACCTTCAATTCATTCGTATACCATTCCGTTTATCTCACGAAGATTGCTGGGGTGCTGAAGCCTATCCCAGCTATAGGCAGGGTATATACACCCTGAATTGGTTGTCAGCCAATTGCAGTTCTGTTTATATTTCTTTAAAAATAAACAACTGCACATTAAAAAAAGAAAATCTAAAAAGTTAGGAATATTCAACTTCCGGGGTAACTTTTACAATGAGCTTCAAATGCTCTATAAACTAAATAGTTGAACTTAATCGACCTCCTTTAAATTTTTGAATTCATATGGTCCAAACTGTTCATTGTTTTCAATACCTAATAGTGTATTGAACATTGATCTAAGTTGTGTTGTTGTTTATGCATTTGCTTAGAATGAATAATTGTTTGTTGCGTTCATTGGTTGATATAAAGTGTGACTAAAACCAACCTAGATTACTAAAAAAGTTTTGCCTTTGCAGATGTGAAGAATATGCGCATGTTTGGGTCTGACTTGGTCTTTCCTAATTCTGGCAAATCTACAGTCGCTAACTAATTGAATGCCTTTTGTTATCCAGGGTGGATTGGAGGGAGGGTACACAAAAGAGAAGATCCGTATTGTGGAGGGCGTGTGTCTTCTATCCACCGATGAACTCTATTGGGATGACCTCAAACAAATCAAGCCATCACGAGGAGGCCTCCACACTTGCATGCGCACAGACACTGTTTCGCTACAAACGAGCAGCGCTTCACTGGATGATGGAGAGACGGAGCAGCTCCTTCAGGAAGAGGCTTCTGAGTGTTCCTCCATAACAACCCTCACCCCCTCAGCGATCACCCCTCAGCGTCACGCTGAGCACAGCCTGCCAGACACTGGCTGGATTTCCATGCGCAAGCCCTCGACTGAGAGTGAAGTTTGAGGCTTACCTGCTTTACAGTAGCTTCAATTGCAAAAACACAAACGTGTCTGTAATTTTATCTGATGTGGACATGAATAAGTACTTGTGCAGATGCATATTTCGAGTCAAAATCAAACAATTTCTCAACTGATATGAACTTATGTATATCAAAATGGTCCTCCGTCCTACTTTTAAACATACACATAAATATGCCCAGATTGTACTCTGATAAAAAGGCGAAGAAATTGGTACGATGGGATAAGAAAACGCAAACAAAAATTCTTGAGTGAAGTGACCAGAGATGGAAAGGCGATTCAGGCTCTTATTGCAACAAATATCTCTTAGTGTACGATATTAACTTTTGGGGGAGTTTTTTTCCTGTTGGATTCTGCTGAATCGACATTCTCCTAGGACTTTGTAACTGCGGTGCCCTAAAACCACTCCTCTCTTTATGAACTCTATTTATGAATGATTTTTGTACTTCTGAGTGGGCTTTCTGGCGTTCAGAGAACAGTGAGTGTTGTGTTGAGCTTTGTGCAGCAGGTTTTCAAGTGTTGTATTTATCACAGTGCCAAAGGGTGGGGTTTTACCAACTCATCATGCTTCTTCTTCCATTTCACATCAGTAGAAAGTTGTCACAATTTGAGATTTGTTTTTATTTTACAATCGCAGAAGCCCGAATGAATTATTTAACGTCACCAGCTGTTTAATCAAGGATTTAGCTAGGAGCTCTTCAGTTCATTGCACAAGTTACATTTTGCATATGCTCTATAAAAGGTCCTTTTTAGTTTTAGTAAATTAACCATTGCTCATCCCTGGGCTAAACTAAAGAAGTTGCCAGCCTAAGTCACAGATATTTTGTCTTTGTTCTTACTCATATTTAACACATTTGATTGATTTAATGATGCACAGTGAAGGCAGTTATGCTTTCTTACCTACTGTAGCCTATAGTACTGTGCTTGTAATTAAATAAAGGTAAAGCACATGTAAAAATAGTGAGACGGTGGAGGGGGGGGGGGGGGGGGTCTGGGCTATTTCAAGGCAGAGCTTTTTTCCACGATTGATTCTTTGTGTTAATCCTTTGTTTTTTGTCATAACCAGCAACTCTGATATTGAATTTGAATGTTACTAGAATGGTGGCCCGCTGGACGAGTGGTTAGCACATTGGCCTCACAGTTCTGAGGTTGATGGGTAAATCCCAGGTGTGCCCTCACTGTGTGGAATCTATGTTCTCCCCGGGCTTGTGTGGGTTTTCTCTGGGTACTGCGGTTTCCTCCCACATCCCAAAAACATGCAGAGTAGGCTGATTGAACTCTAGATTGCCCCCAAAGTATGAGTGTGACTGAATGGTTGTCCGTCTCCTTGTGCCCTGCGATTGGCTAGCCACCGATTCAGACTGTCCGCTGACTGGTGCCCATAGTTAGCTGGGATAGGCTCCAGCACCCCATGACCCTTATGAGGATAAACTGTACAGAAAATGAACAAATGAATCAAAAGTTATTAGAACAATTGATTCAGGTTGGTTCCTCCAATTTGAAAATGTACTTTCAGCACTTATAATTGTAAAGAGATGTTTTAACATTGTTAGACAAACTCTGCCAATTAGATTTGTAGCATAAAAGTGCTTTCATCGTAGCAATGTTCTACAATATTAGTGGATTTTATTAGGTCTCAACAATATGAATGGTATATTGTGTTGTTTAATTAGATTGTTTTTTGTAGAAAAAAACAAACAAACAGAAAATGCCTGCAGATTGTTAGTTGAATCTCCAAATTGAAGACACTTTTTGGAAATGCAACGTTAGATGAATATTAGCATATCTTACAACCTGTGCAATTTTCTACTAAGTTTCCTTTTAAAACTTAAATTATATTTATACATTAAACCACAGAATATCTGCTTTGCCGAGCTAATATCTGGAGTTTTTTTTAAGGGACAAGGTAAATGCTAAATATGAATTGCTTAAGTGCACTTGCAGTCCTGTGCGGGTATTTGCAACTTTTGCGTGCAACACATCACTAGTCGATTTAATATATAGTTACCATGCATTCTACCTTAAGAATGTTTACCTGTTGACAAACCATTATTGCTCATAAAATCATGTATTTTGGAAAACTGCTAAGAACTCAGCAACTTGCTGTTTTGCTGCTATACAAAGCACTGACGCCAATAAAAGAGGATCTTGGCAGCTACACGGTTGGCTGGATGCCAGCCTACAGAATATGATGGTTACTCAACTTATCATCGTCATCCCAGCTCGCAGTCCCTCCAGCTCTGCTGCACGAATGCAAAATGTGTACAAATTATACCTTGCGGATATATATGACGTTTAAGTTGAAGATTCTGTTATGAGCTGCATAGTCTTGTGTACAAAGGGATTTCATGACTGTTGTTAGATAATTTTTTACTCACTGGAGAAGAAATAGAATAGAATTTGTTTGACATTTGTTACATTATTTTAACCACTGTGTTTTCAAACCTTGCAAATGTTATGGAATATAGCATTTATTTAATTGTACCCCATTATGTTATGAATACTGGTCACATTAAGCTGTTGTAAAGTTACCAATAAGATGTATTTATAATTTGTTGGATTTTCATTTTGATGTGTAAATATGAACAGACTGTAAATGTGTTTCCATTGCAGTACAGTACTAACAAACTGTGTTGTGTGATATAGTGATCCCTTTGCTATCTTTTAATATAAAACTGCATTTGAATGAAACTCTTGACTCGTGGGGATCGTTTTGGGAAATAGCGATACTAGACACGATTATTATGTCACTAAATACTATTGATTTTTGCTCCTGGAACCTTTTTTCAGCTAATAACCTGGTGATTGCTTTAAATTCATTGAAATTTTAAATTGAGTGAAATTTTGTAAAATATTTTGACATTTCAGGAGTTAGATATTTTTAGTGGGGTTTTCTGTGACATGTCCTTACAGTTTAGTTTGTTAAAATTTAGGTTTTATTTATATTTAAGTACATTGATTGACAATGGAAGTGAAATAGCTTTTGATTGAGCGATTGATGCCCACCTCCTAGTCAAATTAGATTGGACATCTTTCTATTTTCATACTTTGCTGAGAAATTTTTGAAGGAGAAATTGGGTTGAGACACTGCAGGTCCCATTCTGACCTACACTCCGGTCCGGGAGGTGGCGGTAATGTACTTTTAAACTTTCCACCCGGACAAAGATAAAGAGCAACAACTGGACGAGAGGCAGCGCACACTGAATTAACAGCTAGGGAATACAAATTCATTATGATTAAAACTACAATATTATCAGTTAAAACATGTTTTATCCATTGGTTGTATAATTTTGTCATAATAAGGGTTAAAGCACGCGTATATTTTTAACCACGTGGTTAGTTGTGACCAATCAGTGTCGCCATGGCGCTTCAGCCAATCACAGCCTTCACAGGGCGGAAGAGTCAGTACCATGCGGTTTACTTCTGTAGAAGATAAGTCGTTCGGACAACGCACACGATAAGGTAAGGATTTGAGAATAACAAATCTGCCTTTTTCGAAAATTACGTTGTTAATGTGCACATTTTGTTTGTACCTTAAATACTGCTCGCAAAATTTTTCTTAAGCGGCTCTTTTATTAGGCTTTTTTCTTGAGGAAATGTACCACGTGGAAACAATATAAAATGTTATTAGGTCATATTTAAGTATCGAAGCCCTTCCCCAGACCGATCATGTTTTGGCTTTCTTTCCTCGTGCATGTTTACGGACCAGTCATGTTTTATGGTGCTTGGAATGCAACTTTTTTTACACCATGATCAGCGTCTTTTTTGCGATCGTAAGTTTCATCAAACACTCCTTCGGAGCGGGAACTTCAATGTATTGCAATCATTTTCATTTATTGTTTTGCGGTTAGTTTTGGCACGAAACTACCACAGTAGTTAATTCTGCTTGCCTGTGGGGTTTTGACCTCTTCTGAACATACACAGTTGTCAACAAAAAAATTCAAAATGGCGAAGAATCCCAGGAAAATTTCTGGTGGCCACTCCAAACCCAAACATCGTCAAGCTAAAACACCCAGTCGTATTTCATGGCTATTTTTGACGAGATAAATGCATACATGCATTATAAGTTTGTCATGATGTGCAAATTTGACAAAAAAATAGTAAGATATTTAGGCTGGGTACAGCATGTGTAAATCAGTTTATAACTAACTTTGGGACAGCCTAAAAGCTGTATAAGTTATACCTGTAAGAAAAACAAAAATCTGATATACTTACATTTCATGTTTTTTTTTTGGTTGTAACTTTATTTGCAGGGTTTTCCTGTGCAAGAAGCACTGAAATTAGTTGAGCTCCTCGATGGAGACAAGTTGGATTTATATGAAGATGCCATCCTGGATGCTGATTATCAAACACCACCTCAGGAGCAGAGCAGCAGTGACGTAGTGGTGATGAACACTCCATTCCACAGCCAACTGAGCACAGTAGAAATGTCTCAAATGAAAGTTAAGATAGCTAAGAGCTAGTGGATATATATTTATTTACACCTCCTGGCCCAGCATCGCAGTCAAGACTATTCCGAGCTTTCTGAGGAAGAAGATTCAAAACAAGGGGAAAAAGCACCCATGTCACTTAAGTATGTACACATTCCTGAAGAAAATGGCTTTTTAAGTTCTAGTAGTTAATGCAAAATGAATTGAATGTTTGATATTTTCTTTGCAGGTATGTGGTGTGACAAATCAATTGGGTCGTTCCAGAAAATGAGTTAATCCGGCATGGATGAAGTAAATGCGATAATTTTAATGTTCCTATTATGGTTTAAATGCCACAGGATTGCTGGCATTTCAGGAAGCTGGCTGCAGTATGATAAAGACCTTGAATTCTTACATGGTAAGTTTTATGAGAATGAACTCTAAAATATTATTTGCATTAAAAGGTGTATTTATTTATTTTTTAAACATCTAGGATAATAATGAATAATTCTGGTATGAAAAATTAGCAGGGCTGGAAGTATGAGAGTGATGAGTTGCACTAATCAATTGGAGTGCGTTGCAGTGGCATCAGCACTCCAATCTGACCCACCCTGAGGACACACGCTGTGCACAGGGGCCATCTGACTCGTATCTTCCATTCATGATCTTTATTCTGGTCCTACTCGGATTGTTAGATTATAGTCTGACTTCATTTAATTACATTATTCATTCCAGATTTCAACAAAATGGAATTGACATATTTCAAATGTAACCATAGACCAGCATTCACTATTTAGATGGTCGAACCATTCTCAATTTGGAGAATCAATTCACTGCAAAATTGTGGCACATCACTAAACTAATGTCAAAGTTTTGTTAACTTTTTGATGACATCTTATTTGTGTGCAAGACTTTACCGTAGCCGGATTAAGAGTTCACCACAGGGCTTATCATTAAAAAGTATCTGCACATTTTGACAAGCTGTGTATTATAATACCCTTTTATTTAGCTTTTGTTGACACTTAATTGGTCAAACAAAACTACTAAGTCATTTTAATCATTTGATTTTTTGCTATTATCTCATACCTCTCTCTACTCACCCTGTTTTCATTCTTTCCCAATGTTGTTTTCAGGAGCACTGAAAATCTGGTTTGTGCTGAGGGGGAGCCAAAAGTACCTTGGTCTGCGGCCTGCAGTGGTGCCTAGTTGCACCTAAAACAAGGTAAAGTCTTTGAGGAACTTCAATTGAAACCAATTACACTCATATTCCAGTAGTTTATGGATAATAATTTGGAGAGGGTATATGAGCGTACTGTTTGTTTATTGTCTCTGACCTGAACAGTGTTTTAGCTGCCTTACCTGCTACAGTTATGTGATCTACCACAAGGTGTCACCCAAACACGAGCAATCAGATGGTGATGGAGGTCCATTTTCAGGGATTTAATTCAATAAGTACAATGCATTGTAGGGATGCTTGAAGTTTTCCATGATTGAGATCCAATGGTCTGTCCTGTTGCCACCATAGCAACTCATGAATTTGATGGACTTGCTGCTCAAAGGTCATAGTCAAGTCACATGTATGGCCCAATCCTTTCCTTATTTCCTGCTTTTGAACGGAAACTTTGGTCCAAATTATCATGATGCATCCTGTGTTTTGCTATTCGGGCTTTGTCTTGGTGAGAAAGTGTTGGCCATGGGCAACAACGCAGCGTCAGTTGGATGTATTGTGCTCTGCTCAAGTTCTAGTGAGGATAAGAGTTTCTCGTGTTAAGGATACCAGTAAAATGCATATTGAAAAGTTGATTTTGTGTTTTTATAGTATGGACTTTGTGTTGATGGAAAAGTACATTTTAGCAGAGAGTTGGGGGTGAGCTACACTGCTACCTGCATCTGGGAGACCTTTTTTTTCTAAACCTTGTGCATGTTTCAGATGTCAGTATAGAAAAGTATGACTTCAATTGTATGAAAACTACAATTCCAGCAACTTGTTTTGTTATGTGGCAGTTAGTGAATTTGTGCAGAACGATTGAGTAATGACCTAATGTGAATTTCAACATCCATTCACCAAATGCATAACCTATTTAATACAGCAAGTAAGCCACCTCCAAGAATATCGAATAACATTCTTATGTTGCGACAAATACAAAGGACAGACACACCACGTCTCTTTAGTTGCTCCTCATTCAAATGAATCTATTTGAGAGTAAGTGGAAAACAGATGTGTTTACCGTATACTAATCAGTAGCAACTCTCGCCTTTGGCTAAAATTCTGCTCACCTCATAAAAGCGGCACATTTCCATCCGGCTCAGCGGTAGTGTAGGTGTGCACAAAGCCACGAGGGAGCACAGAAATGAATTTGTGAGCATGTGTTTATTCATCCTCAGAAACATTTGATGATCATTGGCTGCGTTCCGCTTCATTTGTTTTCTGAGATCTAGGTTCGAACGAAAGCATTGAAGTAATTCTAGTATATAGAGGCAGCACTCCGAAACACAGAAGTGCCTCTCCTCAAAATATGTGTCCTTTTTTTCCCCCTTTAAAAAAAAAAATATCTGTCAGTCATTTTTTTATGGTATGTGGCCCCCCTTGTCTCTAACCTGTACACAACACGAATACTCCATGGCTGGTGTGTATACTGGATCACATTTGACACAAATTTAAACATAGATCACAAATCCTCCCTGTCGCTTATGCACCTTTTTTGACTGTCACTCCTATTTATCCCCACTCCTGAATAGAAGGATAAACTCCTTTCATGCATAGAGGGATGACCTAAAACGTGTGGGATTAAATGCAGCAGGTTGTAGATATGAGAGACATGGAGCAGGTATATGATGTGCAAGAAATGAAATTTGTCAGTATGATTATAAAACTTGTGGTGGCTTTCCCATTTGTCCTAAGATGTAATGGTTGACTGTTACAAATAGCTGACAAAAGCTCCAAGGCATTTGCTGATGAAAAAAATGGCAGGGTTTAGCATTTGAAATATATATATATATATATATATTAGTATAGATGTGTGTTTGTATACGTATGCGTATATATCTATACATGTGTGTATGTATGTATTTTTTTGTTTAAATCATGCATATACAGTGTATATATAGATATATGATATGCTTTGTCTAATTACTGAATATTTTGCATGTATGACCTTAGCATCAACTTAAAAAATGCCCCAGGTTCCATAGATATAGTTGAGAAACACAGCTAAATACTGTTGTTTACATAAAAAAATTCCAAGTTACAAAACAACTTTTGGAGCCATTTAATTTTGTGAATAGAGATGGCACTGTAATTTATTCTAAATTATATTTAACTCTTCTAACTAAATTTTGCATTCACAGTTTTCACTTACAGTTAAGAATTAATGACGATTTGCAGCATTTCTTCACTTTGATGGTATTACTGTCTGATTGTAAAGGCAATCGACCTAATTAGCTTGTTTGGTCCTTGGAGTATGTATCACTGATGACAACAAGTGCAGGGATGGAAGCAGCTAAATGGCTTAGCCTTGCCACTGGAGATTTGGATACGAATAGAAGTGAGCTACAGTCATCTCCCAGTTGGCATTAACCTTCCCTTCTGCCTATACCTCCTCAGAGGTCCTTCAATGATGGATGACCTCTTTCTCATCCCATCCAACCTCTCTCACACAGACACACACACATACACACTCACACATGCAAACTACACGCAAACCCCATTCCAATGCCTATTAAGCTCACATCTTTATAAATAGATTAGGTCACTCCAAATGGAAATTTGTAGTAGTAAATCCCATAATCCCTTGATTGATGCTCTTTGCCTGAATGAATATCTGTTGGGGTGATGAGTGATTTTTGCAAAGTATCATTGTTTGGTATCTGAGGTGTGTTACTGTGCGTCTTTAATTTGTCTGCGCTGCAGGACGCAGCTTTATTTTGTGCGCTTGTCAAGACAATTCACTATCATGTTGTATTTATGATGTATTCTGCACTCATGCACAGCCTCTCCTGGTGTATTAGAGCATCATTTTTCTGTCACAAATGACCCAAATTTTGCCTGCCCAGCTCCCCTTTCTCCTGTCTAGCGCTTTTCGTAGAAGGATACATTCTCCTCTCATTAAAATATTACAAATATGCCCGAGGACAGACAGCAGATTCTGTTTACCTGTTGTGTCTGTTGCATTTAAAAGATAAAAATGGATGCCAAAATCTATTTTTAGTTTAACTATATATATGCATGTATGTGTAAATCTATGTCTAATCTAAAAATCATATAGTTAGATAGATATATAGTCCGATCATAAATGACTGTTTTGTACCTGACACCACCTAGTGTTAATTGTCTTCCATGCTCATTATGATATCAGGTGATCTACTGACCCAGTTATTATTGCCATCCAGTGCTTCACAGTTGGAAAACAAGTCTGACACGCTTTATCACTCTAAATATGGAAATGTAGACTGCACTGGTCTACATGAAATGTTTGAAGAAGTTTTGGGTTTATTTGATCTTTGTTAGGCATTGTTGTATTGATTGTTTTGTGACATGCCCGACTGTTATGATGCTGCATTGTAAAATGTGAATGCAGAGCTTCAAAAGGCCGTACAAAATGCAAAAGTGGCTGTCAGGGAAAACAAGGGCGTGCTCGGTGCCCGCCTCGACCCTAGCGTATTGCATGTAACAACCCGCTGAACCGTAGTAAACCAGTGAATTAATGGTCCAATCCATGAATGAAGCATACCTTTATTGACAAACATTTACTCATTGTCATAAACATGAATTAATGTTAATATGAGATATAACTACATCATAGTTTTACACTGATATTGTCATTAGTTCCTGTTCTCGTTGGCATTCGTGCCTACTCAGTCCAATTCCCTGATTGATAATCAAATTAGGAAATACCAAAAAAGTTAATTACTGTATAATTATATAGTGTAGTGCCCCATCAATCTGTTTTCTCCAAGGAGATAATTAGTCATTAGGTTTCCTGAGTAAAATTCATACCACTCAAAGAATTTTATTTTAAATGTAATCATTGGGTTCAATTGCAATTTCATCTAGACGCACTGACAGTGAGCGATTGATTACCAGAAAGTGGAAAATCGGGAGACTTTTTTTATCACATTGAAAATTGCTGATATATCTCCGAGTCAGCCATGCTGCTGATGTAATAAATTCCGTGGCCCTGTGTATCTCTGACAGGTATTGTATGAAACTGCACCTAATTTTTCCTTTAAAAAAAAAAGATAGATTTCAGCTCAAGAGTTACATTACACTAAAGTACTTCACTTCCATATATTTTCATGGCATTGATATAAAAAATAGTGTATTTTGTCGCAAGATCGTCTTTCACAGAAAGCTCTCTTCCCCTGAAATGCCATTTGTGACATTATTTGTGCTGATGCCGTGCTGGTCTCAATTGTTCGAGAATCAAGTCGACAAAAGCCTACTTTCAAAGAAAGATTGGCTGGGGCCATTTTTGGGCTTTACTTAGCCCTAGATTTAGAAAGCAGGATTGTGCCCACGCTGTCAATGATATATGAACCATACATGATCCTAAAAGCACAGTCAGAAAAAATGTACTCTTTTGACAACCCAGCTTTCCTAACCATAACACTTTTTCACTTGACATTGTTATTGTCATCTGCTTGCCTATTGGGATTCTTTACCCATCACAGCTAAACTGGTGTTTATTCCTTATGAATTTTCTACAATTTACATCAGGCAATTTATTTTCCGGCTCGGTCTTAAACTTTTTCGATTTAACACGCATGTCCTGTTTTACAGCATCAAGACGACAAAAATCTCCACTATTCTACGTCGTCTTCAAAACATGGACATTGAGTTGGAAGGACAAACACCTCATGGAGCGCGGTAAGCAAGCCACCATCTTTTACGCATTCAATATGATGGGACAATATGGGCGTGGTTACGCCCACTCACGACGCAACTGCGTAAATTATGCACATGCTCAGTATCTAATCCTTTTCCTAAACAGCCTTTATGCTGACGGACGACGAGCATGCCGACGAAGTAAGTCGTTGGGCAATTTACTGGTCTAAGTGCATTTTTATCATGCTACTGGGAGATTTTTTAGGAATCAATTGACCCAAAAACGCTCACAAATCTTTTAGTTAATTCCAGGTTGAACACACAGTGGATAATTTAAGTTTGGGCAACTTTTCCCCACTGGCTATGTGCTCCATGTGACGTTATCTTAGCATTAGCGTCACGATGACCCTCCCCATTTGACTTTAAAAGTACCTTGTCTGTTTTCTCTCCATTATTGAATTGTGTAGTCATGTCTTTTTAATCCAACCAAACAAAGCAGATAAATCAACGGACATCTTGCAGGGTAAAGGCTATATGACATCCAAAGCCACAACTTGGTACCTGGTTGTTGTATGTAATGGAAGTTGTCACTGCGAGTGCTAAACACATTTCAAATTGTTCTGTTTTCACCAAAAATTATTTATACCAAATTGTTATGCCAACGTTCTACTTGCTGTTTACGTTAGTCTGTATATTTAATCGGCTTGTCTGGAAAGGGAAAATAGCATGGAGCACCAATTTATTTTTTTATTCTTAATCTTGATTGTTTATTAAATTTCTAGTAAGATTTCATTATCCTGTAATGATTGTTTGGCAACTCCCAAATAGCTTGCTAGAATCAAGTTTTCCTCTGTTTAGCACCAAGTTGCAGTTCTTCCTCCATGCCCAAAACCTTCGCACCTTTTGGGATTACAGGAGAGGAAACTGGGCCAGAACAAGGTAAAACCCTAAACCTATCTATTGAATCTCCACTCTATATGATAACATTACCTTTTTTTGTTGCAAGCTTTCCCTGCACGGCCAGAAAACCCTTCAGGTTACAGGAGAAAAGACTGGGCAAGTTCTAGGTAAAACTAGTTCCAAAAATCAAGTCGCTTAAGCCTGTCTCTATAAGTGATAACTTTTGCTTTGTTTTGCCCGCATCCAGACTCTGGTGTGCCTTCAAAGGATTTTCCTCGCAAGTTGTCATGTCTCTAATTTCTGCACTTTGGAGAATGCTGACAGGTAAATATATATATTTTTTTTATTGTAAAATATCCAAGTACTTATCCAAATAATCATTATAATCTTGTGTATTTCAATATATATCACCATGGTGGCTTTTCATTGAACATAAATTGAAATTTGCTCCCCCATAATAGGATAAGACCACAGCTCTCTGGCTCGTGCTGGCAAAGTGAGGTAAGGATATTTTGTAGTCAAACATCTTTAAAGATTAATATGTGTATATATATAGGTATACGTATACATATACGTATATATACATATGTATATGTATATACATATGTATATGTATATACGTATATGTATATACGTATATGTATATACATATATATATGTATATACGTATATGTATATACATATATATATGTATATACGTATATGTATATACATATACATATGTATATGTATGTACATATACGTATATGTATATACATATATATATGTATATACGTATATGTATATACATATACATATGTATATGTATGTACATATGTATATGCATATACATATGTATATACATATACATATGTATATACATATACATATGTATATGTATATACATATGTATATGTATATACATATGTATATGTATATACATATGTATATGTATATACATATGTATATGTATATACATATGTATATGTATATACATATACATATGTATATGTATATACATATGTATATACATATACATATGTATATACATATGTATATGTATATGCATATACATATGTATATGTATATGCATATACACATGTATATACATATACATATGTATATGCATATACATATGTATATGCATATACACATGTATATGCATATACATATACATATGTATATACATATACATATGTATATACATATACATATGTATATACATATACATATGTATATACATATACATATGTATATACATATACATATGTATATACATATACATACGTGTATTAATATACATATGTATATGTATCTACATATGTATATGTATCTACATATGTATATGTATCTACATATGTATATGTATCTACATATGTATATGTATCTACATATGTATATGTATATACATATGTATATGTATATACATATACATATGTATATGTATATACATATGTATATGTATATACATATGTATATGTATATACATATGTATATGTATATACATATGTATATGTATATACATGTGTATGTATATACATGTGTATGTATATACATATGTATATGTATATACATATGTGTATGTATATACATATGTATATGTATATACATATGTATATGTATATACATATGTATATGTATATACATATGTATATGTATATACATATGTATATGTATATACATATGTATATGTATATACATATGTATATGTATATGTATATACATATGTATATGTATATGTATATACATATACATATGTATATACATATACATATGTATATACATATACATATGTATATACATATACATATGTATATACATATACATATGTATATGTATATACATATACATATGTATATGTATATACATATACATATGTATATACATATACATATGTATATACATATACATATGTATATACATATACATATGTATATACATATACATATGTATATGTATATACATATACATATGTATATAGCCACTATGCTCTAAAGCAGTGGTTTTCAAAGTGGGCGGTACCGCCCCCCGGGGGGCGGTGTGAACTTTCAGGGGGGCGCTGACGAATAAACAGGCGAATGGGGGGCGTTGAAATAGTGAAGGGGGCGATGGAGCAATTACAGTAAAATGTGACGTTGGTGTTTGTAGAAAGACCGGAAAAATTGATCGTCTGTAATAAAAAGTCGACAAAAAACAAGCTTTATTGAAACAAGAAACGTTGTCTGCTCGAGCGCTCACGAGCAGCGCGCATATACCGTATATCACTAATTGTCGCGAGTTTATCGTCGATGCAGGCGACTGGGGAAACCACCACCATCCAGTCAGCCGCAGAGGAGCACACAATAGCGCGCCGGCAACGCTTAACCACAGACGTATGCGCACAGCGACCGGCTTAATGCATCAGCTATCAATTTTTAGGATTCGAGGTGAACTGCGCATTGGTCTATTAAAAGAAACGAAATTAGCGAATAATATCTGAGGCGCCTGTCTTCTATTTATTTAAGCTTCGTTCGTTGGAAAGGGGTAAAGAGGGGGGCGTTGGCATTTTGGCCCGGCGGTGAAGGGGGCGGTGGCCCAAAAAAGTTTGAAAATCACTGCTCTAAAGTAATAGGTATGTATGTATAATGTTTCCATTTTCCCCCTCCTGTGGCTTTAATGTTGTTTGCCTTTTGCAGTGGGATAAAGGCCTGTTGACTGAGCAGAGATGGCACTTGAGT